>NW_026585895.1:13083678-13094309 GCF_907164565.1 Psammomys obesus
TGTGTGTGTGTGTGTGTGTGTGTGTGTGTGTGTGTGTGTGTGTGTGTATTTCAGACAGGATCTTATTCACAGTACAGCTCAGCCTGGCCCTCAAGCTCCCTAGTGGGAGGCGTAAAAGTAAGCTCAAGAACAAACTATCTTTACTCCCAAAACAAACAAACAAACAAACAAATAAATCTGTGTGCAGCATTATCACCAGGCCCAGTGGAACCTGTGTGCAGTCTCCTCTGGGAATGTGGGGACGGGAAAATGAAGGGGTTCAGGGTCATCTTTGGCTACATAGCGTGTCCCAGGCTGACATGGGCTTCATGAGACCCTGTCTTGGAACACCAAGAGAAAAACTAATAACTCAAAGTAAACTCTGCTGTTAGCAGCCAAATTAAAAGAAGCGTTAGCAGGAAGTTACTTAAAAGAAATGGTTCATACTTATTTTTAAAACCATTTTAAAAATACTTTAAGCACATCTCTCTCTCTCTCTCTCTCTCTCTCTCTCACACACACACACACACACACACCTCGCTTTTATTTTGTTGCCGAGGATTGTACCCAAGCACAACCCGATCCTCTAATGACTTACGGGTGTATAGTCTGGTGAGGTGGCTCAGATTTTAAAAGTACCTGCTGTCAAGCCTGATGACCTGAACTTGATCTCTGGGACTCATGCGGCAGAGGAAAAGGACGAATTCCTCAAAAGTTGCCCTCTGCCTTCCAAGTGTGTGCTGTGGCACATGTGCCCTCTTTCACATGTAAATAAAGGCATGAATGTAAAAAAAAAAAAAGGTGTGTGTGTGTGTGTGTGTGTGTGTGTGTGTGTGGTTCAGGGCCTGGACCTGGGTGCTGATCACACCAGGTGTGAGCTCTCCTACCGCAGAACTGCCCCCATGCTCCGGTAGCACCCACTTTTGTGGTGCCAGCTCTTCCCTGTTAATGTAATAGCTAATTCATTTTAGCATTTTAACCAGCTCTGGGTAGCTTCTACTTTCCATTCAGAACTCTCTTTGGTTGTGTCTGCTCAGGGAACAGGCTTCCTGGCATTGCCAAGTAATTGCCTCTCATTTAATGGGTTAATTACTTCACTGCTTTCTGTGGAAGTCTAGTACTGACTCCTGAAGACCAAGAAGACTGAGGATTTTTTTTTCTCCCCCCTTCAGCTATCCACTCTGTCTCTCAGTTAAAATCAAGTTAAAGCAGACTGGAAGAGTTGGGGCAGAGGCTGGCAGAGTTCCTGAGGGGGAGTTGTTCTCAGGCATCATTTATAATGGTAGGGACTAGCAAGACCCGTGTCAGCAAAGGGCAGCAAAAGCATTTGTTTTCCTTGGCTGCTGTGTCCTCGGTAGCTTGTGCTCATGCTGATGTTTCCTGGGTTTTAAAGTCAGGGGGATCCTGGGTGCCACCTCCTTTCACTGTGGGTTCTGGGTGGGCCGTGTGCTTGTCCCGGTGGCCTGGCTCAGGCACTGGAGTACAACCACCTCTCAACCAGAAGGCTGGGCAAGTAAATTGTTACTAACGACCTGACATGCTGTTACCTCCTGGCTCTTGAGAAGTTTGTGTTTCCTCCTTGCTCTTGAGAAATCAGCATCTACTTGTTGGCAGTGCTGGACGCTGGGGATTTCTTCTTTTTGCTTCCCCACTTTCCTGACAGCCTCAGGGACTCTCACTGGATCTGTAAAATGGACTCTACGTGGTCTCCTTGTCGGTCATGTCCTCCACCTTCGTCCACCTGAACAGCACATGGATAGTTTCTCCCTTCTCTAAAATTCTTGACAATATGGCAAACCTCCTATTATCTGTTCAGCTTTCACAGCCTTCCCTTCTGTAACTTGGTCTAAAAGACCATTTTCAGTCACACTTTCTTCACTGTACCTTTGTGTGTAGGTTGAACATTGCTATCCCTAAACGGTGGGCTCTGAAATGCTTCAGAATACAAGTTTTTGAGTACTGATTTGATAATCTATGTAGAAAATTCTGTGCTTGGACCTTATATTATGGCGCAATGTAAAAAAAAAAAATGTGCTAATGTCACCTTCAGACCAAGTGGAGAAAGATGTGTGCGTTTCTTTCCTGTTGCTGGGATAAAACACTGTGACTCAAGCAACTTCTAGAAGAAAAACTTTATTTGGATTTCTGGTTCCAGATGGAGCTGTCCGTTGTGGCAGGGAGGCATGGTAGCAAGCAGCAGATATTTCTGCGTGAGGAGAAAGCTGAGGGTCACAGCTTCAAACACAGCAGGGAGCATAGAGAGGGAACAGGGGGTGATGGGAAGCTTTTAGTTTCAAGTCCCGCCCCCAGGGACACACTTCCTCCAGTAAGGCTGGACTACGAAACTTCCCCAGACAGCCACCAACTAGGGACCAAGTGGCCAAGTGCCCCAGACTATTAGGAACATTTCTCATTTAAACCTCCAGAGTATGCGTGAAACAATGAAGCAATGGAACTTTGTGCTTAGATATCTCTTTAAGGAGCTAGGTGTGGCAGTGTCTGTAACCCAGGGAGGGAGGCAGGGGCATGAGGATCCATTCAAGACTAGCTCCTATTGCACAGGAGACCAGCCTAGACTACCAGAGACCCTGTCTAAAAAAGAAAAAAAAAAAAATCAAACAAACCAACAAAAAGGACAGCAGTAAAAAGAGTCCTCATTAGCGTGTGCATGTATTCTAAAAATAAATCTGAAATTAAAAATACTTCTATTTGCCAAGTTACTCCCAGCATGTGGGAGGCAGGGGCGGGTGGATTTCTGTGAGTTTGAGGCTAGCCTGGTCTACAGAATGAGTTCCAGGATAGCCAAGGCTACACAGAGAAACTCTGTCTCGAAACAAAGCGAAACACTGCTGGCCCCAGGAATTTTGAGGTACTCAGTTTGTACCCATCCGTCTGCTCATTTTCTCTCTCCATATTTGTGTGTGTGGTGTCCGTTCACTGTGGGGTAAGAATGGCGGTGCCTGTGAGAGCGTCTGTGAAGCTTCTCTCACTGAAGCTGGAGGGAGACTGGCAGTGAGCAAGTCCCAGCAATCCTCCTGTCTCTGCCTCCCAAGCGCTGTGGCTACAGACCCTTGCATGGTTACCCTTGGCTGTTTATATGGGTGCTAGGGATTTGAACTCAGGTCTCACACTCGTATTGCAAGCACTGCCACCCTCTGAGCTGTCTCCTGAAGTATTCCTCTTCCCATCCACTCTCTCATTCTCGTGGCTTTTTTTTTTTTCTTAAACAGGAAGAGAGAACACATTTACATGCTTAAGACAGAGAGTATTGTCCGTCCTGTGCTCCCCACCCCCCATTTGGTGGTGTCAGGAATCAAATCCAGGGCCTCCTTCATGCTGTGTAAATGCTGTTCCTGTGACTCATGTCCCCCAGCCCCAAACTCTCTTTATTTCTATTTTTTTCTTCCCAGTTAATCCCTCTCCCAGAAAGGAACAAAGATTTTTCTCATCTCTACCGTTATCCCCCAGGTTGAAGTCAGAGATTGCGCTCTCTCCTGCCCGCCCCACTCCACCTGCCCTCACCGTGCACTCTGCTTTGGTTTACTTTTTACGCCCTTTTTGGCAGCCACATTCCGGTTGGTGGCTGACTTGTTAGGCTCCTTCAATTCTGCTATCAGATTTCTGTTTATCGACCTCCCTGGCCACTCCAGATGTCCCCGTGACTACAGTGCCTCTCTCTCTCTCCACTGCTGCTCTGCTGACTCTGTGCTCTTCCTATAACCTGTGCAGGGACTGAGCACGGAGCCCCTCGGCAGAGTGCTTGCACAGCTTTGCCTTAAGCCCTGGTCTGATGTTCAGCAAGCTACCTGATGCGCGCAGTCCCAGAGCCGGGGGTGGGTGGGAGGGTGGGAATGGTGGGATTGGGGGGATGGAGGGTGGAGGGAGGCAGATCAGAAGTTAAGTCGCGGTGAGTTTGAAGCCAGCCAAGAATATAGGAGACCCTGTTTCAAAAACAGAAACAACCGAAAATATCCACGTGTCCCGTTAAGCCAAATGAAAATGAGAAAAGGGGTGTGTGTACAAGAACTGGAAGAACACGCTCACTATTATCAACGTCTAGAATTCATGTCCTGATATTTCAGTCTGCTCTGTTTGTAAGGTTGATTTTCATTATTTTTAACCGTGTGTGTGTGTGTGTGTGTGTGTGTGTGTGTGTGTGTGTGTGTGTGTGTGTGTTTGGGGTAACCTGTTTGTGAATGTGAGTGTGTGAGGAGGGAAGAGAGGCCTTGGAAACCTCCAGAGCTAGAGTGACAGTCATTTGTGAGCCACCTGAACTCAGGTCCTCTGCAAGAGCAGTAGCTTGCTGGGCCATTTCCTGGTTTGCTTTTTTTGTTTTTGATCCTTTGCTTATAGAACCACTCTTTCAATGCATCCAAGATTTGCTTTATCTTCATCGCACAGAAGTGCGCGCGATCCAGAGTCCTAGGAAAAGGAGGAGCTTGTTCTGAGGACTCACATGAGCTGATTTGTAGCAGAGCCAGGGTGAAAACACAAGACTCCTTCAGGAACGGCTTCTGCAGTCATGTGGCCAGGCTGGTGGTGCTTCAGATAGCACCAGCCAGGAAGAAGGTTCACCTTAGGCTCCTCGTTTTACAAGTTAACACAGCACTTGCTGCGCCCTCTGATGTTTTCAGAATAAGACAAAGGAAGCATTTATGGTTTTAAGTCCCTCCCGGCTGAAAGGACAGAGGGCTTGGTTTTCTCAGTTTACAGGTATTTGAAATGGTTAACTGAAGAGCAAACCAACACACTTGACCCTGATCCTCCTCCTCACCTCACTCTCCAGAGGCAATCTCACCACCCTCCTTTAGCATCCATTCTGGTATTTCCTTTTATATTTTTATGCTGCTGTCTGTAGGCCGTTCTCTTTGCTTCCATACCAGGGCTGGAGCCCAGGGCTTTGTGGCTAGCTGGGCAAGCTTCCTTCTAATGCTTTCAGGTTTCTCCTCTATTCTTCCCAAACTGTTAGAATGTTTCATTATTATTCGGCATCAACATCCTTCTGACTGCAAATACTGTTTATTAAGAGCTAAGCTGTGCTTTTTTGGTTGTTCGTTTGAGACAGGATCTTGTCATGTAGACCAGGCTGGCTTTGAACTAGGGATGATCCTCCTGATTCTGCCTCTGCCTCCCAAGTGCTGGGATTTCAGGTGTGTGCTACCATGCCTGGCTTAAAACAAACAAACAAACAAATTAATTGATTAATTTATCAAGACAGGGTTTTTCTGTGTAGCCCTGGCTACACAGAACTCGCTCTGTAGACCAGTAAGGCTGGCCTCGAACTCATAGAGATCCACCTGCTTCTGCCTCCCAAATGCTGAAATTAAAGCTGTGTGGCATTTAGTGTGTGTCCTTTCACACGTGCATGTGGCATGGGCGCACCGTGTGCTCGAGGCCAGAAGACGATTTACAGGACTGTTCTCTCCACCACGTGGGTTCTAGGGATTGAACTCAGACTGTCAACGGTTTGGTGATAAGGCTGGTCTCAAATACCCTGTGATCCCCTGCCTCAGCCTCCTGAGTGTTGGAATTACAGACGTGAGCCTCTACCCCGCTCCCCAACTCAAGTCATAGATTTTGATATTTCCTATTTTGTCCAACAAAAAAACAAAACAAAACAAAAGAAAAACCGTTTTCCTAGTTAAAGATTATCAAATTTTTGTTTGCTTGTTTGTGCACCTACTACTGATTGATTAATTTAATGAATTTTCTCTTTTGAGTGCCTACCACGTAGCAGGCACTGTTTTTGTTTCTAGGGGCCTGTTAGGGAACAAACTAGGCAAAGATTCTCCTCTGATAGCTTGGGTGGGAGGTAGGGAAATGCAGTGCTGGAAGGGAATATGCGTGAAAGGGAAGAACAGCTACGGAAGGGTATGGGGTCCGGGTATAGGCGCTTAGCTGGAGTGTTAGGTGGTAAAGGCAGGTCTCCGTGAGGAAGTGGCCTTTGAGCAGGCCTGTGTTCTTCCCGGCATCCCTTTCCTCCTAAGGCTGTGCCCAGCGCAGTCTGGTCCTTGGTTTTCCTCGGTGGTTTTGCTTCCCACAGCTGTCTGTCCGCCCCGGTCAGGGGTAACTAACCTCCAGGGCTACAGCGTCGTGGGCCTGGGTGGGTGATGTTGCCCTTGCCCGTTTCCTCTGGACCGCCTGCCTCTGGATCCTAAGCGAGAGCGCAGAGCTGGTGAAAGCATTGCCTGCCAAGCTGGGGAACCTGGGTTTGAAATGTGGGACCACGTGGAGAGAAGGAGAGAACAGTCTTCAAGTAGCTCCCTGACTGCGCACTCACGCTGTGCCGTAGACAAATCCGTGTAACATAAAAGTCGGTAGTTTCCCGGGAAAGGGAGCGAGCGTGGGGGCGGAAAAGCGATGTTGAGAACACGGCTATCTCAAAATAGTGTGGCTGACTTTACGTTGGATGCTCGGTTAGTTTACTTTAAATAGTTTCTCTCTGGCCTCTGTCCACTGTCTTCAAGTGTCGCCCTGATACATTACTCTGACCTGTTGTTTCTCTCTGGGAAGTTTTAGAATTATTCTTTTTTTTTTTTTTTTCCTGCTGCTCTGCAGTTTTATGAGGCTGAGTGAGGCCTTGGTGGGATTTTTTTTTTAAACATTGATTTTCCTTTTCTTTCTTTTTTATTTAAAAACAAAAATTTTTAAATTTTTATTTCTTATTCTTTTGGCCTGACATTTAATGAGACCTAGTCTCCAGTTTGGGAAATTCCCTGATCTTACTACTTCTTTGCTGGCAACGATGCTTGGTCATGCCACCAAGCACTGTGTCCTTGAAATGATAAAGGGTTTCTTCAATAAACATACTTCAAAAAATTTTGACATGAGAGGTAGAATTTTTCTTTTTTTCTTCAGTAGCTAGAACTTGGAATAATGGAAGGTCTCTTTAGAGTACAGTAATTTCATTTTTATTTTTTTAATTTAAGAATATTTCCTAGGGGAACTAAGACTTTATACTATATTTTATTTTATATGCATTGGTGTTTTGACTGCATGTGTCTGTGTGAGGGGGTTACATAGTTGTGAGCTGTCATGTGGTTGCTGGGAATTGAACTCAGGACCTCTGGAAGAGCAGCCAGTGCTCTTAACCACTGAACCATCTCTACAGCCCTGAGATTTTGTTTTCAATGGCAGCTAGTGTATCACCTGCCCACGGCATTTTGACACATTCTTGAAGGGAGGTGTCTGCAAGCTCACCTTCAGGCCTTGGCCTTCCTTCTACTCTCCTCAGTCCTTCCGTTGTTTCTTATCTTACTGGTGTTTTTATTTTTGTTTATTTATTTATTTTTGCAGTGCTGTAGATTAAACTTGTGCTAGGAAAGCTATATTCTCCAGCTCATGTCGTGTAGTTGTGTGTGTGTGTGTGTGTGTGTGTGTGTGTGTGTGTGTAAGTCAGAGGACAGCTGTTAGGACTTGGCTCTCTCTTACTATGTGATTCCCAGAATTGAACTCAGATTCTTAGTCTCGTTAGCAAGTGTCTTTACCTACTGAGTCATACTTGCCAGCCCCTATGTATTTATTTTATTTGTTTTTAAACATTTATTTAGGCGTGGTGGTGCACGGCTTTAATCCGAGCACTTGAGAGGCAGAGGCAGGCAGATCTCTGTGAGTTCAAGGCCAGCCTGGTCTACAAGGGGAGTTCTAGGATAGCCAGAACTTATCTCAAAAAGACCAAACCAAACCAAACAAACAAACAAAAAGTTGTTTATTTTTATTTTATGTGTGTGGGTGTTTTGACTGCAAGCTCTCTGTGCACCATGTGGCTACAGTCCCCTAGCTGGCCAGAAGAGGGCGCTAGGTCCTCAGGAACTGGAGTTAAAGACTGCTGTCAGCTGCCCCGTGAGTGCTGGGAACTGAATCCAGGTCTCCCGGAAGAGCAACCAGTGCTCTTAATCCCAGAACTGTTCCAGGCCCACTATATGTATTTTCAATTGAGATCAAACACTCACATAATATAAAAGTTTCTGTTGTGATCATTTTAAAGCATACTACCTAGTGGGTTTAGTTCAGTGTGACCGTTATGTAACTCCAGAACACATTTGCAGAGATGAAACCCCACACTCATTGGGTTGGTCAGCTGCTGTCTCCTTCTCACAGGCCCTGGCAGGCGCAAGTCTGTGTTTCCATCCATGGACTTGCCTTTGTAGACATTCTATGTAACTGGGATCCTAGACTATGGGCCTTTGGTATCCAGCTAATTTCACCCCACAGATTTTCAGGGTTCATCAGTGTTGACCACGTATTGGTTCTTTACTGTGATCTTCATTTGATCCCTGGGTGTTTGGGATTTTCAGTATCCAGAGGCAACAGCCACATGCATTATCCTTATCTTGATTTCAAAACTGTCCTTTGGTTTACTTTTCCCCACACAGCTGTTAGCTACCCGAGCATGCTGAGTCATCCCACTTTTCCAATCTACCTTATCTCCTTATCTTTCAGTATGCCAGCACTGAGGTGGATGGAGAACATTACATGACCCCAGAAGACTTTGTTCAGCGCTATCTTGGCCTGTACAATGATCCAAACAGCAACCCAAAGATTGTACAGCTCTTGGCAGGAGTAGCTGATCAAACCAAGGATGGGTAAGACGTTTTATAGATGCTCTGAAAACCGATTCTATATACTTTATTAAAAATGTAAAACTATAAGTTTCACATCATCTATGTATCTATTTACAGTTGTATCTATCCACGTATCTCTGTATCTCTGTATCTCTGTATCTATCTATCATCTTTGGTTTTGTTTGTTTGTTTGTTTTTGAGACAAGGTCTTACTACATAGTCCTGGCTGGCCTGGAATTCATTATGCAGACCACACTGGCCTTGAGCTCAGAGATCCTCCTGCTTCTGTCTCCCGGGTGCTGGGATTAAAGGGACGTCACTGTGACCAGCGTGTATCTTGAATTGCTTAGAAATTCACTTATTTTTATGTGTGTTCTGTCTGTGTGTATGTATATGCACCATGTACTTGATATGTCAGGAGGCCAGAAGGTGGCATTAGTTCTCTGCATATTGGTTACAGACAGTCGTGAGCTGTCATTTGGGTGCTGGGAATTGAATCTGTGTCATCGGTAAGGGTGACATGTGCTCTTAACTACTGAGCCATCTTTCCTGCCCCGTATCTGGAGTTTTAATAGTAATCAATATCTTTCCTTTGAAACTTATAAAAATGGTATTATTTACTGCCGTTATCATGCATGTTGTTATTTCTTACTTTTTGAAAAAGATTTGCATGCAAGAAGCCATATTTTATATTGAATAATCTGCTCAGGATGCGTCCCTGATAACTAATTTTATTTTTTTGTATTCATTTATTTGAAAATACTGAGTGCCTGCTAATGTGTCAGGCACTTAGTGTTACAATGTGTCAGAAAGCAGCCACAAATGGTAATAGAGAAAAAATTTAAAAGTATATTATAGCCTATTTAGAGGATACAGTTCTTTATGAAGAACTTAAAGATTGGTCTGTATTCATCTCTCTACTTATTTAGTTGGAAAACATTATGTTAAACGCCACAGTTTGCCAGGTAGTATTGGGCTTTTTAAATATAAGCATGAATAAAATGAGGTTGCTGACCTGAAGAATAAGCTCAAGAGAGGAACCAGACAAAGAAAAACCAAGTCAGTGCTTCTGGGGTACTTTTACCCTGGTAGTGTATGGATGTGAAGTCAGAGAAGTGACTAGATTCATTTTATTGTGGAGTTAGTCCATTCCTCAGGGAGAGCTGTTAACTTTAGTACAATTGCTCGAGGCCTGGATTGTGGGACAAATGCAGTACTTACTGAATTAGATAAAGGAAATGACTGTATGCTATGGCAGTTTTCAGCTGTGTCTCCAGATCCCGAAGGGGCTCAGAATCTTTTTCAGAGCTGTAGAGGTGCTTGTGTGAAGAGCTGGACAGTGAAGAGTCTGTTTCCGTCACTCTAAATCTGATCAGGTTTAGAAAAGGCTGGAGATGGTCACGCCTGGTCTCATGCACTCCAGTCAGCCAACAGCTGTCATGGTTGACGTTGTAATGGTTGTAAAGGCCGTCACAAGTGTCCCCGCCTGCAAGATCTGACTCTGAGTTCAGACTCTGCTCCATAGAACTTGGCACAAGGCTTGACATTCGGGACATTCAACAAATGTTACATCAATGAGTTTTTAAATGGCTTGGAAAGTCGCATCATTGTAACAGCAGGTGCTGAATAAAAGTTATATCTTTCTGTCTAGTATTATAGATGTTAGATCAGCTCCCCAGCTGCCGATCAGGTCACTTATAGAGTCCTGCTCATGGTTAGAAGAAGGTCTTTGGGAATGAATTAATTAATTTAATTAGAAGTTTTCCTTTTGAATTCTTAAGGGTGACATGTGCATTTTTTTTTTCTTTTAGAAAAATTGGCATGTTTGTTGTTCATTGGATCTGAGACCTGGTTTATATATATATATATATAATTGAAATAAGAGTCTCTCTACATTTTGTGTGCTGGGAATTGAACCTGGATCCTCTGGAAGAGTAGCCAGTGCTCTCAACCTGTGAGCCACCTCTCCAGTTCCAGACCTGGTCTATCTATCTGTCTATCTATCTACCTACCTACCTACCTACATATCTATCTTAAAGATTATATATATATATATATATATATATATATATATATATATATATATAT
>NW_026585895.1:13094319-13108647 GCF_907164565.1 Psammomys obesus
TATATATATATATATATATATATATATATATATATATATATATATATATATATATATAATATAGAGTATATGCACAGCAGAAGAGGGAATCAGATTCCATTACAGATGGTTGTGAGCTACCATGTAGTTGCTGGGACTTGAACTCAAGACTTCTGGAAAAACAGTCAGTGCTCTTAACCCCTGAGGCCATCTCTCCAGCCTCCAGACCTGGTTTTGGAACACTCCAGCCCCTAGACCTGGTTTTAGAACACCCATATATTTTTTACATAAGTATTTCATGCCTTTTGTGATCATTTTGTTTTATTTCTACTTTGAAACTTTATATGATTCTTGTAGGCTGAAGTGTATTGTTAAAGTAGGGCATTTTTCATGCAGCCAAGTAGAACTCATGCCAAGTGTTAAGTTGGCAGAGCGTATCAGTAGTAGTTTCTGTGTAGTGAAGAGTCTAGTAATACTGAATTGCTCTTTTCTCAACTTCTCAAATATAGAGTCTCACTATGTAGTTCTAGCTGACCTATAACTCACAGGTCCATCTGCCCTGCCTCCCAATGCCAAGATTAAAGATGTGCATTGGGGTTGGGGATTTAGCTCAGTGGTAGAGCAGTTGCTTAGCAATCACAAGACTCTTGGTTCAGTCCTCAGCTCTGGGGAAAAAAAAAAAGAAGATGCACTTCACCATAACTGGCTGAGTTTACCTTATATTGTTGGACAGGGTTTCTCCTTGTAATAGCTCTGGCTGGCTTGATAGATCAGGCTGACCCCGAATTCATAGAGATCTGCCTGCTTCTGTCTCCCAAGTACTGGGATCAAAGGTGTGTGCCTACCACAGCCCAGTCTGAGTTTACCTGTTCACTGTTGTTTTCTTTTCTTTTTCAGGGGAGGGAGTTGTGAGATATGTATTTAAACTTATGGTAATCTCCCAGATTCACCAAGCTGCGTTATAGGCATCACCACACCTGGCAGCTCTTTTCCTTTTCTTTTCTTTTCCTTTCCGTTTCTTTCCATTGTTCTTTCTTTCTTCCTTTCTTTCTTTCTTTTTTTTTTTTTTTTAATGTTTTTGGCACAGAGTCTCGTTTAGCCCATAAGTTACTTCTAAAAGCAGAGGAAAATAGAAAAAAAAAATTTAAAGAAAACTTGGAATCTTGCCTTTTTGTTGATGCACAGTATTTAGAGGTTCTCCAGCTTTCTAAATGTCATGTAAAATGGGTAGGTTTGTATTAGAATTTTTCTAGGGAGAAATTTCAAATTTAAAAAAGGCTAAGTATTAGGGTTAAGGGTTCTACATTTTAATCCAACAGAATCAAAGTCTTTGATAATGTTTGGCTTATTCAAAGAAGTCAGCTTTTGTTTAACAGTTAAGACAAGCCAGGCTCAGACTGAATGATCAGCTTTCTTGCTACTATGAAATTAGTTTTCTTAACATCTAGTCTTCTTTTCTTCTTATGCTGTATCATCATCCCTCCTCTCCATTTGTCTCTTTGTTGCTGTCTCCCTCATCCAGGACAGTGAAGGAAGGATTGGAATGAAATTGTTACTTTTACTCTGGCTGCAGTTATGGTTCTGTTACAAGTTTATTTGATGCAGAGTCCTTTAGAGTACAACTTGAGATGGAAGCAGTGAATTTACTTAGAATCACCTGTGACAAAGTGAACCAAGGGAAAGAATAGAATCAGTTGGACAAGTTTAAGTAAGTTGGTTAAGTGTGAGGTGAGAGCTGGCTTAGGACTGGTCAATAGTTGTTTGTTGGTTGGATCTGAGACCTGAATTTTAGAATATCTGTTGTAGTAAATGAAATAAAATGAGAGTGTTGGGTTATATATTGTTTATTATTTTTAGCCCTAAGATTAATGCAGCTTTATTATCTAACCTGCTATCACAAATAATAAGACATAGACACCTGTTAGCTTTTATAATTGCCTTATTTACCATGGGCTGGGCAGATATTCCTACCCACTCTGTCTGAATCACCTCACCATCCATCTCCCAGACCCCGTCCAATGCCATCCTCCTTAACCATCCTATCTTCCAACCATAATCTTATAAATGCTTGCTTTTATTCTTCATCTGGGTCTTTTTCCGCCGTTATTGGAGTCCTTCCTCCTGGCCCCATGTGGTTTCTTCTCCAGGCTAAGCCATTGTAGCGGGTTCCTCTCTTCCTCTCCATCTGTTTCCCATGATTCTCCTCCAAAGCCCGGGAACCCTAGCCACACCTACCCCATTCTGCCCTGCCCAGGTATAGGCTGTTTAATCAGCCAGTCAGTTCTGTCTCAGGCAGTTTTACACAAACAAGGATGGGTGTATCTGGCAGGCAGTAACCAGATCTTCAGGGCCAGTAACTAGCATTAGAACAACCTCCAATATCCATACTTTCAGATAAGTATTTTGTGACTGCTTTTATTTTGCTTTTGGAACTTTATGTGCACAAAACTTTATGGGCGCAAAAGAGCACAGTATTTCCCCCTGATGTTATCTAGCCTGTGAATTACTCTTTCTTGCAGTCTCCCATCGACCAGGAACCGGTGAAATAACATGCTTGATACAGAGAGTCATGCAGAAGCAGCCTCGTATGGTATATATAAATAGCCTGATGGGTTGTCTAAAAGTCAGCCATCAGCCAAGTATTATTTGCGAGACTGTGGCTTAAACTTTGGAGTTCTAGTTGCGTAATGAAAAGCAAGATGATTTTGTGCGTTTAAATGCAGAACACAGAGACTATCATCATGTGATAGGATCCAAAATATTTAGACAGTTGCTTCTTTGAAACTGTAACTTTTAGGATGGTGGTTTCTATATTTAGTCTAGTTAGTCAGAATTTCTCTGCAAGTTCTATCTGCTGTACCGGGAAGACCGAGTCTTTTTTTTTTTTTTTTTTTTCTTTTTTGCCTTTTTTTTTTTTTCAATGTACCGTACATGTCGGAGACCCATTTATTTTGATAGACAGTAGACATTTTGGCTATTTTACAAATTTTTGTAGAAAATGACAAACGTAACAAACATTTTTGCATTACATTAGTTTCCATTCTGGCAAGGGGCTTAGTGGGAAAATGTACTACACATTCACAAAATTTGTTACTTCAAAGTTCTAAAGTGCACATTTCAAATAAAAAAAATCCCAGCACCTGGGAGGTGGACACAGGAGGATTGGAGTTTTGTGGGCTCCCTGCACCCCATGAAAGCAATTTAGAAACTAGGTTGGTCATGCACATTTTGCAAGGTGTGAGGATTTGGTGAGCCAGCCCAGGCCTGATTTCCTCCTGCTGAGGGACCCACAGGAAAGAAAACGGCGGTAGCTCTGGCCCACTGGCTCCACTTAGTCGTGTGGCGGATGTCTGAATGCACTAACTGGCAAAACGTTCCGATTTAGCAGGTTCCGCAGGGCTTGCGCTTTAATGGGGCCTGCTCGCGGCAGATAGTGAACCTCTGTGAGTCCCCAGTGCCCTGAGGCAGCCGAGGGCTCCAGCCGTTCTTTGGATTAATTCCTGCTTGGCACCAAGCGCTAGCAAGGGTCACTTGGGACCAGAAACCTCCTGTTGCCCAAGCTCACAATTTGTCAAGGGAAATCAGAAAACTGGGCATTTGAATGAAATCTTAGCATTACCTCACGTTGTCACCAAGTACATCTGGAAATACACCCGCGGGACAAATTCTCCTTCGTTACCAGCAGCTTGTGGCCTTTGCTGGCTAGGGAGCTCCTCTTTGATTTTTCTCTCATAAAAAAAAAAAAAAAAAAAGGAAGTTTTACTACTAAGCATAAAATATGTTTTGAAGCGACTTATTCTATATTTCAAGGTTACTTGTGTTTTTGATGCCCTCTGGAGACTTAAAATATCAAATTGTTACGTTTGTTCATTCATTTAAAAATACACAATCAACTCACCTATTGGTTTTAACTTTTAGAATTACTTTTATAGTCAGAAGAAATAATGGTGGTCATTTTTTTTTTTTTAATCAAATCTCAGGCATTTAAAGACATGTTGGGAGTGAGTGCTTCTGGTACCCCCCACTCCCCGCCTCCGCCAGTGTTTCCCTTGGCTGCATGTCAGTCCCAGCAACTCCATTCATGGCTGACCGTTTGTTTCATTCAAGCTCAAGACCACATTAGGAGATGTAGTTTTGGAGATAATTCATGCTTGTGAAGGAAAACATACTACTTTAAAAAATTAGTTTATTTTATTTTGCTTTTTGAGACTGTGGTCCGGGATGGCTCTGAGCATTTTCTATTATTAGGGTTACAGGAGTGTGCCCCTACGCTCAGCCAGCTGTTTAGTTTTCATCTTTTCTTTTGGGAACAGAGATCGCTATGGCCCTGGCTATCCTGGAAGTCACTATGGAGTCCAGCCTGGCCTCACACTCTCAGAGATCCACCTGTCTGTGTCTCCTGAGTGCTTGGATTAAGTGTGTGTGCCACTACATTTGGCCTTATTTATTTATTTAGGTTGTTGGAGACAGGGTTTCTCTGTGTAGCCCTGGCTGCCCTGGAGTTCACTCTGAAGCCCAGGCTGGCCTCGAACTCACAGAGAGCTGCTTGCCTCTGCCTCCCCAGTGCTGGGATTAAAGGTGTGGGTCACCACCGCCTGGCTCTCATTTTTAATTTTTAATATGGAAATTTTCCAAAGAAAGTAATCTTTCCTTAATTGTCTGATATGTATTATTCAGCAGAAATGTTAATTACCGTAGGCCTTTTTCTATGCATATCTTTCTGTACTTTTATTTTGAGGGGAAAAATAGATTTGTCAAAATGCACGGTAACAGTGTGCTTTTAAGGGAGAACTTCGTAACGCTGCCACTTGGACACTCGTCCGTTAAGCGCAGCAGAAGGGGAGCTGGGGAGACATCTCAGTTCAGTGGCTAAAGGCTAGGCTCACAACCGAAACATCAAGAATAGCAGATAGAGCCAAAATAAAATTAAAAAAAAATTTAAAAACCAAAACAAACAAACAAAAAGAATAGGTGAGTGTGGGGCCAGGGAGCCGTGCGAAGGGGGAGCCAGCCTGGAGCAAGAGTGAGGTCAAGGTGTTCAAACCCGGCCGGAGTAGGAAGATTCCCTCCGTACCCCGGGTCTGCGTGTCCTGCACACGGAGCCTTGCACCGGAAATTCCTCTTCACTCAGAGAAGGCGGTCCCAGCATCTTGGCCCTGTTCAGTGATGTACGCTCACCCCGAACGCCTCTACCCACTCCCCCAAAGGTTTAAGTAACCTTTGCTCACTGAAGCTGTCTCCCGAGAGGGCTGTTTCTCCGGCCCTCACTGCAAACCAATAATCTGAGCGCACCCGCCTGCCACAGCTTCACTCCTTCCAGTCCCGCTCGCTGCGCAGAGAGCCTGTATCCCGAGGGGGTGTCGAGGGGGAAGCGGACACAGGGCAGCGGGTGAGTCAGGCGGACCTTAACCAGGAATGGGGGTCACATCTGGCCATGGTCAGGGGTCTCGCTAGCTCTGCCATGCCTGACTTTCTCCTGCCGATGGAGGAATACAAATCGCTGCAAAAGCTGTGGTGCATTGAGGGCCAGCGGGTCCGTCAGTGGGGTCTGGGTTATGGCACTGTGGTTTTCCGGGAAGGATGCAGGAAGGTTGCCGGCAGTACGAGATGGGCGGGTCCTAAACCCCAGGTATAGAACTTAAGTGTCCACTCCTGAGCCTACCGTACCCCGTCTTTCTGCAGAGCTGCCTCTGATGGTGCCTCTGATGGTTAAGGCTGTGGTGATGGTTTCGGCTAAACCGCAACCTCTGTGCCGTGCATTGTGCTGCCTGCTTTTCCATGTATCTTATATCAGGGATTTCTCGAAACAAGCTTGAGAGTTAAATGTAACTCAGACGCTAAGGGGCTTGTCCAGGGCCATCCTTGGGCTTTTGATACCGTACCCTACTTGCTTTAAAGTCACACCGTCCTTGACAAGCTTTTGCGAGACCCGGGATGGCGGTTTCGTGTTCTGCAGGCCACATAGGTGCAGAAGCCTGTAATCCCAGCACCCAGGAGGTGGAAACTGGAAGGTCGGGACCTCAGCATCACCCGCTATGGAGGCTTTGAGGCCAGCCTGGGCTACACGAGACCCTCTCAAAGAGAAAAGGCAGAAAAGAAAAACAAAGAAACAAACAAACAAACAAAAGACCAGAAACACGGAGCATGCGTGGCAAGATCGCAGTGATTTTTGGCTTGGCTGACGTTTGAGTGCTCCATGAAGTCGTTAAGGGCCGTTTTTGTTATTTCGACTACTGCTTAATCTCAGAACTCACTGAATATGTATCTTAGGGCTCACTAAGTTCCAGAAACTCAGTGATGTGATATCCCACCTTTTTGAGGGTTCCTTAAAAACGTATTTTTGTCTTTTTAAGCATGCAGTACAATAATAGAGTAGGTTGTTTGGTTGTTTTTTTTGGTTCTCAACCCTTTTGATAATTACCAAGATAGTTAGTGAATTTATTTCATTTAAATTTCTGTCCTTTGGCTTCTTCTGCTGAAAGCTCCAGATGGCATAGTTTATGTACAAATACTTTTCTTTTTTTAATTTCTAAAAGAGCCCCAGCTCTATAATCCTAGGTTAGCCTTGAACTCACTATATAGAAGAAGCTAGCCTTGAACTCCTAATTTGTGTCATCATCTCCCCAGTGTTGGATTTACAAGCATGTGCCACCATACCCATTTTGAAATCTCTCTCTCTATGTATGTGTGTATGATTCATATATATGTATACATACATATATATATATATATATATATATGATTTTTCAGCCAAGACAGTGAGAAAGAGATGGCTTATTGTACCTGAGTTACACTGTGCCTGAGAGCAGCAGTAAAACACCACAGCAGAGGGTCAATGGGGACCGTTTTGGTTGTAAGCAGGGCAGTCTCTCAGGCACTCTTGGCGGTCTGATGGTGAAGTTTCAGATCCCTCGAGATGAATTACCGACAGCAGCACACAGCACAACAATTTGTACCAGCATCCTCACCTCCAGCATCCCTTATTTCTGATCCTTCAGCCTCCAGGGCTGAACAAGGTAATTTACAGGGACCTCTGCCCGGTGGTCTTCTCGCCCGCCCACTTGTGCTTTCGCTCCTTCGCTCCACTCTCCTGGCGCAGGAGGCTGGCACTGAAGCCTAAGTTTTATTTTCTTGGACGTCTGTACTGTCTTGCAGTTTCCTATGGGCTGCATTTCTGTGGCAACGGCTAACATGTTCCTTTGTGCAATGCATTACATTTTCTCCAAATTGATGATTAGTTCTAAATCATTGGTTCTCAGTGAGGGTAATTTTGTTTTCTGGGACATCTTTGACAATATCTACAGACATTTTCCGTTTATCACGACTGAGAGATGAAATTGACATCTCCTGCCCAGACCCAGGGATGCTGAGAACTATGCTATAAATCACAGAAGACCCATCAGCAAAAGATTATCCAGATAAAAATGTCAGCAGTCTGGGGTCGGGAGACTATTGATTAAATATAGTTTATTTTTGGCTTGCTCCTTTCTCTGTGATGTTAGGAGCTATTGACTAATGCTCCTGTTGGTTAATTTGTTAAAGGCTTACAAAAATATCCTATTCCTTCTCCTCCACAAATGCATCTACCCTTCACCTCTTCCCTGCTTACCTTGAGCTACAGAAACACACGGCAAATTGGTGACTCTCTCCTGAGGAGCTGGTACCCAGGGTGTGAGCGGTGACTTCCGTGAGAAGCACACACCCGAGCTCTCAAGTGTATCTTACTTTTGCCTGGGGGCGGGGGGGGGGGGGGGCTGGGGGGCTCTTTCTCTTAGCCGTCACGCTTTAGCTTGTATTAAAGTATATTTATTAAACTCCAACTCTGCTTCCTAAAAAAAGTTCCGTATTTTCCTATTCTCTACTAGCCTATAATTTTTTAAAAAATTGTGTGTGTGTGTTTGTTTGTAAATGTGTGTGAGTGGCTGTGGAGGACAGAAGAGGACATCAGATCTACAGGTGACTGAGTTGTTGGTGCCAGTGCTGGGTGCTCTGTGCTTGCTCCTAACTGCTGAGGCATCATCCCTCCAGCCCCAGTGACATTTTACGTTTTGTTCCAGGTTGATCTCCTATCAAGAGTTTTTGGCATTTGAATCTGTTCTATGTGCTCCAGATTCCATGTTCATAGTGGCTTTCCAGTTGTTTGACAAGAGTGGAAACGGAGAGGTAACATTTGGTAAGGAAAAACAAAAAAGATTATAAGTAAAGTTCCCAATGCTGGCCTGGTTCTTCGTTCCCAGATGCAATTACTCAATGTTCCTTGCTTATTTAGGGCTTACTCAGTGAGTGAAGTAGTCATCTCCTAAAGGGGCTTAGACAAAGAAAAGTGGCATTACTTTCTTCAGGGTGTTAGGTGAGTGAATTTATGAATGATGTTGCCTCATTCAGACACACATACTTGGATTTGTTGAAAGAGTGGGATGAACACTTCTCATTCAGCCTGGGCAAAAGTTCTTCATGAAGTAAAAGTACGAATACTGTGCTTGTCTTCCCATTCCTAAGGGGCTGTTGCTTCACTTTATTTCTGAATAGGGAGTTTGGAGCTTCTCTATGGCATCTTGAGAAAAATTTTCTACTCTGCCATTTTCCATCCCCAAGGAGGCTCAGAAGTTTCCCCAAAGACCCCTCCACTTTAGAGCCTTGGCTTTAGGAAACAAAGCCTAGAAAGTAGAATTTTTCCCGAGGTGCATGAAGAAACTGGTTTAAGTTCTTCAATAGGAACATTGTCTCATGAGTACACAAACTAGAATTTTTCTTTTATTTCCTTCCTTTTTTTTTTTTAAAGCTAGCATTCATCTTATAGATGATCATTTGTAGAAGTTAGTTTGGTAAAGTGTTGGTTAACCTTTTCTTCAGCATCTTTCAATTAAAAAAAATACAACGTAGTGTTTTCAAAGAGTTAGAGCCCCCTTTGTACGTTTTCTTTTTCTTAAAATATTTGAAAACGTTTTTATTATGGTTAAAAACAAGTAACATAAAATTTTCCATCTTAGTTCAACTTCCCATTTTAGTTCAGCTCAGCAAGGTTTGGGATGTTCACTTTTCCAGAACTTTTCATCTCCCACGAGTAAAACTGGCCCCCTTTGATGCTTATATCATGAGTACATTAAAAATTAGGTTTCTCAGCCCAGCGATGGTAGCACACTCCTCTTATCCCAGCACTCTTTGAGTTCAAGACCAGCCTGGTCTACAGAGTAAGTTCAAGGATGCCAGGGCTACAGAGAGAAACCCTGTCTCGAAAAACTAAACACAAGAAACAGGGGCTGGAGATGGCTCAGAGGTTAAGAGCACTGACTGTTCTTCCAAAGGTCCTGAGTTCAATCCCAGCAAACACATGGTGGCTCTTAACCATCTATGATGAGATCTGGTGCCCTCTTCTGGCATACAGGCAGGACACTGCATAAGTAAGTAAGTAAGTAAATAAATAAATCTTAAAAAAAGAAAAAGAAAAAAAAAGACATTTATTTTGTCTCTTTCTTTAATATTTTGTCTCTTCCATTTGGTTGCTTTCTCCAACTTATCTGTTTAAAAGTATCACGGAAGACATTTCATCCAACAGACCATCAGCAGGTTCCTGTCAGTACTAATTAGAGGATTAAAATGAATAAAGGAAGCAGCTGAGTGGCTGGCACACACCTTACTTCCTGAAGATAAAAGCTCAGGGACATTAGGTCCTAACTTTATTATTTTATGGCTGTTTTGTTTTTCCCTTAGATTATGATTTATGAGTTAGGATTTTAAGAAATATAGTAGGGATGAAAAAATAGTTTGAGTTTTAATAACCCCTACCATAATCTGAAGGACATATGAATCCCACCCCAAAGGCTTTCTTTCTTATTTTCTGCTTGTAATGTGCAGATGAAAGATCATCATGGAATAACTAAAGGTTCCTGGGATCCCTGCCCAGGGTGTTCTGGTTCTCCTGTTTTCCCTCCTCCCATACTTCTTTCACTCTTTCTCTTTCCCTCGCTCTTATTTTGTAAGGAACTTGACCATTTCCTCTTTCTGTCCTCTATTACTAGATAGGAAGATCCACTTTTATATAATTTTTGTTTTTCTTTTTTTGTGGTTCTGGTTGTTGAACCCAGGGCCTCGTGAATTCTAGGTAAGTGCTGAGCTCAAGCTATGCTCTTAGGCCAACTTTCTCAACTAACCCGAAAGCAGTGATTATAAAGAGGGTATTATTGACTTATGTCTTTAAGACAGCAAGCACTGAAACTGTTATGTTCAGCAAATGCCATATAATAGGATTTTTAAGGCTTACTCATTTCAAGGCTTCAGATTCTCTGCCTAAAGAAATCATCAACTTGAAGTTTATTTTTGTAGGATTTTTGGGTATGTGATTAAGGTCAGTTTTCATGTTTGTATCCATTTAATAAAATGAATTGTTCTTATATATTTACAGACACATGTTTAGGGAAAAGAAACTTGATAATTCACTTTAAGTAGAGTTAAATCCTTTGCACCAAATGGCCTGCCATTTTCTTAGCTGGAGCTATTTAAGGTACACTTTTCTCTTCTGCACAGGAGGAGAGATAGCAGATGCAAACTGTAACAGAATGGAGGTGGTCGCTTTGCCCCCCGCTGTATTCTGTGGACTCTGACAACAATGTTGACGTTGCCTGTGTATCTGTACATAGTGTTCTCATTTGTACTCTTGTTTTATGCACATCAAGCTATATAGTTAAGCTGTAGCATCTTAGCAAGTATTTATACACATAGTAGCATTAAACGTTTTCTTGAGTGCTAGACAAGGGTCTTTTTTTGTGTTATTGTTGTCTGGTCTGCCTCCATTCTGGACAGGTCTTGATAATACATTTTAGAATGAAAGCTCAGGAAAGGATCCTGGAGTTCTGTTCTGTTTCTGTATTTTCTTTTTAAATAAATGGAGTATTAGTATTTTTCTCTTTAAAAATCTTTAACAAACTTTTAATGCATGCTGTGGGCAGTTACTTAACGGCTTGTGTCTCTGTTACTGCCAGATGACCTGAGCCTGCGGAGGTCCTTGCATGGTGTGTGCTGGGTACAATGTGTATGTGCCCGTGTCTCACTGTCTCACAGTGTGCTGGTACCCTGCTGGCTAGCATTAGATATAGGTAACGTGACCCCTGCTAAGTGGTAATACTGCACCAAGCTGTTATTTGCTACCATGCGTTTAACCCAAACAGTTTAAAAGAAGGTATTTATTGCTCTAACAAAGATTTAATTCTAAAGTACAAATCCAAACAAACAAAACCAAAAGAAACTCGTACCTGTTTACTAATAAACAAATATAAAACATATTATATGCTCTCGATTTTCTATTAAACACTCATACTCATTGTGTATGTGTGTGTGTGTGTGTGTGTGTGTGTGTGTTAGGACTGGAAAGTCATCAAAATGAACCTTTCCAAGGACACACCCATGCTGCACAAACCTTCTAAATCAGGAATGATATAATACTGTATTGGTTGTCAGCATGTACGGCATACAGCAAGTAAAAAAATGTATTCCATTTGTGCCTGTCAGATAGACTCTTCTCAAAAGGGAAGCCGTAAGGACAGCTCTTATTTCAAGTGTCAGGACATGGAAGTGTAAATACTGAGAACACTGTATGTCTCCTTTCTCCATGCAGACACGACTGTAGACAGGACGGTGTGAGATTCTAACAGCCCTAAGACAACGCTAATTCAGTACGCAATGGAGGCACGGGTGTCTGATTGAGTCAGGAAGAAATTTTAAGATTCTTTGTCTTGCTCCCAGACATCACAGAAAGGACTATTTTGAATAAAACACACAAGGCCTACTAAAGCAGCTTAGAGTCTGGGGTTAAAAGAGAGGACTCCCTGGGTTTTATGCCATTTGATGGTAGAGTGTTAAGGCTTGTAGCTTCTGTGATATTCTTTAACCGTGAACTCATCTTTCCTGAGAAATGAACCTTTACGCATACTTGCCAGCAGGACTCCTCTATTTGACTGATCACACAGTAATCCCTTCTGGAGGTAGGTAAAGGGCTAACACACACCTTTCCCCGGACTGCCATGCTGGGGAGCTCACCCAGAACACTAACCCCTTCCTGGAAGTAGTGCCCGGAGCTGAGAGAGTGCATGCTGCGGTTGGGGCGTCCTCCACCAGTTCCTACTGTTGATCTTTTCTGTTGTTATTGTTGTTGCTGTTTGTTTGTTTGTTTGTTTGTTTTCTGGGCTCCCAGTTGTTCCTCTTCTTTCCTCCCAATTTCTCCTTCACTGAAAAGCACATCTACAAGTCTCGCTGTTGTGTCCGTTCAGTTGTACACAAGGGTAGTTACCGTTTGCCACAGGTGCCCGTCCTAAGGGTCTCTCTGCCGGTCACCCTAAGAACCGGGCAGGTGGATCCCAGCTGTTGAGGAAAAAAAAATAGAAAGTTTCCCCTGGCAATAAAGAAGCTTGCTCTCAAGCCTTTAGGTTGGAAGTGGCGGCTCCTGCTGGGCTGGGATCCTTGAAATCAGGATGTCAAGCTGGGCTGATGGTAGGCGGGCTGTGTCACGGGCTGATGGCTTGTATACCTACAGGAGGAGTTCTCTGGCCACACCGTTGGTACAGCAGCTCCTTCCAGGCTCATTCATGGAGCAGGCATGGTGGCAGTCTTGGAGGAGAGTGCCAGCCCCGGTCAGAGGTAATTTTGTACTGCAGAAAGGTGACAAAGACCCTGCAGGAAGTGCCCATGAGAACCAGGGGAGGGATGAGGGTGGATGAGATGGGGAGACAGAGTGTGGGCTTCGGGGTAAATGGAAACCTCGGGTTAGACATATTTACATAATATGCTTCAATGTGTCTTTCACCCAGTCCAGTCTTTAGAAGTGACTGATACAGCTAAACTGACTAATACACGTTTGGGGGACATTTTTACTTAATCACATTGTCACAGTTACCTGCTCTCCAGACAAATCACGTGCACCTCTCCTTTTGAGCAAAGAGAACATAATGGCAAGCTGCTTTTGTTATCTGGCCCCAATTCCCTCTTCAAAGGAATTATAAAGCGTCTTTTTTTCCCCCTAAGCCCATGCTCTCCGCAGGAAGTGAAAAAGTGGTCTATTGTTTTCTCTGTCAGAAACATGAATGGACCCTGTCTCTCTCAGCAATGGCAACCTAGCATAACCTTCTGGATCATGATCTTGCTGCCAAGATGTGATTGTCATGCCGGGCCAGAGCCGTGGCCATAGGAATAAGTGCTCAGAAGGAGCGCTTTTTAGAACTAAAGACCCTTGTTTGCCGCTGGAAAGGCGGGATTCTCTTTGGGTGGGAAATTGTTATGCAGAGCAGTGAGGTGGGTCAGGCATGCCCGGGGTTAATGGTGGTCCTCTCCTCTCAGGTCATGCAAGACCTGGTGACCCAGGAGGATGAGTGCAGCAGCTGACAGAGCTATTGCCTCAAGCAGGTATACACTCCTTAGTTCTAGGACTTTTACATACTTTTGTTCTGTAAACACGCCCCAGTGAGAGAACAGTGGTAATGATAAATTAGGCTTGAGTGGTTCACTAAATCATTCCAGAGCCAGCTTCAGGCAATAGGGACAGATTTGGAGGCTATACCTCAAGGGGTGCCAGCCTATTGAGCCCTAGTCAGTCCAGTTGCAGCCTGGAGTGTGATGGGAGGAATGAAAGTATCATGGAGTAGTTACTGAACTGGGGGGTGATGTCACAACAGAACCACGTCCAGAGCTGTCAGGTGACCATTTGGGGAGAAGTAGAAAATGCCCACATACCACTCATGGCAAATGCCACTTCTGTGTTTGAGAGCCTGCACTGACTTTGTTAATTGCTTGAACAACACTAAGTTTTCAGAGGTTGGTGGGAAGTTAATAAGAAAGAGTTTCGCATTTAAGATTTATTATAGGTCTGGGGTATGGCTCCGAGGTGGAGAGCTTGCTGAACACTGGCGGAGCATAGATCTGATCCACAGCCCCACTTTAGCAAGGAGTTTTTAGCTATAAAGATTTTTTTTTTCAAATAGGCTTTATAAATTTAGTTTGTGAGCCCAGTATGGTAACTCATGCCTGTAATCCCAGCTAATTGGAAACTGAGACAGGAGGATTGTAAATTCAAGGCCCTCTTGGGCTTCAGAGTGAGTTCAGACCCAGCATAGGAAACCAGACCCTGTCTCTAAATAAACAAATAAATGAAAAGAATTGGGGGAGAGGAGTACAGGTCAGTAGAAGGAGGTTTACCTAGAATAATCAAGGCCCTGGGTTTAATACCCAATATAAGAAAGGAAGGAAGGAAGGAAGGAAGGAAGGAAGGAAGGAAGGAAGGAAGGGAGGGAGGGAGGGAGGGAGGGAGGGAGGGAGGGAAAGAAAGAAAGAAAGAAAGAAAGAAAGAAAGAAAGAAAGAAAGAA
>NW_026585895.1:13108657-13134021 GCF_907164565.1 Psammomys obesus
GAAAGAAAGAAAGAAAGAAAGAAAGAAAGAAAGAAAGAAAGAAAGAAAGAAGTTAGTTAATAAATAACTAAATTTTTGATGATGTCAGGAAAAAGGATAGAAACCATTACATTTTGTTTGTTTGTTTGTTTGAAGGTTTTTGAGTCTTTGACTTTGAGACTGTTTTGCATTTAAAATTCTGATATTTCCAAACCATATAAAAGGGATTCATTTTTATCTGCTGTTATATAAAAAATTATGCAGATAGGTTTCCTTTCCTTCGGCTTTAGAGATAGCATCATGTTAGGTAGACTCAAACCTGCTATGTAGCAGTATGTACATTTTATGTTAAATAATTATTCTAAAGCTGAGCTACACCTTTAAAATATAAGTTACTATGAAATAACTTCCTTTCTTTAGCAATGTTTGCAATCATTGCTTTATATATGCAATGATTTATGTTACCTTATTCTGCATTCCACTATACTTTTCATCTTTTAATTTAAACACCTTTTTTGTTAGCCTTCTTTTTTTTTTTTTTTCTTTTGAGACAGGATCTCACTCTGTAGCTCTGGTTGGCTTCTACTCCTTATATAAGCCAGGCTGGCCTCCAGTTCACAGAGCTCCTCCTGCCTCTCCCTCCAGAATGCTCGGGTTAAAGCGTGCCCTGCTGTGTCTGGTTGGTGAGACTTCTAAAATAAGCAAAGTTAGTTAATTTGAGAACAGAGGGACTGGTTATATTACATGGATCCTAAAAACGTTTTTACTAGTATTCCATATTTTAAACATTTTATTATCCTTACTGTTTTAATTATTTTATAATTAAGTTAAAAATGAACATATTTTACAACCTGGAATTTTATTTACATCCCCCCTCCACCCTGCTCCTCCAGGGTAGAGGATACTGGAGATTGGATCCATGATCTCATGCAGGACAGGCAAGCATTTGACAGGAGCTTCATCCCCAGGGCCTAGCTTTAAAGATGATCTTTTGTATTGATGTGAACCAGAATCACAAGAGTCGATATTGAAGTCGTTTCAGAATGAAAAACCCCTCACGGAGTTTAGTTTATGTTCATTTAAGGTGAACATACTTGACATGGGTTGAAAACGCTGAGCTCTTGTTGCTACTTAGCTATGAAATCCTGCGTCTATTTAAGAGAGAAAAGGAGAATCCCATCTCCCCAGTGACATCCAATGCTTTGACATCCTTCCGGCTTTGCTACAACCTGTGAACCAGAGCTGTTACCTTGAGTCCAGACTGCTAGCAGGGTTCTAGGTCAGGATTCTGCCCAAATGCAGTGCTTTCGCGGAGAAAAAGGGGTACTCAAAACAAAGGAACCCATCACACACCATCGCCGGCTGTGAGATCGGCAAAGACTGTAAAACGTCAAACCTATGTTTACTAATTCTCTAGGATAATTGATAGCTATCGATGGTAAAAACCCTTTGACTAATAAAAGTGGCTTAATTTGGAAAATAATTTAGTTTTTAGGACATTACTAAAAAGGCTTCCTGCTTTCTTAATTTTGCTAATTTTTTTTTTTTTTTGGCATGAGCTTCTAAATTAGTGTACCCAGTCTATGCTTGTTAAAGTACCAGTCATTTGTGAACCAATAATAAATGTGAAGCTGTAAGAGTGACTGATCTCGCTTCCGCATCAGGCGGCAGAGTCCTAGTTGTATCATGCAGCCTGACTGGTACCTGCTGGAAAGCTAGCGTGCCGTGTATGGCTCTTCATTGACAAGCAGAAAACTAACTTCACTTATCTTAAAATATTTTAATAGTTCAGACTAATAATCATAGATGTTAGGGGGATTTTTGAGGCTTTGTGGCAAGACCCTATTTTTGACACTGTCAGCTTTTAATAAGGTGCTTTACTGCTGAGGTAATGATACACTGTTGGTAGTATTTCTTATAGCTATCTTCAATAGTCATATTCAGGCTAGTGTGAATGTAATAATCACGCCTCAATCAAACCATACTTAGTATGACAAATATTGCATTATACTGTAATTTAGGTATTCACGCTTCTGATAAAAGGCTTAATTCGGCTCCTTGAGGAACCTGGGAAACACTATTGATTTTATGCTGGAATGTAAAGTAGCAGCTATTTATACTGCGAGATAGAAATCGCTTCCTAATTAAAATTAAATCAAGAGAAATTAAGAATCTCATGGCCTTACACGTAAGGGTACACAATCTTAAGTGAAAAATTATATTTTGTATCGGTTGTGTTCCTGCATGGGTTTCTGGGCACAGAGAGAGGTTTGCAGTTCCTCTTAGCAGAAGCAGCCGGTCTTGACTTTTTAAACTTTTCTTAATTCTTCTCTGTAGGAGGATTGCAGTGGACGGGCTGATTCCTTGTCAGCGTGGCTGATTCGTTTTTCTTTTCCCTTTTAAGAAAATGTCAAGGAGATTTTTGGGCAGACTATTATCCACCATCACATCCCTTTTAACTGGGACTGCGAGTTCATCCGACTGCATTTTGGGCACAATCGCAAGAAGCACCTGAACTATGTGGAATTCACACAATTTCTCCAGGTAGGTGCCTGCCCTCCCCATGGACACACGCCCTCCCCGGGGCGCCCGTCCTCCCCTGGATGTCCCCACCTCAACCCCATGCTTCTTTTTCCTGTCACTGAAACAGGCTCGTTAAAGCCCTGCAGCCATTTTCCTCCCGTGCCTGCTTCTATTTATTTAAATAGCCAACGTCTGTTATCCCTTCTTAATTTTTCTGCTTTCAGATGTTTCTGGTTGGATTTTAACTAGGAGCTCCTTTTGCCTCTCGCTGCCAAGCACAGGCTTGGATATTTTCTACCCTCACTCTTTCTATCCTGATGTCACAAATCTGTTTAGATCAATAGTCATAGGGATGATTATAATTTCATAACAATAGCCTTCCACCTACCATACCTGTGGAGCTAAGAAGCCACAGATAGAAAACATTTTGAAAAAGTTGCCTCTGGGTTGAACATGTACAAACTTTTTTCTTCTCATTATTCCTTGAACAATAAAATGTAATTAAATTACATTTGGGTAGTATCCACACTGCATTAGTGGGGGGTTTTGGTTTGTTTTTCTCTTCCTTCCTTCCTTCCTTCCTTCCTTCCTTCCTTCCTTCCTTCCTTCCTTCCTTCCTTTCTTTCTTTCTTTCTTTCTTTCTTTCTTTCTTTCTTTCTTTCTTTCTTTCTTTCTTTCTTTCTTCTTTCTTTCTCTGAGCTAGGGTCTCTCTGTAGAACTGACTGTATGTCAGGCTGGTCTCAAACTCTATCTGCCTCGGCCTCCCAAGTGCTGAGATTGAAGGTGTGTGCCAACTCCTCCTGGTGGCATTAGGTTTTATAGGTGGTGTAGAGATGATTTCAAATACATGAGGGGCTGGTGAGATGGATCAGTGATCGAGCAGGTCAGTGAGAGGCACTTGCCTCCAGGCGTGATGACCTGAGTTTGATCTGTTAAGCCCATGCGGTGAGAACTGAATCCTTCAAGCTGTCCTCTAACTTCCCATGTACACACACACACACACACACACACACACACAAACACATTTACATAGAGAGACAAAAATACACTACATAAATAAATTCATACAAAAACCATGGATGCACGTAGGCTATACGGAAGAGATGGCTTAAAGTCTAAGGGGGAACACGAGTAGGTCTCTGCAAATAGTGAACTCCTTTAGCTTTTGGTGTCCGCTGGAAGAGGACCAGTGGGGTTGGGTCCTGGAACCAGATACCTTACAGATACTGAAGGACACCTCTAATCTGACTAGAGCTATTAGTTTGTTTAGAATCTACAGGGTTTTGCTTATTTCTGCTTAGTAATATTAACTCAATCCTGTCATTGCTGTCCTTACTAAAATCTCTTTAGTGAATTTAAAACACAGGAGGTAACCTTATCAAGTTCAAGCTAGTGGGACTCTCTAGGAGACTTCCATATTCAGCAAGAATCAAGGGCCACGTGGGTGGTTCACTGGCTGCTATGCGAGAGGCCCTGAGATTGATTCCTAGTATAGCAGAGGATAATAAAAGGGGGGAGGGGAGCGCGCCTGTAATCCCAGCAGCCGGAGAGGCAGAGGCAGGTGGATCTCTGTGAGTTCGAGGCCAGCCAGGTCTGTAAAGAAACCCAGTCTCAAAAAAACAAAAAAACAAACCTTTTTTTTTTTTTCAGATAGATAGATAGATAGATAGATAGATAGATAGATAGATAGATAGATAGATAGGGGAGGGGAAGGACGCATTGTTATATAAAATATAGAACTAATCGTCTAACAGTTTTCTGGCTGTTATTACATTAATAGTTTGCAGCTTCTGTCTTATCCTGAATGTCTTCATTACCTCTAAGAAGAGCCTGAATCCTTTGGATGTTGCTTCCCATCAATACTTTTTTCCCGCTTCTGGGAACTACCAATCTGCCCTTTGTTTTAATGGATGTTAACGATTCTAGACAATTCATATATGTCATTGTATGACAGGATTTTTCTCTGCGTCTCTTTCCTCCATTCAATATAATGGTTTAAACAGTTATTCATCTTAGGTCAAATGTAGGCCATGCCTTTAATTCCAGCAACTCAGGAGGCAGAGACAGGCAGATTTCTTCAGTTTGAGGCTAGCCTGGTCTACACAGAGAGTTCTAGTTCAGCCAGGGATATGTAAGGAGACCCCGTTTCAAAACAGAATTAGCTATGTTGGGAGTGAGGTTATAGCTCAGTGGTAAAACAGTTGCCTAGCATGTGTGAAGTCCTAGGTTCAAACCCCAGGACTGAAAAACAAAGCAACCGCGAGGCCTTTAGTTGGGTGTAATTGTTCGCATTCGTAATCTTTGCACTGAAGAGGCTGAGGCGGGGGAATCAGAAGTTCAGACATTCGTTTGCATCACACTTGGGGCAAGAAACAAACAGAACAATGAAAGAGCTACCCACATTTGATCATATAGCAATACTCTATTTCTCTTTTTTGACTTAATATTCATTGCTTGACTGTATTTTTGTCCATTCACGAGTTGTTCAGCCTTCTGGTTCTTGTGTACAGAACCTCCTACAAACCTTCACATACACATATTTGTTGGATGACCTGTTTTCAGTTCTTTTGTGTACAGGCCCATGGTTAGAATTGCAGTCGTGTCCTCCTGTCTTAGTTCCTCTTGCTTCCCTCTGTTCTTCCCTGTTGTGGTCATAGTACCCAGGACCTTGTGTGAGCCAGGCAAGTGCTGTCATTGAGCTGTGTCCTGGGCCCTGTATTTAACATCCCGAGGAAGCAGCAGAGGGTCTTCCATAGCAGCGGCACTGCATGGTGCCGTGGTGGTCTGAGGCTGAAGCTGAGCTTGCCGCTCTCTGACCGCCGTCACCTTCATCCTGAAAAGCCCATCTGCCCTTGCATTCCATCGCATCTTCTGCTCCCTAGGTTTCATCTTTCCTTATTAATGGTTTACTTCTTTTCGGGTGGAACGCTTCCTGTATTGGCTCTCTGAGAAAAGTAAAATAATTTTGAGACTTTTCTCATATGTGAAAAGCAGTTTGACGGGATGTTGACTTTTAAAGCATTTTCTGTATGCTTTCTGCTTTGTGGTGTTGACATTAACAAGCAGCCCATTCTCACTGTAGATTTCTCTTGCACTCTGGGAACAGGACCCCACCTTCCCCCCTACCTGCGATCAATGGTCAGCTTATTGACTGGTTATTTCCCGGTCTTAATTGTTTATTCCAGACATTGAAATAAGGACACAAACAGATGCAGCCTCAAAGGAGCTTTATTCAGGAGCATAGTGGTAGTACAGATGAGTACACATGAGAAACCATGGCAGTTCATAAAACCGAGCAGCGGCAGCGTGAGTGAGAGGGCAATCAGTGGCCTCAGGTTATTGCCTGGGCAAAGAAGAGGGACTTGTTACTAAGGGGTATAATATGGACAGCTCTCTATTTCAATAGACAAATTATATAACCTTTATTGCCCATGCTCTTTCCCATAATGGACCTGATTTTAACAACAAGCATACGCAAAGCATAAGGATTTAAGATGGTAAATAGCAGAGCCACCAAGATGGCTCGGTGCCGGCAAGTCTGATGAACTGAGTTCAATCCTCAGGACCCATCTGGTGGAAGGAGAGAACTAATTACCATACATTGTCCTCTGATGCCCATGTGCATGCTATGGCGTGCACCACCGCCATTTTGTGGAGCAATACTATTTTTTGTTTGTTTGTTTTTTCCAAGATAGGGTTTCTCTGTATCACTGCCATGGCCCTGGAACCTGCTTTGTAAGCCAGACTGGACTCAAACTCACATCCAACGGTCTCTGCCTCCTTAGTGCTGGGATTAAAGGCAAGTACACCTAGCTCCAGTAATACATTTTTAATTGAAAAAGAATTAAAGATGGTAAGTAGAAGATTTTCCTTAGAAGCTCAGGGGACAGGATTTGCCTTGCTGCCCAAGTACTCGAAACAGATTCGTGCAGGGTTGCCCGCCTCAACCCTCCTACAGAATATAACTGGGAAGGCAAACTCTCCATGCTTTTTGCTAACCGGGAAAGAGAAACTTTCCCATTATTTGGAGTAGGGAGTCTTGGGCTACTCACGGGTTCAAGGCACATTGTCAGGAAAAGGTGGTGTGCATGGCCCATAGAGCCCATGCTTGCCTGCTTTGCCTTCAGCATGGTGTTTACTGATGCAAGTTTACTTGCAATCATCTTTCTGGGCATTCAGTACGATCTTATAAGAAAAGTTCAATTCTTGACATTTTTTTTTCCCTTTTTGCACTTTTAGTTTTCATCCTGTTTTCCTTCTGGCTCTTTGAGTTTTGTTAATTTATATTTGTTGTATTTTGAATTTTTTAGGAGTTTACTTGCTTTTCTAAATATTCCTTTAAAACTTATCTATCTATCTTAATGGAACAGCTGGGTGTGGTCGTACAGTCTGTGGGCTGTACAAAGACTATTCCAAACTGGAGTTTAGCTTGGCATACACAGACTTTGTTTCAAAAAAAATAAAAAAATAAGCTGGGCACGGTGGCTCACACCTTTAATTCCAGCACTTTGAGAGGCAGAAGCAGGCGGATCTCTGTGAGTTTGAGGCCAGCCTGGTCTACAAAGCAAGTCCAGGACAGTCAAGGCTACACAGAGAAACCCTGTCCTGAAAACACGAAAATAAGTAAACAAACAAACAATAAAAGGCAAAACAAGCAGAAAGATAGCATGCTGTTCTTACTGGCGTGTTACGCCACCTCCACCTCTTCAGTGATATTAAAGATTGGGGCTTTCAGTTTTATTTCCTTCAGGGTGTGTTTGCTCCAGATTTCTTCTTCCTACTTCCTTTTCCTCCTTCTGTTAGCTTTTTAAAAAGATTTCTTACTTCTGTGCATGTGCCTGTGTGTGTCCATGGACACCATGTGTGTGCAGAGGCCCTTGGTGGGCCAGAAAAGGACAATGGATACCCTGGACCTGGCATTGCCACCCAGTATGGGTGCTGCAAACTGAGCATGGGTCCTCCACAAGAGCAGTAACTCTTAGCTGATGGGCCAGCTACCCAGCCCCTTTCTGTTGGTTTTTGCTGCCTTAGTCTCTTGAGTGCTGGGATTGGAGGGATGTGCTAACACGGGCAGCTTCCAAGTTTTCTTCTTGTCTGGGTCTCTGTTTTCCACAGTAGAGGCTTTTGTTGGGTCTGGTGGTCCTTTGCTCATATTTAAGATTGGGACTTATTGAACACGATGGGTTTATGGTAGTCGTTTTAGTTACCTTTTTATTGCCGTGACAAAAATACAATGACCAAGGCCATATATATAAGGAAAAAAAATCATTTCATTTGGCTTATGATGGCAGAGCAAAGGCATGATGGCAGCTCACATATTGATTCATAAGTAGGAAACGAGAGAGATAACTCAGGATGGCACTTTGAAACCTCAAAGCCCCTCACCCCCCATGGCATACTTCCTCCATCAAGGCCACACCCCCTGACCCTCCCCAAATAGCTGCCAACTGGAGTCCAAGTAAACATGAGCCTCTGGAGGCCATTCTCATTGAAACCACCGGCATAGGGTTTATCTGTGCTGTGGTAAGGCCATTTCACCGGAACCCTGTGGTGTCTCTGTGTTAAGGCCCTTGGATCGGGGAAAGTGATAGTCTGGTGTGTTTAAGGAACGGCTACCTGGGATGTGGAGGTGTCTCAGGGTGTAGAGCGCTTACTGCATAGGTCTGAGGATCAGGTCAGGCCTGGAGACAGGGCTCAGCTGTTAAAGGCGAGGCTCACAACAGCAACAACAAAAAAAGAGAGAGAGAATCAGTTCAACCCCTAACACTCACACCAAAGGTGGGGGCGAACATGTTTATGTGGTTGGACACCTGTGATCCCAGGGTTGCGTGAGGCAGAGACAGGAGGACCATGGGACTTGAGGCTTGCTGTCCTGTAGAGAGTCTGTCTAAGGGAATAAGTGGAAGAGTAATGGAGCAGGACACCCAGTGTTCCTGTAATTTCCATGTTCCCATCCATGCCTACTCTTACACATATACTACACACACACACACACACACACACACACACAGTCACCTGCCTACCCCGTCAGCCGTCATCTCACTCCCTCTCTGTCCTTTACCAACCCTAGCAGAAAACTTAAATGTTGATTGTCCAGCTGGAGACTTTAGTAGAGGAACCGAGGCTGGAAGCTGGGTGACCCTGGAAAGAAGCGAGTCAACTTCAAATCCATGTCTACAGAAATTGCTGAGGCCGCCAGCCCTCTTCTCTACCTAGCATCCAAGTGTCTTCTTCAAAGTCCCTGTGTAGTAAAGGCTGGCTTTGAACTTGTCATTGTTCAGCCCCACCTCTGGAGTGCTGGATTGGGTGTGTGTGACTATAGCTTTTGTGTTTTCGGCAGGATCCTAGCCTTTATCTGATTCCTGTACCACATACACCTCTCCGCTGCAGAGCTGCCTGGAGCTCTTGACCCAGTGAAAACTTTGGAAGGTCTGAGGTACTCCTCTTTAGCTCATCACCCTGCTGAGAATTTTCAAGAGTTCATCGTGAAATCTCACACACGTACAGAGAGCCACATGAAACAAATGGGTAGCACAATGAAGTGTAAAACAAATTCTTGCTAAGCTAATTCTAGTGACCTGAATTACTATTGAGATTTCAAAAGTCCATGGGAAAACATAATCAAAACCAGATGTGATGGTGTGTGCCTATAATCCCAGTACTTGGGAGGTGAAGGCAGAAGAATCAGGAGTCCAAGGCCAGCTTTGACTACACAGAGTTCAAAGTCAACCAGGGCTACATGAATGAGACCCTGCGGTTTTTTGTTTTAAGATATACACACATATGTAAAAAAAAAGGGTGTGTGTGTGTGTGGGTGCCAGGAGTTGAGCCTAGGCCTCATGTATAGCAGGTAAACATTCTACCAGTGAGTCCCTCAGTCCCCTAAAGTATTTTAAATGTCAGGAAATGAAGGGCAGTTGCGTTGGTGAATGAGTGGCAATGATAATATTCAGCCTTCCCTTTGGATGATATCTGAGTCTGACTATAGTGCCCAGCCGCAAGGAGCATGACCGTGGTATCTAAGAACACACCATGTGCTGGGCCAGCTCATCCGTGTGGATTACGTCATGGTCATGGATGCCCGAGACAGAGGTGCTGTGGTTTAGACTTTGGTGTCGTATCCCTGGGTACATTTTGCCATCTTTATTGATACTGCTTGTTACAACATTTGGTTTTACAGTAGTTCAGGCCCTCAAAGAGTTTCTGGATTGTTTTACAGTTTGAGAGTGACTGCGCCCATAGCTTGACTGAGTGACAATAAACACAGCTTGTACAGTTTTCTGTCTGTAACTTTTATTTTAGAATTAGGAAGTATTTCATTTGCCACTGAGTTTCATTTCATTTCACACTGAGTTTGTTTAAAATAAAAAAAAAATCATTTGGGGAAAAAAAAGGTGTCTGATGCAGAGAGGAGAAAGACTGACTGCCTTTGATTGCAACATTTAAAAGTGAAAAACTGAAAATGAATGTGAATTCTTAATTCAGGAAGTTCTCAGAAATGGCAAGAAAATCTTCAGAACGAGAGAGAGCAAATCACTGAGTATTGTAGAAGCTGAAGAAAGCAGTAAAAACGTTGCATCCTTTGTTTTCATGGAACCCTCCAAGTAAAATTTCCCCTCCTCCAGTTACTGCCAGTGCTGATCCGTTCTCTTTCCCCCAAGGAATGTCCCATCTGTCAGCCTCAGGAGCAAATCAGAAGCTTTGCTGTGAACTCAGAGCTGCAGATTGCTTACACTTCCTCACGCGTGGAGGAAGTCTGTCCGTCCTCCCTTTCTTTGCAGAAGGTGTGTCTGGGATGTATTGCGTTTTAATGCTGTTTCTCTCCTTTCCCTGCAGGAATTGCAGTTGGAGCATGCAAGGCAAGCCTTCGCGCTGAAAGACAAAAGCAAAAGTGGCGTGATCTCAGGTCTGGATTTCAGTGACGTCATGGTCACCATTCGGTCTCACATGCTCACTCCTTTTGTGGAGGAGAACCTAGTCTCAGTAAGTAAGACGACGGCCTTTCACTTTCCATTTCCTCAACTGTTTTGAACCACTGGGTTCTGGAACGCCTTTCTGTGTCCACATGGCTCTTAGTTAACTAGGGTTGGTAGGAGGTTAAACAGCGTGTCGGGTGTGTGTGTGTGTGTGTGTATGTGTGTATGTGTGTAAAGTGAGTGGTCTTTTCTCAGTTTCCAGCTTCATCCAGAGCTACCCATCTTACTGTCATGTATTTCCAAATTGTTTCTTTCCATTTACAGTGTCCAGTACAAGGGACATGGGAGTTTGTAGACCGTGGTCACTGTGACTCAGGGCGTTCTTGCTTTCATCCTGGCTTCTGCTACCTCCCACGCCAAGCCCTGGCCGTCTAGTTATCATGCCTCCTTCCTCTGTGTGCTGAAGGGATGGTCACAGGGCTGTGTGCTGGGTTTAGAACCGTGCCCATGTCTGAAAGCACGGAGGAAATGTGGGGCTAGCAGCCTCGGCGGTCACTGCACTCTGTGCCCTTTCACCGTGCGTTCAGAGTGCCCATACCAGACGTGGCTCTTTTGTTCTGTCAAAGTGCAAATCTCTCTCAGGTAATGGAGTGGACCCACAGCACACTCAGGCCATCCACTTCCTCACACGCTGCTGAAGTGGGCCTCACGTACCTGTTTTCTTGTCTGTACCCTGGGCTGTGTGTAAGGTTTTGATTACTGCTTGTTTGGATGGAGGAGGGCCGGTGGGCACTTGTGTTGTTTCAGCTGAAGATCATTATCCCCGACTCAGGCTGGGGTAGAGAGATCAACTTCTGGTCTTTCTCTTCATGGAGTCTGGGTGTGGAGCTTGTCACTTTCCCTTCCACACCTCGCTGCCCGCCCCCCACCCTGTCTGTACCTTCACCTCGCACCCCAACCCCAACCAAAGATGAAAGGAGGGACAGAAGGGGATCACGAGGGAAGGAGAGAGGGGAAGAAGGGAGAGAAGAGGGAAAGACAAAGTGTCAGTTAGAATGGAGGGTTCCATTTTATATTTTCCAACCCGGTTAGATGGCTGCTGCCTCAGTTTACCAAAATACAGTTGTAATAGTCAGAGGAAAATAGTAAGGGATATGAGTCCTGCATTTGGTGTCCAGCTTGGCATTGAATAAAAATAAAATCGATATGGTGGCAAACACTTTTGCCCATTGTTGTGGACTCTGCAGAAGGTGAGGGAGTTACATGTCAAAGAGAAATCAGAGCATCATGCTGTTTGAAACAGACTTTCATTTTTGTTGTCCCAGACAGGGTTTCTCTGTGTAGCCTTGGCTGTCCTGGACTCACTTTGTACACCAGGCTGGCCTCGAACTCACAGAGATCCAACATCCATCTGCCATCCCGAGTGCTGGGCATAAGGCCCAGCACCGCCACACTCAGTTGTAACAGACTTTTGATTGGAGTTGTTACCGTGGTGCTTCTATTAGCATCTCTTTGAGTTTTAAATAGTGACAATTTCCCATCACCCCGCCGCTGCCTTATAACTTGGAAATTAGACTTTTGGAAACTGAAAAACAAACCAAAACAGCACAAAATCTTTCTCTTTTAAGAGTATACCTAAATGATGGGCAAACAGAGGAGTTTCTTTCTCAGCCTTCAGAGATGATGAAGGCCTGCTAGCTTGTTATCCAGAGTGAGTGGAGCCCTGTGGTGTGGAAACACCGACTCCGAACCTTAATAGTGAACCCTGGACAGGTCTTCTGTAGGTTGGGGGAGCTTTTGACAGTTGTAGTTTGCAAATTGCAGGATCAAAGAGCCACTCCTAGGTATGTTACGTATAACAATGGCAGCTCTTTTTTTTAATTAAGAAAAATTGATGTAATAAAATAGTTCCAGGGCTGGAGAGATGGTTCAGGCACCAAAGAGCACTGACCACCGCTCTTCTAGAAAACTTGGGTTCAATTCCCAGCAACCACGTGGTGGCCTGCAACCATCAGTGACTCCGGTTCCAGGGATCTGACACCCTCCTCAGGTTTTCTCTGGACCAGGCACATGTGAGGTGTACCAAATACATGTGGTCAAAATGTCAGTAAAAATGGAATAAAATAGTCATTTTAAGTGGTCTTAAAATTTAACGGTACTAAGACCAGGCGCGTGGCTCAGTGGTAGAGTGGACGGTAAGTAGAGAGGAGACCTTGGTTTCAATCTTTAGCATCAAAAAAAGTTAGTACTTGTTTGTTTGTTTGTTTGTTTTCAAATATGTGCATAGGAAGAAATAAACAAGATTTGGGAATATTCCTCTTTATCCGTTGCTATTTTTCCAGGGGCAGCAGGCATTGAATAGTTGAAGGTCTTGGAGAGTCCTGTTTAAACAGCCAGGTTTTGATCTGCAATAATTATATTTGTTGTTTCTGACCTTAGCGGTGGGTGAACCATGAACGCCAACTTCCAGATGTTGCCTTCTTCCTTAAAACCTAAATTGCATAGGCTTCCCTAAGGGTAACGCGCGAAGTGTTGTAGTCAGATAGCCCCTTGTGTGTTATGGGCTGGTAGCTAATTGTTTTAATGACGGAGACTCCTTTGGGTCCACTTTGAGAAAGAAATAAATAAATGCAGAGTCCAAAGCACGCTTCTTACTTGAGTTTTAAACGTTTTGTGTTGTCATTTCCTAGGCTGCCGGAGGGAGTACCTCACACCAGGTTAGCTTCTCCTACTTCAACGCGTTTAACTCCTTACTCAACAACATGGAACTTGTTCGGAAGATCTACAGCACCATAGCGGGCACGAGGAAGGATATTGAAGTCACAAAGGGTAAGCTTTAGGGGCTGATTGGGAATCTTCGAATTTGGGCTTTTCCCTCAGATAGACCTGAGGCCGGTAGAAGCCCGCCGCTGCGCAGCCAGAGCTGGGGGGAAAGTCAGTTAACAGCAGGCGAGAGCATGAGGTTCGCGCATGCTCGGGCGTCACGTGGGCCCGGGACCCCAGGTGCGCTTAATGAGATGCCGAGGCCCGGAAGGCTAAAGTGCCTTTGACAGTTGTGGAAAGAGCCTTGGCCCGATCTGTCAAACAGGTCAGTGGCAATGTGGCCGCTGCAGCTTGTTTGTTCTGGGAATGAGTTACCATGGCGAGAGGAGCGAACCCACTGCTTTTGGGTGAGTGACGATGGGGATGGGCGGTTTGGGGAGACCTCAGAACAGCCACCTTGATCTTGTAACTCTGGGGACCAGAGTGAATAAGCAAGAGAAGTGACAAGTAGAAAGTGCTCGGTTTTTTGTCACTGAAGTTGGTTCATCTGTTTCTGCAACGTCATCCTCTTAACTTTTTTTTTTTTTTTTTATCACCAGCTTTCAGAAATGCAGTTAGTTTTAAGCTGAACCTGAGTGTTTAAATTTAGTTTCACATGATTAGAACAGTGTTAAAATGTCTTTTGCGTTGCGTTTATATTAGACTCTGGAGATACTAACCGTTGTTTCTTTCTCTTCCAGAGGAATTTGCCCAGAGCGCCATACGCTATGGACAAGTTACACCACTAGAAATTGATATTCTATACCAGCTCGCAGACCTGTATAACGCCTCGGGGTGAGGCTTTGCTTCCGGTGATTCTTTCTGGGGCTAGCTCAGGGCAGATCTCTGGAGATGTGATTTTGGCCACTTACTTTACCACCAGCCTTTTCACGGTATAGATTCTTAGCAAGAGGATAGGAGAGAGAGAGAGAGCCAGAGAGGCGAGGGGAGAGCAAGGGGCAGGAACAAAGAGAGAAAGGGATAGAGCAAAGAACCAAGAGGCGAATGGGGGAGGGGTGAGAGAAGGGGTGGGAATGAGAGGGAAGAGGGAGAGGGAAGAGAAGAGACTTGAAGAGAGGAGAAAGATGGGCTTAACGTAGGCCTTCTTGGAATGTTCTGAATTTAAGGAGATTTATAGGAACTTAGTTACTTTGTAAATTCATGAAAACAGGCTGAGTGTGTACCCAGTTTGTGTTGGAGAGTATTACTTTCTTAAGACATGCCTGATACACCATCAGGGGTAAGCTCGGGTGTTCATGCCTTTCTTTTGTGTTTTTTATAAGCTAAAAACACGAAAGAGTGCAGAGGGCATTTAATGTGCAAAGACGTGCAAATTCATGGAAAGCTGTCAAGCAGCCGGTGGACAGGTCTAAAGAGGCGAGTGGTCTGGTCTTGTTTCTAGTCACCTGTGGCTGTTCTTTAAATGACAAGATCAGAAATACTGGGCCTGAAGCGATGGCTCTGCAGTTACGGACTCTCGCTCCTTTTGCAGAGGACTCAGGTTCGAGCCCAGCATCCACTTGGTGGCACATAACCTGCCCGTGAGCTCCAAGGGCACTTGCATTCACAGGCGCACACCCTCACATACGCGCACGCACACACACACACACACACACACACACAGATACACAGAATTAAACATAAGTATCTGGGGGCTACGGAGGTTGGATACAGGTGTGTGATTTATTGCCTTCTTGCCCTGTGGTGTACTGGGGTGAATGCACCAGCAGGGTTTGGTGACTGACACAAACTACCAGGCCAGGCCTCTATAATTCACACTCACAGACAAAAGTCTTGAGCCTCCTTCATGTACATAAATGTTTCTTAAAAGTCCTTCTCAGAACTACATCTAAAGTGCCTTTCATCTGGCTCGTGGAAGTCCATGTTTGGACTTATAATGCTGTATTCATGTGATTAAAAAAAAATCAAGGGCTTTGAAGAAGAGTACTGTAAAAAAGAAAGGGAGAAAAGAAGGAAGGCCCCTTCCTACCCTTGTGCCTTCTCTTGAAGGCAGCCAGTCATATTTCTGCTTCTTGTTTCTAACCTTCCATCTGGGATACTGGGACTTAAGCATTATGGAGAGGGCATGTGGCCCTTTGGCGTGAGTTACTTTTTCACTGTTAGCGTCCATCATTAGAGTTCCATTAAATCCACAGTCTCCTCAGGGATTGCTCTGCAGGCTTTTACTTTTGTTGTAAATAAGATCTGAAGGTTTGGAGGTTTTTTCTCACTAAAATGGTCATAAAATGTGAATAAGGAAATGGCCTCTTTAAATGCTATCTCTTCAGAGTTTGGGGAGAAAGGTGTGCTCTGTGTGAGGGGTTTATGTGTCTAACGGTTTTCTTTGCCGCCTTTCTCCTTTAAGGCGCTTGACCCTGGCAGACATCGAGAGAATAGCTCCGCTGGCTGAGGGGGCCTTACCATACAACCTGGCAGAGCTGCAGAGACAGGTATGAGCAGTCTGTTGTTGTACCCACCTTCAAAAATGCTGAAATGGGGGGCTGGAGAAATGGCTCAGAGGTTAAGAGCACATGCTGCTCTTCCAGAGGAGCCCAGTTCAATTCTCAGCACCCGCAGGACAGCTCACAACTGTCTGTAACTCCAGTCCCAGGGGATCTGACACCCTCACACAGACACACATGCAGGCAAAACGCCAACGCATATAAAAATAAAGAAAGCATTCAAATAAAAAGCAATGCATATATAAAAATAAGAAGAAATCATTAAAAGGTGAAATGAGGTGAGGATAACAAGCCTAAGGGTTTCAGTTGGCATGAAGAGCCCAGGGGCCCTGGCTCGGAGGTTCTGTGTACTGAGTTATCTCCCACACCCTCACAAGCTGATGGGATGTGGCGACGAGTTTTTGAGCTTCATGTTCCTAGCGTATTGAGATGAGGAAAGTGAGAGTTCAAACCCTTGTGGGCATGACCTCCTTTCCGGTCACTTGCCCTATCATCTTTAAGAATGAGTGTTCAGGCCACTTTGTATGGTTAGGCTGATATTTATTTATAGGATTTTTTTTTTAAGTGCAAAGCATTTTGCAATTGAAACAAACCATCACTGTGATTGTGCCTAACAGATGACAAGAGGGAAAAAGGAAGTGTATCTAATTAGTGGACCAGAAAGAAAATTTGTTTTTCTTTAATGTTAAACATAATAAAAATGGGGCTCCTGTCTTGCAGTGTTAACACAGCCCCATTTTCTCAGAAAAAGCCAGACTCATGAGATGACATGTAGGACTGAATGGAACCTTTTTTTTTTTTTTAAATGAAGCCTCATTTTAAATGGAAACCTGGACTTTTACACACTTGAGCAAGCCTCAGCAGTTGTAGCAGAGGGTCACAGGGCCTAGTGGGTGCTGAGGTTTAGGGGAGCTGGCCTTTTCCTCCTGATGTCTCATTTCGTTTATCCCTGAAGAACCTCTGGTCCTCATTGTTCTTTATGAGGGTGTGTGCTGTCCAGGGAAATAATAAATAAGAACTTTTTTACTCGCTGGAGCAAAGGGGAAATGGAAAAGAGCACTTTAGTGTCTTCACTGAGGGTCGTGCTTTGTCTTCATGGGGATAATTAGTGGCATATCTCATGCACACTGGTTTAGCTTTTCTGTTTCCTCTTGCCCTTGCCCCAAATTCTTGCTGTCTGCTACTTCAGCTTCTCTCCATCCTGATCTTTTTTGAGACAGGATAATCATGTAGTCCAGGCTAGCTCAAACTCATTACATCCATAGGATTGGCTCTGACCTGATCCTCTAGCGCCCCCTTCCCAGTCACTGGCCACCCACAGGCCAAACTTTATTTCTATTACAAGTTCTCAGCCCTTTAAAAATGGGCGGGTTTATTCAAATTCAGTGTTTTTTTTTTAAATAAAATTTTATAACATAAAAATGTAAGACATTGAAATATTTAACAAATTCTTTCCAAATTGAACTTTATGTTTTAGAGTGAACTTTATGCTTTAGACTTGTGAAAATCGCTCTTGAGCTTTGAAAAATGTAATTGTGAAAGGATACTATACAGCGTTTTATCTCTATTTCTGTCCTTGGGGATGTTGCTCTTATCTGTTGATATGAGAGGGGTTTGGGGGAAGTTCAGTGGTTACCGCTTGCATAATCTGTGTGAGACCCTGATTCAGTTACGAACACCACAAAAATAAGTGAATAAACAAACAAGTATGCAGATACTTGTAACTGAGAAACAGTTCATTTAGCTTCTTCAAAACAAGAGCCAGCAGGAGAGCTTAGTGGGTCAGAGAAAGTATTAGTCAGGATTCCTAGAGCAGCGGCTCTGAACCTGTGGGCTGTGACCCCGGCAAAGACCACCGAAAGCACAGAAATTTACATTAGGATTCATTACAGTAGCAAAAGAACAGTTATGAAATAGCAAGGAAATAATTTTATGGTTGGGGGACCACCACAGCATGTGTTAAGGGATTGCAGCATTAGGAAGGTTGAGAACCATTGCTCTAGAGGAACAGACTGTTATATATACTCATATAAATATATATTTATATTATATATTATAATAATAAATGTAATTAATTATAATAATATTCTATAAATATTATTTATTTATATAATATTTATTATATAAGTATTATATATTTATATAATATATAAACACCCATGTATATGGGTATTTACTGTATATGATATATGGATATTTATTTTATATATAATATATATGGATATTTTTAGAGTGGCTTATTGACTGTGGTCCAGGTATTCCAATGATGGCTGTCTATCAATGGAAAGTCCAAAAAAATCCAGTAGTTGTTCAGTCCATGAGGCTGGATGTCTCCACTGCTCTTCAGTGTATGCTGGAATCCTGAAGAAGCAGGCTCTAATGCCAGTGAAAAGAATGAACTTGCCAGCAAGAGCAAGGCCAAGCAGGCAAAGAACAAGAGCTTTATTTTTCCATGTCCCTCTTATAAGCTGCCACCAGAGTGTGTGGCCCAGATTAAAGGTGGGTCTTCCCACTCCGAATGATTTAATTTAGAAAAATCCCTCAGAGGTGCACCAAGCTGCTTGGATTTTGGTTTATTCCAGATATAATCCTGCTGACAACCAAGAGTAGGTATCACAGGCTTGCTGCTAAGCTTGATTCCTAGAACTGATTCCTGGAAGTTGTCCTCTGGCTTCTGGATTTGCATTGTGGCATATACACACACACACACAAACATGAAAAAAAAAAAAAGCAATTCACATTAACAAATTTAAAAGCCCCAACTCTTCTGACCTCCACAAATAAATTAAGTTAAAATTTTAAAAAATTCTTTAAAAAAAATCCCAGTCCAGCGTGTCTGGAATCCCAGCCCTGGGAAGTGAAAGGGGTGGTGCTCAGCCAAGGCCAGCCTGCCCCGAATAGCAGGACGCTATTTCAGACCAAGGGTCCTCACTTCCTCTGTGGCCACATTCCCGATGCTTGCTTCCTCCTCACCCACCAGATCTGTAACTCATTTCTACAGTGTATCTGTAAGACTTGTCTCTCTTCTTGTTTTGTCTTTAAGAAGGTGATACAGTTACAGGAGTGACTTCCAGCCAGGATGGTTTGCCTGTGCCATGGCTATGCTGAGCTCCAAATGGAGCACAAAGAGTTTTCAGACACCAGAATCCTCCTGTCTCCATCCCACCCCCATAGGCTTAGATTTTTCACCAAACCTACTTAGGGTTCTTAAACACCTTTACCATCCCCCACCCCACCGTTTTAGGTAGGAGATTAGTAGGGAAAAGGGCTGTAGCCCTCCTCTATCTACTTCCTGCTGATTAGGGTAGATGTGTCCTTAGGGGCTTCCCAAACTCAGTCAGCAGGGTACCAGCAGTCCAGTCCAAAGACCAATACGAATCAACGAGATCAGCAGGTTTCAGAAGACTGGGGCAAATCAGCCAAAGCCGTCAGACTCAGTTGGATTGCCCTGACAGCTGCTCTGGGACATTTCTCTCTGCGAAGTCTGTTGAAGCAAGAATACCAGTGAAGCGATGTCGATCCAAAAAGTGATGTCTCACTGTCCGTGGGCCTCTATATATCTCCCCTCCTCCAAGTCCACACACAGATGTTCTCACCTGGCCCAGGTCATGCCCCTCGAATGAGAGAGCTCACAGCAAAACATCACAAGCCAGCCTCCGGCAAAACTTCATGTGCCCAGCTTGCACATATCACATGACAAAACTAAGTCTTCAAAGAAACCAGAAACTTCCACTTCAGATCCCCAAGCTGGTCTAGCCCAGACTGTAAGCAATAGGTTCAGGAAAGACCTTCTCACAAATGGTTAGGTGGAGAACAGTAGAAGAGGAAGCTTGATGTCAGCTTCTGGCCTGCACATGACCTCACGCAATAATAACAACTTGGGCAAGTGTCTTAGCCTTGCCTCCTATTGAAGGGAGACACGGAACTTTATAGCTCTCCTGAGCATAGTCTTTATTGAGAGGGAGTCCAGGTGTGGGAGATGGCTCAGCAGTACAAAGCAAAAGCCTGACAACCTCAGTTTGCTCCCCAGAACTCACTTAATGGTGGAAAGAGAGAACTTATTTGCCAAAGTCGTCCTCTGACTTCTGCCTGCGAGCTGGGGGCGCCCATGAGTCACGCCCACAAACCAAAGTGTCTTAGGTTTCTAGTGCTGTGAGGAGACACCATGAACAGCGACTCTTCCAAGTGAAAACACTTAACTGGGGCTGGCCGACAGCTTCCCAGGGTTAGTCCGCTCTCGGCATGGTGGGAAGCACGGTGCACACAGGCAGATGTGGTGCTGGAGGGGCGGGAGTGCTGCACCTTCATCTGCGGGCAGCGGAAGGGCACTACCCCGCACCTGGTGTAGCTCAAGCATAGGAGACCTCAAAGCCCACCTCCACAGTGACACACTTCCTCCAACAAGCCCACACCTCCTAATAGCGCCACTCTCTATAGGCTGTTTAAACACATGAGTGTGTGGGGTCCATTCCTATGCAAACCACCACAGACAGTCAATAAATGTAAAAGCAGATTACAGGGATGCTTGTAGCAGCGTTAGGCAGTGGAAACCCTCCAGATGCTTGCTGAGAGGAGAAAGGAGAATGCATGTGGTGTGTAGTGAGAAAACTGTTTTTTCCTGCTTGTGACAGTGTTCTGTTCAGTTGCACAGGCTAGCCCTCGACTCACAGTCCTCCAGCCTCAGCCTCCCAGGGGCTGGGATTAAAAGGTGTGCTTGACCATACCCATCTAGAAGATGAAACTTTGTGGGGTGTGGCAGCAAGTGCCTGTAATCCCCATGCACAGGGGTATGGGCGAAGTGAGCATCATCACGAGTTCAAGGCCAGCCTTGGCTACAGTAGCAGATTTGAGGTTGGCTTGGGCTACTTGAACCAGAGTAGGAGTGAGGGAGAGAGAAGAGAGATTGGAACTGTCTTTTGTGTTCTGGGGGTTGGACCTCAGCCTCCTACATACTAGGCCAGTACTCTGCTCCAAGCTCTGTTGGCAGCTCAAAAATGACACCCCCCCCCCACCTCACTACTGGCCTTGAACTCACTTTGTAGCAGAGATCGTTTCTGAACTTGGATCCTTCTGCCTCCATCTCCTGAGTGCTGGGGTTACAGCTCTGCACCACCACACCTGGCTTCTGAGGGCTGGGGACTGACCCAGGGTTCATACTAGACATAGGCATTCTCTTGACCGAGCTATGGAAGTTGTGATTTGAAGAAACTGAGTTAGTAAAAGTTAGTAAAAGGCGGCAGAGCAGAAGATGTGCACATTTTTAATGCTTGGAAGAGTAGGGAGGTAAGGCCTAGTTTATCCCTATGTGAGGATGGGCAAATGAACCTCCTTTTTTTTTCCCCCTTTCTGAGTGTCACACATTTCCTTTTTCAACGGAACAGGATAAACAATCTATGGCGAGCCTTCTCAGGCTGTATGTGCGTGTTTTGTTTCTGTAAGAAATTATATTAAAGCTCTAGGAGGTTTGCTCAAAACAAGCTGAGTTGTGCTCTGCTGAAACCTTAAATAGGATGGTTTCATCTTTATTTTCCACCTGCCGTTCCTTAGTCTTATGATCTCGTCTCCTTGTATAGTTTGTAGTCTCTTGGACTGTCGTTGATCTTGGGTTCATGAATACACAGTTTACTGGCTAGTTCCACAAAAGTGAAGCCTGTTCTCAAAAAGGAGGAAATCAGGTTTATATGCCAGCCATGCCTTATTAGTCATTGGTCTCATTAGGCATTTTAGATTGGGATATACTGCATTATACTTTGTAAGGCTAAAATACTGAATTGCAATGAAGGGCTGGGAAAGTCAGGTGTGGCTACGAGTGGCTTTGTTCTGTGTTCCCTCGCCCCGCCTTCCGCCTTCCTCCCCTGACCACATGTTTATTTGAGCTCATGGAGAACCCAGCTTTGCTGTTCTCAGACACTTGCTGCAGAGTTGACTTCAGTTGTTTTTGTTCTCCAGCATTGGTGTGTGTTGTTGGAAGAGACCTTCTCTCCATGGCGTTGACATGCTACATAGAGCAGCTTGGTGTAGGCTTGATTTCATAACTGACACAATCCTGTCCTCCACTTAATAAATAAAATTAATAAATTAATAATTAAAAAAATTAACTTCTTTTTACATGAAATCTCAAATTCCCAGTTAAAATCATTTAGGAGTTTCAACTGTGTTTGCTTTGAGAAACAAATTAGCCTCTTTAAATATCAACCTTTACTGTTAAGATTGTAACTTTAAGGGAATGAGTGCTGTTGCCTTAGGCCCATTTGCTCAGATTCCAAGAGCTGAATATTTTCTTTCAGCCTAAATGCTAAAAATTCAGTACCTAATCATTAATAGGGATGACAGCTATAGGGACATTCCTTTTATGAATATTCATGATACGAAACCAATAACATTAATTACATTAATTTGCATACCTGAATGCAAGGGAACCATAAGTTGCAATGATAACTGAGCCGTAAGAAAAACATCTTGGTAACTGTACACTGGTATGTTTTCTTACAAATGCTATTCACTGGGAATGAAGGTGACATTTCTGTCAAAAGGCACTTGGGTATTTATAGTTTGAGATGTTTTAGCTAAGAATTAAAGCACAGAACAATCCTTTCATTTTCATAGGATTTTGCAGGGCTTAGAAACATTCTTTGAAGAAAAGGAGTTGAAAGAAAAATCTATATTGTTGAATGCAGGAGAAACCTCCCACGTGAATAAGGGAATTAGTGGTCACTCCATGCTTCTTTGGGATCATAGACCTATTATTTTATGAAAGGACCCCCCCTTTCTTTTTAAGCTAGGGTCCAACTTTGGACTTAAGGTTTACCTTGAATTCATTTTTTAAAATTCTTATTTTTTATTTTATGTTCATGGGTGTTTTGCCTCTCTCTCTCTTTCTCTCTTTCTCTGTGTGTGTGTGAGAGAGAGAGAGAGAGAGAGAGAGAGAGAGAGAGAGAAGCTTGTGGAGGGCAGAAAAGGGCATTTGGGGTGATTGTGAGCCACCATCTGGGTGCTGGAACCTGAGTTCTCTGGAGGAGCAGACAGTCTTCACCACTGCCATGGCTTTGAACTCTTGATCCATCGGCTTTTGCCTCCTGAGTAGCTGGGATGAGAGGTGTGTGCCCCCGTGCCTAACTTTATCTATGTATTTTAATTCAACTTTGTTTTTCTGAGATAGTGTCTCCTATAGCCGAGGTGGGCTTGAACTTACCATGTAACTGAGGATGACCTTGAACTTGTGAAACCCTTTCCTCTATTCCCTTAGAACTAGAATTCATGTCTGACTCACCACGTCCAGCTAAAGGCTTCATTTCTTTATTTTTACTTTTGTTTACCATTACCGTGTTTGTATGTGTGTTTGCAGGTGCATGCGTTCCATGGCACACACAGAGCTCAGAGGGCATCTGGGGAGGAAGTTCTCACCGTTCACCATGGGGGCTGAGGGGCAGACTCAAGGCACCAGGCTTGCATAGCTGCAGGCTTCCATCAGCCATGCCACCACCACCTCCTGTTCCTTCTGAAAGGCTCTTCAAGACAAGATAGATATTTTATTCCTTTGTTCCAATCTGCTATAGAGCATAGTGAATATTTTCATGCTGACAATGCTAAGTTCCAGGCTGACACACTGATGTAGACAGGATAGTCAGGCACAGGACCTGTGGAATAGCCTCTGCCTTGCGAAGATATTGTTCATCGTTTTATTTTGCTGTTATCACAGATTTTGTTAGAATGTGGATATGAGTAGGGCATTACCTGTTAGAGATTTCAGATGTGGTCAGTCTTCTCTGGCCTGGAACTCATAGACTTCCACCTGCCTCTGTCTCCGGAGTGCTGAGATTAGAGGCCCACTAGCACACTGGGCAATTTTGATACATTCCTAAAAGCAAGATTTTTTGGTATGTGTAGTACATGCCTGTAATTCCAACATTTGGGAGGCAGGAGGGCCAGTGATTTAAAGATAGCTACATCAGCTACACAGCAAGTTCAGGGCCAGCTAGGGCCTGGGACTTTGTCCCAAAAGAACCTAATGAAGGGGTGGTGAGATGGTTTAGCACATACAGGCCCTTCCACCAAAGCTGACCACCTGCATTTGATCCTCAGAACCCACATGGTGGAAAGAAAGGTGTCCTCTGGCCTCCACATGTGAGCTATAGCCGCATAGACCTCATGAGTGACTGAATGTTAAAGCAGCCAACTGTTGGAGAAATTACCACAGTTAAAGGAGTGACTGCTATCTGCTGGTACATAGCTTACCCAAGGGTTTCAAGTCTGGGCGGGCTAGAAACGGGCCTCCGTGACACAGGGCTTGCCCAGTTCCCACGAGGCCCGGATTCCATCCCCAGGACTTCTAAAACAAGCACAAAAAAATCACACAGACACAAACCTGTCAAGGATAACAGTGTATTCCCCAGCAGCAGTCCGTATGTGAAGATTAAGAAAAAGCCACACCACATTTATTTATTTATCTGTTTATCTACCTATTTATTTATTTATTTATTTATTTATTGCTGGGTATGATTTTTTTTTTTTTTTTTGTTTTTTAACTTATGTTATTGAGTGTTTGGAAGGCACATATGTCTGTGTGCCACATGCATGCTTGGTGCCCTTGGAGGTCAGAAGAGGGCATCGGATCCCCTGGAACTGAATTTACAGGGGATAGCGCATCACCACGAGGATGCTGGGAACACAAAGTGGGTGTTCTGCAAGAGCACCGGGTGCGCTTAATATCTGAGCCGTCTCTCTCTAGTCCGGAGGAATATCTTTCCAAAAAAATAAACACTAAACTCTTGTGTTCTTCAGTTTTGAGATTTTCAGACTTTCCTGTTGTCTCTTCCCCTCAGCAATCTCCTGGCCTGGGCAGGCCTATCTGGCTCCATATTGCAGAGTCTGCATACAGGTTCACGCTGGGCTCGGTCGCTGGAGGTGAGTGGCGCGTCTGTGGCTGCCTCGGGCTGCTCTCGCTGTAACATTATCCAGCGCTCAGCAACGGTGCAGCGCACTGTTCCGGGGGGTGAGGACTGCGGGCCCTTCTGAAGGCTCTATTTTACCTGTGATCAGAGGACTTGTCAGAGCATGGCCGTAGCCCTCTGGCTCCAGTCTGTCTTCAGCGTAAAACCTCTGTAATGATGGGAGAGTCTGAAGTAATTACATCAGTTAAGGCCAGCGTGAAAAATGGAGACAAAAACAAAAAGCGAAAACTGAGTTCATGGGGTTGGCTAGGGGCAGCGAGGAAGCCAAGATAGTCAAGATCCGAGACGCAAACCCAGAAACTCAAAAATAAAACAGCTGCTCACAGAATCGCAGTGGCTGCCTGGTGATTCTTCTTTCCCTTTTCTGGCTTAAGAGTGCCCAGAAATGTTTATTTGCTAAAAAGAATCCCTCCTCCCCTCTCTACTCATAACCGAAATTACAGAGTCCGTTAAAAAGCCTTTCATTTGCATGTGTGTGTATGTGCGCATGCGCATGCCGGTCATGCTGTGCGTGTTGAGGTCAGAGGAGCTCAGCAGAGTTGGCACCCTTCCTGCCACCGTGTGCGGTCCAGGGATTAAACTTGGGCGGTCACACTTGATGGCAAGCACCATCGTCCGCTGAGCCACCTCAGCAGCTTGAGACTATTTTTACTTAAATAATCTACTACAACAAAAATAAAGAACCTTGTCGCGCGCAGCCTTCGCCGATAAGGATGACGCGGCAACCGAGG
>NW_026585895.1:13134031-13248169 GCF_907164565.1 Psammomys obesus
AGCAGGAGACCGGCGCCACCTTGTAGTGGCGGGAGCGGCTCCCGACAGAACCTGAAATCACTTTGTTGAAAAGAACCTCCAAAAAAAATGATTAAAATGCTCCTGAGTTTCCAAAACTAGCTGGAACTGGTGACTAGTATTTTTTTTTTTTTCAGCTTCAGTTTTAGAAGGTGCCAAGAATGTTATGCTTTTCAACGGCCAAAATACAGAATACTTTAGATCCTGTGAAATAATCCAGTCCCCAAGAAATTCTATAGCATGACTTTAGATTTTGGCTTGTTTGACTGATTTTCAACCAAATTCTACATATAGGAATAGGACCATGTCAAGGATCCCCCCCACCCCCCCCCAAAAAAAACACCAACACCCCCCCCCCCAAAAAAAACAACAACAACAAAAAAAACAAAAACAAAAACGATGATTATAGCTCAGATTAATTTACTGAAATGCTCCAGTGAACTAAACTTAAAAACCACAACTGCTTAGCTTGAGTACCATCATTTCATAATTTTGAAGAGAGAGCACTCGGAATATTTAGGCATTTAATGGAAAATATAAAGAAATGGTTCCGATGGGCAGTGGTCGCACACACCTTTGATCCCAGCAGAGGCAGGTGGATCTCTGTGAGTTCGAGGCCAGCATGGGCTATGGAGAGAGTTCCAGGACGGCCAGAGACAGAGAAACCCTGTCTCAAAAAACAAAAAGAAAGAAAAAGGTACCCATACTTAATAGTTAAAGGAAACTGAGAGCTGGCTTTCTAAGGTTGGTTGGTGAGGATTTAAGAATCTGCTCTCTACATGTTCCTCTAAGCTTATGGCCCCTACCGGTTGCCATCCTGCCATCTTTCGGATCTATCCATAAGAGAAGGAAAAGCGTAGTAAGATGACTGCCTTCTGGGGGAAGAGACACAGGGTTTTATCTTTCATCTATGGAGAAGGGAGTTGTCCTTATGGGTGCTCCACAATTGCCTTCTTTTGTTAACCCTGAAAATTGTTGTGTTTGTAGCTGTGGGGGCCACGGCGGTGTATCCCATAGACCTGGTGAAGACCCGGATGCAAAACCAGCGTGGCACGGGCTCTGTGGTCGGGGAGCTGATGTATAAGAACAGCTTCGACTGTTTTAAGAAAGTGTTGCGTTATGAAGGTTTCTTTGGACTGTACCGAGGTGAGTAAGCACATCTCAGCCGCTGAAGTTGCGGGATTTTTCCGTCACCATCAGCAGATTTTAATGCTCTCGTTATGGAGACCAATTAGGGCTGTTTCTTTTCCTCGCCCGCCCCTCCCCACCTCGTTGCTCATTTTCCTGTGTTGTGTTCTTTCTGGTGACTAGCAATATTAGTCTGTAAACAGGTGTTCCTCTCCCCTTCCTGCTGCTGTTAAGTCTCGGGATCCAAACCCTGCGCCTCTCCCAGCGTGGGCGTTTGTGCGCATGCTCTTTGAGGGCAGAGGTCCTCAGCCCTTTTGCTCTGAGATGTTTTGTCTTTTCCAAGGGACCCGTGGTAGGTCTTTTCCATCTGAGTCATCTGTTATCTGAATTTTTAAAGGGCAGGGAAACCCTAGGCCCCCAAGTTTCAGCTGGCCCCCTTTACTTCCCAGCTCAGGCGGAGCACGGTCCTCTCTCATCTGCTGAGCTCCTGGCTGCGGCCCCGTGCAGACTTCTCCCCAGCCCCAATGGGCTCTGTAGGAACTTGTCTTCTTGGAGAGAGGGTGGCTTTCATCTACATGTTTTCACATTACAATTTCGGGTTCCTTTGCGGGGGAGATTAATTTTTTAATCCCTTTGGGCGCCACTTGGAATTCTTTGAAATACTCTTAAGGTACTCTGGTCCCGGGCATTTGTGTAATTTACTGTACGTGTTTGTTTGCATTCCCAGGCGTATTAATCCCCAGCTCATTCTGAGCTCTATCGAACTGTTTGGCTTAGAGCTGTTTCTAGGAAAGAGAGACGGACTGAAGGCGTGGGCAGGAGAAAAACACCTGTAGTTGGCATCACAGTCAGGCATTTGAGTGGACACATTTAAAGTCAAAGATGGCCATTCTCATGTTTGTTGTGGGCCCTGTGTATGGAGTGAACAAGCTCAGATGCCCTGTTTCTGGTAGCAAGTATAATGAAGTTTCCTCAAACAGTCAGAGCGCTTCGGCTCTGAAAACTCCAGCTGTATGACTAGAGGGACAACAGTGGCCACTGTCCGGGGGCAGTGGGGCCGGCAGTACAAAGACTTGTTAGAAATGGACTCAGCTCTTCTGACTAGGTCTCACACAATGGGGGTCACGGTAGAGCAGCACTGTGGTTGTTTATTTCTTTGACATCTCCAATCTTTCACTACTGAGTAATGACCTTTCTCTTCATGAGTATGGTTTTAAGTTACAAAGGTTGTCTACAGAGAACTGTTTGAAGGAATCTAGCTGTATCTGTGTATGGCTGTCTCAATAGATACTTCTAGAAAATTTTGTTTGGGAGAGCTATCATATGAATTCCGTGGGTGCAAACATAGCAGGCAGGGGAGGGAGCCACTGACTTTATTCGGGATCTAAGCTGATGAGATGGGTCCTTTAAATTCGAGACTTTAGTAGATCGATGATTGTAGGAGCCCTGCCCGGGAGCCTGGTGGTTGTCGGGACTGTCATATATTGCTTAGAACTGGCCCATTATTCTGTCAGATGACTGACAAAGTTGTTGACAGATTAGCTAAATTTCTTTGCAGGCAACAATGATAAAATGACACAAATCAGTATTTTATTAACATCCCACGAGCTTTAGGGAGGAGAGTTGTAAAACAAACACACATGCCGACACCGTTGCTCTGGAGGGAGACTAAAAGCAATAGATAGGGTCGGATGATCAGGAAGGCAAGAAAGTTAAGACTGCCATCTGCTGATTTCTCCTTCTTAGATCCCATGTCCCGTGGAAGGTGTGTGCACAGACCTGTTTGATAATTCTGTTTGACTGACAGTAGCCTGTATGCACAATTACTTGCTGGCTCTCATCAGCATCCTCCAAGGAGGCTTAAGATGAGGGCAGTGAACAAGTGCGCAGATATGCGTATCATTCCCCCTGGACCAGGGCTTTTAAGGCTAGAGGATGTGTTTATTGCTACCATCCTTAAAAAAAAGTATGCAAAAAAAAAAAAATGCCAACAACCTAGTAAAGTTGCCTGCTCTAGAAAGCTGAGCTCCGTGGGCATCTACAGATGGAGTTGTTTGCCGCCAGCCTGGGAAATGTAGCTTTCTGAGCATGATGATTCCTTTTGTGTAAAATGCCTTAAGCTTGACATATATTAGTAAACACAAAGATAACTGGCATATGTTTTCGTAATAGGATTCTCACGACTGATACTAAAAGCCGCAGTTTTTCTTTACAGCTGTGGCTTTCTCTTAAGTAAATGAGTGTCAAATGCTGGGCTTCTCTGATAGTCAGTAGCTGAGCTCGTCTGTGCTGCAAGGATTGTCGTCTGCAGCCAAACCTGGTGTGCACAAAACACACTGCCTTGAGCGTCTCCAAGCCCAAAGCACCAGTGTCTGTAACGTGTATGTGTGTCTGTAGGCTGCTGCGAGGAACAGGAACAAATTCAGTTACAGACTGGAGAGGCTACATTGGCCCCATTCTCTCCTTGTGTTCCTTTGGGAAGATGCTGGCTAAAGAGGCCTTATTTTTCTTTTTTATCTTTAAGGATGTTTAAAAAAAAAAAAAACATTTATACCTTTGAGAAAAATGACTTACTTGACTTGTAAATTGTAACACGCGTGCACGCGCGCACGCGCACGCACACGCACACGCACACGCACACACGCACACACACACACACAGAGAGAGAGAGAGAGAGAGCGCGCTAGGATAATCCCTTTCCCCATTTAGACGAAAACCTGGAGTTACGTGGTGGGTAACATCTTCGTTGGGCTTGTACGTTCACATACAGACATCCGTTTTGCAAATGATTCTCTCCTTCTCCCCAGGCCTGATACCACAGCTGATAGGAGTCGCACCAGAAAAAGCCATTAAGCTAACAGTAAGTTTGTCACTGAACTGGTGTCATTTACCTAGAGTGCCATGGAGCCAAAAATAAGGATGCTGGGGAGCTGCCAAGGCACCCGTAAACACTTTCTCATTTGTGTGTAGACATTTGGTAAAGTCTCACTTTTATCATGAGGAGATATTTTGATAATTTGGAAATGTAACAGTGTGCCCGCAGAAGGAGCATCAGGAAATTCTGATCAGCTGACCTTGTCTTCCTAACTAGGTTAATGATTTTGTCCGGGACAAATTCACCAAAAGAGACGGCTCCATCCCGCTGCCGGCAGAGATCCTCGCTGGTGGTTGCGTAAGTGTCAAGCCTGGTTTCCTGTAGCAAAAACATTCCTCTAAGCTTTCTGCAAAGTAGGTGTGAAATATGAGTGACATTTCCCTTTTAAAAATCTTTATTACATTTTTCTTTAGTGTGTGTGCGTGCTTGAGGAGAAATTTCAGGCGTTGGCTCTCTCCTTCTGTCCTGGGGGTCTTGGGGATTGAACTCATGGCCCAACATTTCCCTTTAACTCAAAGGGTGTTAAAGTGAGTGTATGTACGTATGAACAACCCTGGTGTCATCCTCAAAAAAAGTGTTCACCTACTTTGAAGCTCAGCAACTAGGCTAGACTGGCTGAAAGTGAACCCTGGGGCTCTTCTTGGCTCCACCCCCACAGTCACTGGGATTCCCAAGATGGCCTCCACATGTGGCAGTACGTAGCTTGTGGGGATTGAAATCAGGTCCTAGGGCTTGCCTTGTTAACTGATCCCTCTCCCCGTTGTATAATCTGAGTTTTATTACCTTTGTTTCTTTTAAGATCCTGAAGCTCCACCTTCTAGACTTTGAGATGTGTGTGTGTGTGTGTGTGTGTGTGTGTGTGTGTGTGTGTGTGTATTTCTTAATGTGTGTTTTTCTTGCATGCATGTGCATGCACTGCGTGCATACAGTGCCCGTGGTGGCCAGAAGGGAGTGTGAGATCCCCTGAAACCGGGGTTACAGATAGTTCTGAGCCACCATGTGGGTGCTAGAGACTGAACCTGAGTTCTCTGCAAAAGCAACAAGGGCTCTTAACAGCTGAGCCAGCTCTCCAGCCCTCTTCTAGACTTTTTAAATTCTTAAGTTTTGTTTGCTTAAGTATCCAAGGAAATGTAATAGCAGGTCTGGTTACTGTCTGTTTCTCTCTCTGGAACTTCAAGTGTGAGGGGGCTGGTTGACCGGGCCCTCAACTTTTATGTAGGAATGAGTGTGCCATTATAATTTAATTAAGCCTTCTTATGGTGCTGCAAGGGGCAGGAAGAGATTACAACTGTATTGTAGCGATTGGCAAAACTCCCAAAGTCAGAGGTTGAGATTGTAGTTTTTGTAGAGCCCAGACGCTTCTGTGTTTAAGGTGTAAAGCTACATTGGACAAGCTGACACATCTAAGTTTGCAGCTCAGCAAATGTTATGTGTGTTGTCTGTTTCACCGGTGGTAATGTGGTTTTCTTGAGACTTTTGTTTTGGTCTTGAAATGTTAATACCTTTGGGAGGTCCTGGCAAAAACCTTCTCACTTACTTATGGAGCCTGAGATGACGAGGTCAATGACCTTAGAAGTCTTAATTCAGAGAAGATGTCCTTGGGGTCAGGGGAGCAGTTGCTCCAGGCTTCTCCATGATGAGACTTGTCAGTGGACAGAACCTTGCCTTGTGTGTGGGGTGAGGCCGGGCTTGCATGTTTGCGTATACACCATGAGTGTGTGTGTGTGCTTTCTCTCTTACTTGGCTCAATTTACTTTTTATGAATGATAAATGACAGACCATAATAAGCCCCCTGCTTACATGTGTCCACAGACACATGTACTTCCCCTTGTGTTATAATTAGATGCTAAAATTGTTTCACTTCTTTGTAAGTGATAAATATATCTGTGGTTTTAGTTTCCATTTGGTTAGGAGGCTTCCTGACTGGTGTGGACCACAGCCTCTGTGCATACCTGTAATCCCTTGAAAGCTAGGCATCTTTTGTGGTGGAATGGTAGCATCTGCCTGGAATCCCCAAACCAGGGAGGCTTACGCAGGAAAATCAGAAATTTGGGCTCATCTTTAGCTACATATAGGTTCAAGGCTAACCTGGGTTAAATAAGGCCCTGTCTGGGGGAAAAAAAAAAAAAAGAAACAAAAGGTTGTCCATGTTCTTTCCCAAACAGCCAGTTATTTCTGTGCCGTGTAGAGTATTTTGGCCATAAACTGGTCTCCTCTCTTGTCTGACCTGTGACCTAAGTGGTTAAGCCTTAACCAGACAAGCGAGTCCTTTGTTCTTCCGAGGTGTAGACTCATGTTTACAGGCAAAGTCTAAGATGCCCTGAGGGTTTGGCTGACACTGAATTTATCCCTTAATCATGATTTCTTTCTGGATGCTTAATCTTGACTGATTTTTGATTGGCAGGAGAAAGAGTGATGTTGAACTCTGTACAAAGAGGGAAAAAAAATGTGGCATTTTTTATTTTTATTTTATTTTTTGAGACAGGGTCTTATTATGTAGCCCAGCCTGGCCTTGAGTTCGTGATACTTTTTTAGCCTCTTGGGTGCTGGGATTACAGGCATACGCCATTCCCAATGCTCGGTTTCTCTACTGATGAACCATCATTTCACAGGTAGATGATTGTTAAAGCCCAGCACTTCTCATGAAAGTCAGTGAACTAAACCAGAGAGTAAAGTCTTAGATGAATAGACAAGCCTGTTTATAGACCAGCAGGCACTACAGGACAGAGAACGCTCTCTCTCCTGTGTGAGGCCAGTTGACAGCGTGGAAAGCTGGTTCACGGAGACCTGATCCCACTGAGTCCATGCCCTAAGTGGGAGTGATCAGACAGATGTATAATGTCCCTCGAGGGTTTAACTGGGCAACGTGGCTGCCAGCACTGAGCAAAGCACAGGCTCTCCCGGCAGCTAGCCAGTGTTAAAGCTTTACCTAGCTTCTTCAGGAAGGAAGGAAGGATCTGAGCTGGAAGCATGTAGTCCCAGCAAAAGGATTAGCGAGGGCCCAGGCTGTGAGAAAAGGGAAAATTTCCAGATCCGAGGACGCGAGTTCTGAAGTTGCAGCTTTGTTTTCATTTTGAGATAGGGTCTCACCACATAGCCCTGGCTGGCCTGCCACTCTTTATGTAGACCAGGCTGACCTCCAGCTCCTAGAGATCCACCTGACTCTCCCTCCGGAGTGCTGGGGTTAAAGGGGTAAGTCACAACTCCTGGCTTGCTTTCTTGTGTTTTTTTGATCAGTGTGTACGTGTGTGTTATGTAAAGGTTCCAACTCAAGGCCCAACACATGGAAGCATGTGTTCTACCATAGCTGCCTTCCTGGTGCTACGCTCAGGTTAACTTAAGGGATTTTTACATTCACTGTGTGTGTGTGTGTGTGTGTGTGTGTGTGTGTGTGTGTGTGTGTGAATTTCCTGTAAAGGGTTAGCATGGTATGTAACCTTTGGAGTCTGGCTTCTTCTCCATAGCGTGTGTTCAAGGTTCATGGATACTGTGGCATGTTCCCGTGGGATTTGGAGGTGCTCCCCTTTTATGTATTTGGTAGTCATCTGAATGGGGTCAGATGTTCCAGGTCACGTGCCTTATTGGTTGGGTCCCTTGTCTTTGTTACATATTTGTTTAGTTACTTTTAAAGCTGATGGCCACGCGTATTTATTTGTGCACACACACTTGGAAGTCAGAGGACAGCTCCCTCGAGTCAGTTCTCTCCTTGTACGAAGGTCCCAGAGACTGAACTCCCGTCCTTCTTCCTCTTCCAGGAAGCTGTAAGATCCCGACTCCACGCTGCAGACTTACGAGGGCACATACACACATGCACACACAGACATTGTTGCACATTTACGCCACGTGCGAGGTGTGATAGGCCCACCTCAGCTCATTCTGGCCACTGGAACAAAATGGCGTGACGGGGTAACAACAGTCGTTAGAAACTTACTGCTCACAGTTGTGTCCCCCATTAAGGCATCGTTGGGTGCGTGCTGACGGCTTGCTCTCTGGATCTCAGCACCCTGCTGCTGTACCCTCGTGTGGGGGAAGGACCGAGCAGCTGGCTTCAGCCTCTGAGCACTCTCCTCCCACCCGCAAGGGCAGAGCCGTTAGAATATGGTCACTTCCTTGTCATACTGTCATGTTGGGCAGTAGGTTTCAACATCTTCAGCAGCTGGGGGTGGGGACACATATTCAGACCATACTGCTTCCCTTATTTATTCTAAGTTTTGTGTTCTTCAGGAAATACGTTACCCAATAGTGAACATATTAGCTTTTATTCTTTTCAAACTGCCACTGTTGGGGCTGAAAAATGGCTGTCTGTTGGTCTGTCAGGCACAGTCTTTGTCTGTTCCTGTTGTCTGTCCGTGAGACAGCTAAGTCTGCTAATTTTTTTTTCTCCCCTGGTTGTTTTAACTGCATACATTTAGTACATCCCCCCCCGAGTTGCTGGTGCGGCCTGACAGAAACCCGGTTTGGGTTTTCCTCAGACTCTGTGAGGGAACTGTAAGGCTTCTGATGACTGGCTGCGGTGGCTGCAGAGAAATGGTTCCAACAACCAGAGACAATAGTTCAAAGCAAGAAGCAACGAGGGGCTTGGCACACACAGGGCCAGTTCCCAGCCTTCCTGCAGACGAAGCCTTCGGGTTCGTGAGGACAGAAGGTCACACAGGGCTAATCCTGTATGCAGGCAACCCCTTAGCCTCCAGCACGAGAGAGGCCCAGGCTGAGTTTTATTTTGTCCCAGTAACTTCAGCTGTTGGTCTGTTTTCTCCTTAAAGCCACAGTGGGAGAGACAGACAGCGCTGTGATTTTTATATTCTGTTTCTCTTGTGTATGGTTAACTCTCATTCCAAATGAGATTTTTCTCTTTTATATATGTTCGGTGTGGTTCTAGAACAACAAAAGGACAGATTAATACTGAAAAATAAAACCTCCAAGCTTGTTCTACTATTAGCGCATCTCTTTGAGAGAAATGAGTGCAAATCCGATGAGGAATTTAACAATTAGATGGTTAGAAGTTAGTATAGATAACAGAAACAAGCAGATCATTTTGAGTTGGGGCCACCCTGGTCTATAAAGCAAGTCCAGGACAGCCAAGGCTACATAGAGAAACCCTGTCTTGAAAACAAACAAACAAACAAAAAAAAAAGACAAAAACAGTAAAGTAAATTAAAAACCATGAACAAGCATTATTGAACAGACAGAAATTTTACTCCCTAAAATCCAAGGACCACATAAGGATGACCCTGTGCCTGGCTACAGTGGCACTTTCGTGGTTGCCAGGCCCCCTTGCTGGGAGCTCCAGATCAACAGTTGGCTTCTGTTCCAGGGTGTCCTACGGGTGCCGGGATGCTCACCTGCCACACATATAACAATGTGACTGTATGTGTAATGTGTGTCACTGGCTCCCTCCCTCGATTTCACTGTCTTCTTGGAGCTGTAGAAGAAAGCTTTTGACTTGTAGTCTGAGGAATTTGGAGAACTGTTGGGAGTGCATACCTTACTTGTCTGGCAGTCATTTCCAAGAGGCTCAGGTGAGAGGAGAGAATTGCAAGAGGAGGGAGCTGGGAGCCAGCAGACCAGATGTGCTAATTCACCAGTGGTTAAAACGTGAAAGGACAATCCAGCGGCGGCACACACTTTTGATCTCAGCACCGGGGAGGCAGAGGCAGAGGCAGGCAGATCTCTGTGAGTCTGAGGCCAGCCTGGAACTCTAGGACAGCCAGGAATAACACAGAGAAATCTAGTCTCGAAAAACCAACTAGTCAGCTAACCAACCAAACAGAAGCCATGAAAGGACTTTGTGTTTACTTAAACATAACACCCATATTTAATACTTAGCACCTAATGGCTGCCAAGCTGGTGGCGGTAAATTGAGGGATTATAATAAAAATTTGTAGTTCTTTTCTTTTTATTTTAATCTGCTTTAGTTTAGAATATAAAACATGTTTCCCCAAAGACAGTCTTTACAACCATTGTTTAAAAAAGCGATTTCAAGGAAATAGTAAACTTTTCAATTGGTTTGGTCTTTAGTTCTAGCTACAGGAGTAATTACTTGGATTATCATTTTAACATAAATTTTCACCCAGCAATCCTTTTGAAAGTATTGTTTGCTTAGATTGAAACATTGAAACGTGCCTGTGTGCCTGCAGAGCAGCAGATTATAAAAGAAAGAAACACAGGCAAATCAACGTGTAAAATTGGGTCAGTATATCCCTGTTGGGGGGATCTATGAGCCTGCAGTGGTCTGTGCCCTATCAAGACAAAAGGGGATCAGTCCCCTGGGGAATTCAGGACAGTCAGTTGCCCAGAGGAGGAAAGGAATCTAGGGCCAGGGTAGTCATGGGTGCTGAAGGGCCAGGATTTGAACCAGAGGCATTGAAGAGTACTGTAGCTCCGGAGTGTTGAAGAGGCGCCTGGCTGAAGGGGTCTGGGAGGGTCATGGGTGTGGGCAGATGTGGAGGAGTATGGGTGGGGAATGAGATGCTGTTTGCACACCTGTGGGACGGCTCTGCCCATGGAGGCACACAGGGCCAAGTGCTGTGGCTGTTAGGGCTGTGTAAGGATTGTGATTGTATAAGCACCATTACAATTATGGATAGTGTACGAATATGGTTTTGATTGTATGATGTAAACAGCTGCAGCTTAAGACAGAAACGCCCAAATGAGAGCTCTGCGCTTCATGAAGGGAGATAATATATATTTTATTTTACATATACGTGATTATGCACACATGCTCATCTTTATATTACAGAAACAAAAAAAAAAAAAAGGAGTTGTAGCAATTATTTTAAACATTCCTTTCCCCCACCCCTACTAGTTGGCAGATTTCAGATGCTAATACACTCTGATTATTTAAAACCAAACTTGTCACTCACTCATCACCAGAGCGTGGAAAGTGCCTTTGATCGGGGTGTCGTACTCTGGGTTACTCAGGTCGCAGCTCTGTCTTAAAGATCAACCCCCACCCCGTTTTGTCTTGAGATGATACTGAGGTTTGTCTCCCCAAATTCCTTCCTTTTGTGTGGGTGTCACTGGTCAGAGCTTTGCGCATGCTCACATGCAGTGTCAGACCCGGAGGAGGCGCATCTCTGATAAAGGCCCCTCTGTGGGGCTGGGACTGGGTTCACTTTTCTGCAAGTTGCTGGGCTAAATCAGTGCTCTGTTGAGCATCCCCTTTCGCCCAGAGCTCAACTTCCCCACCCCCAAGGCGTCATTCGCTTTTGTTTTCCAAATTGCGTTTATTGATTTTGCTGCTTTGAATACACTTGAGGTTATCCTTAAAGATCAGCCGAGAATCGGTCTTGGCGACCTAAATCCGTCCACTGCGGCTGGCATCTGTAATCCCAGCACACTGCAGACTGAGGCAGGAGGGTTGCTGCGAGTTCTAGCTTAACCTGGGCGGCATAGTGAGTTCCAGGCCAGTTTGGGCCACACACTGAGACTTTGCCTCAAGTAGACACAAACCCAAACACAGATTGACAAGCATGAGGCGTCTTTGGGACATCTCCACGAGACCCGCTCGCAAGGAGCGCAGTGCGGGCCTCTCCTTCCCCAGCGAAAAGTAAAGATATCCTCCCTGCCTTTCCCTTCATCGACACCCCAGTCCGGCTCCGGCTCCGGCTCCGGCGTGGAAAGAGCTTGTCTGTCCGTTGCTTGCAGGCTGGAGGCTCGCAGGTCATCTTTACCAACCCCCTGGAGATCGTGAAGATCCGCCTGCAGGTAGCTGGAGAGATCACCACGGGACCCAGAGTCAGCGCGCTGAACGTGATCCGGGACTTGGGGCTCTTCGGGCTGTACAAGGTGGGTGGATCCCTTCTACCAGCGGAGCGGAGAAACAGGGACGGACAGTGTAAACGGGAGAGCGCAGAGGCCACCTGACACCACCCCTCACCCCCAAGTGAGAAGCAGTCTTACCCAGCAGAGTGACCTATGGAATGGAAGACCCGAGGGGGACCAGGGCGCACTGGTGTCGTCACGTTTAGCTTTTACGGAGTGCTGGCAGGACATCTGTGCCCTGGCACCTCTGGCTTCAGGCTTCCCGGGCTTTGCTCCACAGGCTGATCCTGTGCTTACTTTGAGTCGGAATACTTATTTCTGTTATCCTCCCAGGAGGGGCTTCCCTTGTCTTAATCATTGTGACCATGGTGGGGGAAAAGATAGTAGAATTCGGCAGGATTCGGGCCTGTAAGAAGTTAAGTAGGAGGATTTGCCAACAATGAATTCCATTTAAAAACAACACCAGTTCCTGTACCTTCACAGACCCGTCAACAGATCCCCCTGCAGGGGTACTCACTGTCATTACAGATCGGATGTAATGGAGCAGAAGCCAGTATTTTTCTTTAACAAGGACAGCATTTCTTTCCGTTCCTTTCCCCAGTAGACGGGAAAATACGGAAATTTCACCCCTATAGGGGACTGTGTTGCCACAGCACTGAATTCATTTATGGATCCATGACTGCCGAAATGTGTAAATTCACCTCTTAACTGCAAATTAGAAATTAGGAATGTCTAGTTGGAGCCACACTGCCATGGGGTGCTACGGAGCCGGTGTCTTGTGTACAGAATGCCTCCACTCGGCTCCCCTCGCCCACCCTGCCATCTGTTGATATTCCCCCGGAGAGCAGAATTTGTAAATATTGGTTCTGCCTGTATTACCGTGTAAGAGGCCTTGGCTGTTTTCTGTTGTTGTTATGAAAACAGAGCCATCGGGGAACCCAGTGCTTGGGTGTAGGTAGCCTTTGTCTGGCGAGGTAAAGCTCCAGGCCTGGGCTGGCAGGACTCACTGGCAATGCTGTGGGAAGCCCACTGCCCTCCCTGTGGCCAGGACAGGCTGCCTTGAGTGGGGCATGGGGTGGGGATGAGCAGGGAAGGCTTTTGGGTTTTCCCTCGGCCTTCACTAGAATGGTTCCCCTTCTCCATTGTCTCCGGCCTTCTGCCTGGTACTCCCAAAACTTGGAACGGATTGAGCTTGACTTGGTAATTTGTTAGTGTCTGGGGCGGGGGCTTTCATTTTGGGGTCTGAGTCTCTCCTGTTTCCCCTTCCACTTCGATCATCACTGAAGCTCCCCACCCCTAGCAAAGCTGGTCAAGAAACCTGGGAATCCGAGAGTTTTTAGTTATGACTCCTAAGGTGTTGCCTTGCTTAATGCACAGGAAGTTTCAGTTACACATTGACAAGTTGCAGAGGCCTGCACAAAGCATCCTTGGAGTTAATGTTGTACTTTAAAACACTTAAGAGGGCTGGACGGTGGTGGTGGTGGTGAGAGCTTTAATCCCAGCACTTGGGAAGCAGAGGCAGTCAGATCTCTATGAGGCCTGCCTGGTCTACAGAGAAACCCTGTCTTGAAAAGCCAAAACAAACAAACAAAAAAATAAAACACTTAAGAGGATAGGTCTCCATATGTGATCACCACAACAGAAAGCAAATTAATTTTTAAAGCACTAAGTGTAGCATTTCCAGAATGCCGCAGTCACGCGAGGATGGCCCGGATGGTTACCCACTTTCCTTTCGAAAGCCTCCTGCCCCAAAGCATTTGCTCTGTTCACCACCCTGTGTGCCCTCACATCACTTCTAATGCTGTTTGAAGGACATCTCAGCTTGTCCCTGATGCCTGCCTGCTTCCTGTTCGGGCATTCAAACCATGTTTACACACTGTCTTGCACTGTTTCCTCACCATGTGACAGGGTGCCAAAGCCTGTTTCCTCCGAGACATTCCCTTCTCCGCCATCTATTTTCCCGTGTACGCTCACTGCAAACTCCTCCTCGCTGATGAGAACGGACGCGTGGGAGGCATCAATCTCCTAACAGCTGGAGCCGTGGCAGGTAACCGCAGACCTTCGGGACCAGAAGAATCCCCTTAAGAAGCGCCGAATCTCTGACTTGGCCCCATATTTCTGGGAGTTATTATTGTTGGGCTCTGACTTAGTTGGCTATAACTGCCTTTTCTCCTTTGTGGGGATGCGCTGTGATTCTGATGAGAGTTAATTACATTTGCATAATGTCGATAAACAAGTTAATGCAGCTTAGCAACTTGGAGCCAAATTAGATCTGCCCATCTAAATTGGGCTGCCCTCATTAGCACGTTGCTTACCCCCTGGGCCCCTGAAAACTTGGGTGCAGCCAACTAAGGTGGCAAAGTTCTTGCCAGATCAGTTGCTCTGTTGACCCAGTGCTGATGTGCAGTCCCTGCCTGCCCTTGACCTTGTCCTGTAGGGTGGAGTGGCTCAGAAGCTGAGCTTCACGAAGCTATCTGTCTCTGCTTGCTAGACCAGAGCAGGCCCCTGCAGCAAACCTCAGCCCTCACCTGCCTTTTTATCTCCTTTCTGACCTTAGCATTCATTTTGGTAATGTTTGCTGGAATTGGTTTGCCACTCTGCAATAGGCTGAGTGCTTCTTGGGGTGGGGGTTTCATTATGTTCGTCCTGCCTTCTCTGTGTGGCCAGCGAAAGCAGTAGAGCCTCGAGACAAGTCACGAACATCTTCATCTAGTCTAAGACACCAGGTTAGTCCCAGGAGGGAGTCCACCAGAAAGAGGAGCCTGAAGGAGTCAGGAAGGAACTGACTTACAGCAATGGGTGGAGTTCAGGGGTTGAATGTGTGTGTGTGTCCATCTGTCTGCCCATTCTTACTCTTGAGTTACCAGGGAACTGCCTTAGAGTAGAAGAGACCAAGCAGGTATCCTTAGATGCAGCAACACAGAAATGACAGGAGAGGGAAAAGGCCTGTCTATCTTCCACACAGCCAGTAACGAACCCACTCAGAACTCAGCATAACCAGGACTAGTAGGCTCCCATTTCCTGCTTTGGTCTTTTTGTAAGATTTATTTACATGTGGGAGGCAGAGACAGGCAGAGCTCTGTGAGTTTTGGGGTCAGCCTGGTCTATATCGTGACTAGTTTCAGGACAGCCAGAGCTACACAGTGGGACCTTGTCTCAAAAAAAAAAGACTTACTTTTATGTGTGTGTTTGGCTGCATGTATGTATGTGTACCACATGCTTTGGGAGACCAAAAGAGGGCATCAGATCCCCAAGGACTAGAGTTACAGGTGATTGTGAGCTGTCCTGTAGGTGCTGGTAATCAAACCACGGTCCTCTGGAAGAGCAGCCGGTGCTCCTAACCACTGAGCCATCTCCCCAGCCTCCGCTGCTTGGCTCTTAATTGCTGAGTTATCCTCTTCTGCTAGTTACCCTACATGTGGTGTTTTTAATATTGGGAGCCCTGGGTTCTGGAGTGTTGAGACGGACACACTGTTCTTGCTGTGACCACAAGACACAACTGATCTCAAACAACAACAACAAAAAAAAACCCAACAAGCCAGGGCTTTGAGCTTTTGTCTGGGGTCCAGCCTTGACCTCTGGCATTTGTGATCTTGGTTAGTTCAGTTGAGTTACCTCTTTAATCTGATCCCCACCCCTCCCCTACTTGCCCCTAGCTCCTTTCTTGTACTCACCAGACTGTGATGAAGGGGGTAACTGCCAGGCCTTTGCCAGTGGGCAGCAGAACCACGTAAGCAGCTCCCAAGTAGCACCAGCTTGCTTGTAGACATTTGACATGTTTGCAGGAAGAGGCAAGTTATTCTAATTATTATCAGGCGAGCTTTGCCGGCAGGCACTGAGCGTTTGGAGTCCTGCCTCAGACGACAGGCAACTTACCTGCTTTCCTCTGAATAGGGGTACTGTGCTGATCCAGGGGAAGCATTGGCATCGTTCTCTAGCAGTCCCCTCCCCATCCCCAGGGCCACCAGCTCCATCTGTCTAGCGATGAGACGGTGATATTTAGGCCAAATTGAATTCCTTCCCCCTGGAGAATGTCATGCTGCTCTTTCAAGGTCTGTTTTGTTTTATGAACAAAACCTATGCTTGAGAAATCCATCTTGTATCCTGCTGCTGCTGCTGCTGCTGCTGCATCTCAGGTGGCTCCAGGGAGCTGAGGCGCAGGGAAGACAGTGTGGCCTTTGGATGGTCAGCTTCCCCGCTGCTCCCTAACAGGAAGCCTGACCCACGCTCACTCAGGTTGTAATGACTGGAGTGTGTGAGCAGGTCTGAAGTGAGGCTTGCTCACCTCTCCCTTAGCGCTGCAAACTGGCAAGGGCTTGATGCTTTTGACACTCACCCCGCAGTGCAAGAATCAGCTAAGACCACGACGCTTTGGTGCCACATACGTGAAAACACTCGCATCTTATTTAAAGATGAAAAAACATACAGGTTGTTAAAGCTGGAAAGGGAACATGGGATTCCTATCACTATTACCGCCTTTCTGTGTCTTTCATTGTTCGTCGGGATGGTACAGTCTGGAGACATTTCCTTAATCCAGAAAGAAAATCAAAGCATTTCCTCCCTGGTTCAGTAGGGAGCAGCTAGGAGGCTTGGTCATGCTTCTCTTTCCACTGTGTCTAAGGAGCTCTGTGGTCCCCTTGTGGTTACCGCCGGGGATTGTCTTGGTGGATGCGCGACGGCCTTAGGATGATTAAATGTGGCTTTTTCCTTAAAGGTGTGCCTGCTGCTTCTCTGGTGACCCCTGCTGATGTCATCAAGACGAGGCTGCAAGTGGCCGCCCGGGCTGGCCAGACCACATACAGCGGGGTCATTGACTGTTTCCGGAAGATTCTCCGGGAAGAAGGGCCGTCGGCGTTTTGGAAGGGGACTGCAGGTAGATGCTGGGGTGTCCTCCACAGTGGCCGTCTGGCTTTCGTGTCCTGTCCCCGCCACTCAGCGGCTGCCTTGCCACAGCCGCCCAGGCCTTAACTCTGCCCTGTCTGTCTTCTCCAGCTCGAGTGTTCCGGTCCTCCCCTCAGTTCGGGGTCACTCTGGTCACCTACGAGCTGCTGCAGCGGTGGTTCTACATAGATTTTGGAGGCCTGTAAGTGCAGCTACTTCTCCTTCCAAAAAGTCACCAGCTCCAAATACGTGCTTCCTCTGTTTTCAGACCCACTTTGGGGAGGCTGAGAAAAGAAAAGCAACGGGGTCCTTTAAGACCCGTGCGTGGAGAGCAGCAGGCTTTAAAAGCTTCCATGCCAAGAGAGCCCAACCTCAGTGCCTCAGCATACAGTGGGACATTTTGGGGAGACTGGGTCATTATTGGGTGACTTAATGTGGACCAGGAGCAATCTTAACGTGCACTAGCCATGCTACCGAGATTGTCCTTAGCCCTTTTACACTCATAATAGTTCAGTTCCCCCGTCATTTAGTTCGTAGACGTTCGTACACTGGTCCACACACATGGTTTCAAAGAGGCAATGCCAACCGGGCAGTCACTGTAGGGGCAAGCTCCGAGTGAGCTGCTCCGGGCAGGGCACGCAAGGCTTGCCCTGGGGAGGACAATCACAGGCCGGGTCTGAGGGGAGCTGTACCCAGAGCGCAGCTATTTGCCCAGGTCCTGTTCTGCGTCTTCGTCTCCTAACCCCGAGAGCCCCTGTTCTGCCGAGAGCCACAGCAGGGGAACAACTGCTGAACCAAGTAGTGGAGAGACCTCTACATAGAAAAGATGCAAGAACAGCAATGCCACTGGACAAATATTTGTCTTCTTCGCTTTCAGAGACTACAGAAGCAAGGACTAATCCTTTTCTCTTTTGATGATGAGCTTTATGAGCCCGGGATATTAAGTTATATCAATGCATATACCTTTACCATAGATTTCATGCATGCTTCCTGCGTAAAATTAGAAAATAAAAGCCCACACATAGCCAGCTTCCCAAGACTATCACTAAGCCAGTGCATTTTCCCCTCCACATTTTCTGCCTGCAAGTCTGCTCTGGTGTGTTCATAGGCGTGAAGGTAGGGCCATGATCGCTGTAGAGGTGACAAGGAAAGAGCGGAGGCAGCCTACTCTGTGGTGTGGGGTGCCGCTGCCCTGCCCAGCATGTCCCCCGCAGCCCCTCGCTCTCTAATTGTCTGCTCTTTCCTGTCCACAGCAAACCCTCGGGCTCAGAACCAACACCAAAGTCACGCATCGCAGACCTCCCTCCCGCCAACCCCGACCACATCGGTGGCTACAGACTGGCCACAGCCACCTTTGCTGGCATCGAAAACAAGTTTGGCCTTTACCTCCCCAAGTTTAAGTCTCCTAGCGTAGCTGTGGCTCAGCCCAAGGTAGCGGCAGCAGCTCAGTGACATGGCAACTGCAAACCGAGGCCCGGGAGAGCGGCCGGGACCCTGCGCAGTCGGCTGCACGGTAGTGTCTGCGCTGGGGTCAACCACTTTGTGTGTGTGTGTTGTTTATAAAGTGATCCTATGCCAGGGAGAGCCGCGGTGCAGTTTCAAGCTTTAGTCTTCTTTGTTGAGATGTTTTCTGAGCCTTGGCATGAATTACGTGTTCTAGACTCTGCTTTGCACAGCTTGTACCTACAGTTACTGTACATATTGTACATCTTTGTACAGAAACACCTTGGCACCTCACCCCAACAAATCACATTTATAGAAATGTAACGCAGTTCTGGGTGGCTTGAACTGTACAGAATGTTTTGAAAGTGTTTTGTTAAGAATCATGTAAGAATAAATGTACGAAAATTAAATTCATTCTCCTCTTGGTGACTTATGGAAATCAGACATCAGTGTTGAATGTATTGAGCTTTCAATCTTTCAATTTCAGTCTGTTTTCCATCCTGGGGCAGGAAGGTGTCTGCTGGCGAAAGGCAGAGGGAGACGTGCTCGCTGCATTACGAAAGAGATGCTTGGAGAAGGTGGCTCCCGGAGGATAAGCTGGGGCCTCGTGCGTGCTGGAGTGTTTCCAGCTGTTCACAGCTGTCAGCTGGAGCAGCTCCTCCTGTCCTTGCACACTGAAGACAGGCTGGGCTCCACACAGCTCGCTTAGCTTTGCTTTCCTCTCATGCAGCAAGGTAAAGGTCAAGATGTTGAGAGAGTAAAGTTTGGACGTTTCCCTTCGTATAGTATGCTACAAATCAATAAAAGCACACCAAAAGGTCTGCAAGAGTCAGTTTCCTTCCTAAGTATCCGCATGGTGCTTTTTGTCGGATTTGCTACAGACTCTGAGGAAGTTGAGATGGGGCTGTGGCCCCCTACCTTTACGGAAGGTACACTCTGCTTCGGAAAGAATTAGGGTGGAGTAGGGGAGGGGAAGAAGGCAAGTTCCTATGCGGTGATTTTGTGGGCCTGGGTCCACACAAGGAGGTCAGCTGCGGCCGACTTAGTCAGAAGGGCTCTCGCCTGGGCTATGTTTACTCTTGAACAGTCACTGCGCCACAGCCACACTGTGGCTGATGTCGGGACTTACCTGTTATAGCAAAGAGCTCTCGGGAAACACAGCTGTGGCCCCGGACCAGGATGTGAGGATGTATGCAGGCGTTCTTAGAGGTGACCCTGGAGATGGCCAAGTCACCCGGTGCCCTGCAAGGCGCTCAGCAGCTGGTGGCCGACAGCCCTGTATCTACAACTCTGAGCTCTCTTGAAGCCCTAGGAACAAAAAGCTGCTTGAAAGCAGGCTATTTTGAAATGTGTTAGATCAGTCTCATTGGAACTGAACACATAGCATAATTGTTCTTGCTATACTTGTTTAAACCACACAAGTAGTCCAGGGATATGAAATTACATACCTGAGTGTGTGGAGGAAGATGACAATGTGCCCTTGCTGCCTCCTCTTCACCATTAATGTTAGAGCATTAATGTGTGATCTGTTTTCCATATATTACATATGTACATATTTATATATTTAAAACCAGGACTATGCAACGTGTGATTCTGTGACTTGCTTTTCTTAGTCTGTCTCTGAGGTCTTTCCACATCACTTTATAAAAATGTACGCTGCTTCTAGTAGCTGTGTATTCTTTCACTGTGTGGATGGTGGCCTTTTAAAATAGTCTTTTCATCATTCCAGACAACACTGTAGTTAGAGGAGAATATCTTTGTGTGCGTGTCATGAGCAGGCATGTCAGTATTTTATTAGGAGAGTACTAATTCATGAGATTGATGAGTTTATATTTTTTATACGTCTTACCACATTGCTCCTCACTGAGGTCTTGCTCTCCTTTCCTCCGGGGAGCAGGTGAGAGTGGCCACGTCATAGGCAGGTCATAAACAATGGTCACTCTTTCAGTTTTTATTTTTCTAATTGCTAAAGGGCTTGAGTGAATTATCTATCTATCTGTCTATCTATCTATCTATCTATCTATTTTACTTTTTGTTTGGTTTGGTGAGACAGGGTCTCACTCTTGTAACATCAGAGTCTGGGAACTCCCTACGTAGATCAGGTCAGCCTTGAACCTGTGGCAACCTTTTGTCTCCCCTCCCAGCTGCTGGGATTACAGCCGTGGGTGGCCACATCTGGCTGTCTTTTCATTTTTACTGGTCATCTGTCTGTTTTTGTTTTGTGAAATATACTGAAGGCCTCTGAAGTCTGTATAGTCATAGACACAGAAAAGTGCACATACATGTTAAAATAATATTCATGTGATGACCAGGTCAAGAGACAGAACATTCACAACACCCAGAAGTTACCCATGCCCTCTGCCTTATTTCCTTATTTCCCCTCTGCCCCATCGCACCAACTGCTTCTTCATTTCTCTATATACATGTACATCCCTAAATACTATAGTCCCCTTCCCACTTTTTGAGACAGTATTTCCTATTGTGCTCCAGGCTGGCTTCCGCTTTGTAATCCTCCTGCCTCAGCCTCCACAGTGCTAAGATTATAGCTGGATTACCAAGCCTGACTTGTTTAGTCATTGTGTGCCAATGACGTGTGAGTGTGTGAGTGTGTGTGTGTGTGTGTGTGTGTGTGTGTCTGTGAGTGCGTGCTCCGTCACAGGCACGTGTGTTTGCATACAATCCACAGCTTTGTGAAGTTGTTTATCTTCACCCTGGGTCCCTGGAATAAAGTTCAGGTCACCAGGCGTGTGTGGCACGTCTTTACCACTGGGCCATCCCACTGGCCCTGTACTGTGCCTCTGGGAAAGGACATTTGGAAGCAGAGTTTATTTTTGTTTATTAAATCCTACCAGACTGCACCCACATAGTCTTACACGAAGTTACTTTTTTTTCCCCCTCGGGTGTTTTATGTCTTTTACCACAAATGGCAGGTAAATATCATGGTAGCTTTTTAACAAATAATTGATTAATTAGAGACAAAGTCTCACTATGTAGTCTAGGCTGGCCTGAAACTCACTCTGTAGACCAGGCTGGCCTTGAGCCCTCGCAGATAAACCCACCTCCAGAGTGCTGAGGTTAAAGGCATGTACTGCCACTGGCCATTCAGAGTTAATCTCTGCTAGCAGAAGTGTATGTTAAAATCTTTGCCTAACCTCATGAATTAGCTGTTCTTTTTCTTCCTTTTTCTTTTAAAGATTTATCCTCTGCCCTGAGCGCCATGTCATGTGTGAGTGTCTGTGTACCCACACACGAGGCTGTACATGTATGTTAGTGCCCCCCCAGAGGTAAGAAAGTGTCAGATCCCTGTATCTGGAGTTACAGGTGGCTGTGAACCACCTAACATGGGTTCTGAGAACCAAACCCTGGTCCTCTGTAAGGGCAGAAGGCATCTCTTTAGCCCCGTGCTATTCTTCATATGTTTTGGCTACTATTGCGTTTGTTTTACACAACATTTTCCTCCTTTGTGCCTTGTCTTTTTATGATGGTTTTGCCATACTATTGATTTTAAGATGCTCAACTGTATTGGTATTTTTCTCATGGCTAGCTTGTTGAGCAGCTCATTTAAGAATTATTCTTGGGCTGGAGACATAGCTCAGAATTTAAGAGCACTGGCTGCTCATCCAGAGGTCCTGAGTTCAATTCCCAGCAACCACATGGTGGCTCACAACCATCCAGAATGAGATCTGGTGCCCTCTTCTGGCACGCAGACATACATGGAGGCAGAACATTGTATATATAATAAATAAATAAATCTAAAAAAAAAAAATTATTCTTTTACTGTTCCGGGACTGCTGCTCCGTGGTAGCATGCGTGCCCAGTACTCACAAGACCCTGGCTTCACTCCCCAGAACCACCAAAAACCAACCGCAAAAACAAAAGCAAAACCTCTAGGTGAAAATACTAAACAGTGATTTTGCTGTTGCCTTTCACATTCAGTTTGGAACTGTCTCCATGTCTCTGGCACCGTGGGGTGGGTCTCTGTTTCTCTGAATGGCAGCCAGTTGTGCCAGCACTGATCACTGAAAGCATCTTCACTGATGCTTCTTCCTAAGAATCAGCGTGTGTGGCGCTGTCTGTGGGCTCTCCTGCTGGTACAGGTTCTCTCCTTATGCTGACTTAATTTCTGTTTCTAGCACGATACACGCTCCTGCTACAGTGTAGTCCTCCTTTCCTTGTTGCTTGAAAGCTATGATTCTTCTTAGTTCTTTGCTCTTCTATGTATATTTTATCAGCTTATCAAAAACCATTAAAGAAAAGCACTGACAATTTGGTGGAACAGTAATCGATCTTTAAGCTGCTTGGGAAGAATTTGTATCATTATAATGGGGGCTTCTGATCCAGGAATATACTATATCTCTACTTAAACATTTTTCATGTCTTAATAAAAATTTATACTCACCAAAGGGGTCGTGTCCATCTCTTGTGATATGTGCTTTTAGGTGCCTCTTGCATTTGGATGGTATAGCCAATCTACATGTGTGTCTGTTTGTGTGTGTATGTCTGTGTGTACACATTTCTGTGTGTGTGAACGCATGTGTGTGCGATGTTAGGGGTTCAATACAATATCTGTTCATGGCAGGCAAGCCCCACTCCCACTCAGTTATATTCCTAGCCCTCAGTTTTTGAGACAGGTCTCATTTCACAGCCTGGACTGGCCCAGAGCTCTCGCTCTTCCTGACCCAGCAGCTCACCTTGCCCAGAACTACAAATTTTAGGTCTTAAAGATGTTATTTTTGCCAAGCAAGAATCAAGTAGCCTCTTGCCTTGTAGCTATTAAAAATTTCAAACCCATAGAAACGTTGGAAAGAGTAAAATGAATTCTTTCAACCTTTCTACCCGAACAAGGTTCACTTATATGATCTTACTTTTCCTTCGCACGCGCGCGCACACACACACACACACACACAAGTTTTCGCTGAGCCGCTGGGAAGTCCACCCCTGCCTTAATGTGCATCTGTCTTCTAACGAGGATATTATCTAGCTGAAGAGAAGGAAGAGAATCAAGAAAGGTCTGGAGAGCAGGCTCCTCGGCTGTTCTTGCAGAAGACTGAGCGGCAGACCCAGCACCCCCCCCCCCCATTCCTTTACGAGCTTTTTGTAAAATGCATATTTTATGGCGTAACATTTAAGCTAGGTTTTCCAAGTTATTTCCTTAGGATTAGAGCTTATTACAAATATGTTAATTCACAACAACCTTGTAATATTTCCAGTGAGATGTACTTCAATAAGACAAGAAGCAGTCCTCCAAGGCAGCTCTTTCCCTCCCTGTGCACCTGTCCTTAGGTCTTGCGATCCCCCTCCACATTACTGTTCCTTGCAGTTACACTGTAAATCTACTGGAGAAAACACACAGTTAGTGCTCAGGATTCCCCTATTGTTTTCCCATCTTTATCTCTCAGGAATGAGTTATTTTCTACTCTCTTTTCTCTTCAGACAGCAATTTAAAAGCAGGTTGGCTAGCAAAATATATTCTCAATCATTATTCCTGCCATTATGTCATTTTCTCTTCATTTTTGGAAGATGCTTTTGCTGAATATAAAATTCTCGGCTTGACAGTTTTTTTCTGAAAATATTTGAAATGTAGCCCTGTCTACGATATTCATTGTTTTAAATAAATTGTTGACTGTATTCTGACTTTCTTTGTGCTTTAAATATGACTGATCTAAATACATATCTCTTTTCTTTTCCTGTGTTATCCAGTTATACCTGACAGTTCCTGGAAGTCTCTGTTTTGTTTTGTTATGTCAGTTTTCTAGATTTTTGAGGACTCCAGCTCTTGAATTTAGATTGAAAATCAAAATTAAGATAGATTTTGGAAAATATCGATCAATGTTTATGACACTTCTTCTCACTTCTGATATTTGTGCCTTTTGGTTCAAGAACTTGTCCAAACTTCTGCAGAGCAACTTTTAGCTTTATGGATTCTTTTGACTATATTTCTTTTGCACTGATTTTTTGCTCTTAACTGTTTTTATTTTCTTGGATTTTATTTTCTTGCCACCACCCAAACTTCTTGAGATGAATATTTACCTCTATCTAACCAGTTCCTTCCAGTCATTTGCAATAATCAGAAGAGTAAGAGGTTCTAGAACCATTTTCCTGGAAGCCAGAATCCTAATAATCCTTGCCTCCTATCCCCAAGAGTCTCACAATGTAGCCCAGGCTAGCCTGGAATGTCTGATCCTCCTGCTTCAATCTCTAACTATTGGGATTATAGGCATGCTCCAGCACACTTGTCTTTACGCTCTCAGACAGAGTGATGAAGAACCACTTTACAGCAATTCTCAGTTCTCAGTCTGTGAGTCTTGAACCCTCTGGGGTTGAGTGACCCTTTCACAGGGTTCCCCTAAGACCACTGGAAAACAGATATTTACATTATGATTCATAACAGTAGAAAAAGTACAGTTATGAAGTAGCAACGAAAAGAATTTGATGGCTGGGGGTCAGCACAGCATAAGGAACTGCACTAGGAAAGCTGAGGACCACTGCCTTCTGACCTCCTAAACAGGTTCATGCAGACAGCTCAGACAGCTGAATAATGGCGGCAGCACGCCTGAAATGCCAACTGCTCAGGATGCTGAAGCAGCAAGAGTCTGAGGCATGACCTGGCAACAGAATCCTACCTCCCATCCCAAAAGAAAACTTACCTTAGGAAAACACAGACCCCTCCCTCAATGTATCGCCAAATTCGTGACTGACCTTCAGACATCAACAGATGTCAAACCCATCAGTAAAGGTCTGGTCATTGTGGCAAGATGTTTGTTCGATTCTATCTAGTCAGCTTTGGCTGTCAACCTGACCCACCTCGGAAGGAGCCTCCACCCAAGGATTTCCCCCACTGGATTGCCCTGGTGCCATGTTTGTGAAGATTCTCTTAAACACAAGAGGATGTGGGAGGGTCCAAACCACTCTGCCAACCCTGGGGAGGGAGTCCTGGGTTGTGAGGACGGCGGCCGAGCAAGTCAGAGCAAGGGAACCAGTGAGCAGTGTCTGCTTCCTCGACTTCCTTGCTGCCTTGGCTTCTTCATTAGGAAGCCGGGAGTCAAATAAACCCTTTCCTCCCCAAGTTGCTTCTGGTTTCTGTGTTTATCTCCGCGATAGAGAAGCAAACTAGGACAACTGGTGTTCATTACATAAGCTTTTGCTCTGTGCCGGGGGATGATGTTTTGGATATGATAATAAAACAGAGACTTGCCAGTCTGGGTAAGAGATGAGGGCTAATTTCAGAGCCCTGGCTGACAGGCGCACAGTCTCTCAAGGAGCAGAGCCCTTTCTTGTACGGACTGAGTAAAGTCCTGCATGAGTGCCTTTTGTTTGATATGGGGACAGCTACATCAAGGATCCCAATGCCTCAGCCCCACGGGAGTGGCGAAGCTTTCCTCTGGTCCAAGTATGAATGCTGACGTGTTCAGAAAACGCCCATCACAGCCTTCTCCAACCTGGTTCCGACTTGAAGACTGCTCCCCTACCAAGACTCCTTTTAACAAGATGAGCTGAACCTGCCTCCCTGTTCAGCTGGGTATAATGAACACACTGAGCTTCTGGGGTGCTGTGGTGTCCACAGCAGACAGCCCGGACGGAGCACCCAAGCCCAGCCTTTCTGTGTCGGTCATGTCTTCACTCCTCTGCGATTCCAGGTAGGCGTCAATCTCTAGAGCTGTATGGAGCACAGTGCCTTCCCAGAGACCATCTTCCGACACGAGCATGTATCATTTCCAGGGGAAAGGGTGCTGTAAAACTCCCTCATTGATGCCGCACTTCTCTCGGGAGTCGCTGAGGTGCTGCTATGCGGTGGTACAATCTTCAAGCACGTTTATTTCCCCACGCATTCAAAAAGGAGCCCTACCTCCTAAGGTCCATGGGGCCAGTGTAACTTCTCCCTGGGCTCCCTGCCCCTCCTCAGCCTCAGGTGGCTGTGACGGCTCACTCCATGATGAGAGTGAACCCTGGAGAATAACTCCGCTCGGACAGACACTGAGGCGTTTGACCCTTTAAACACGAGCTCCTGTTACTTCACCTACATGTTTTAAAATATGGGCTTGGGAGGGAGGCAGGCAGGTGGATCTCTGTGAGTTCGAGGTCAGCTTGGTCTACAGAGTGAGTTCCTCATAAGTCAGAGCTAGATAGTGAGACCCTGTCTCAAAAAATAGTTTTAAAATATGGCCTCTTTTCATTCTCACATTCTTTAACAAAGGAATTAAAAATAAAACTATTTGTACTTTACAGAGTCTTCACATATGCATTCTCTCACAAAATTGCCACAGAAGGCAATTATTTTCCTCATTTAAATGAAACCCAAGCTGGGGGCCAGGCAGTAATGGCACACACCTTTAATTCCAGCACTTGGGACGCAGAAGCAGGTGGCTCTCTGTGAGTTTGAGGCCAGCCTGGTCTACAAATCGAGTTCCCTGACAGGCATACACAGTGAAGCCCTGCCTTGAAAAACAAAAACAACAACAAAAACTGAAAGGAAAAAGAGGCTATCTTATGTAATGGAGACAAATGGGAATGGAACACAGGCTTCTGTTTTGCAGCCCAGGCTGGCCTCAACCTTATTGTCCTCTTTTAGTCTCCAAGTGCTGGGATTCCAGGAACCAGAGTCTTTGGGGCTCAGAATCCTTTCTCTTATATCAGGCTATCTTTAAGTATAAAAACTTTTGTTGCAGAGCATTTCCATTACTTTTCACAGAAAGAAAAAAAAAAAAAACTCCAAAATTTCAGTACAAAAATCCACAAAAGATGAAATGACTTGCTATCAGAGTTCCCAGTGGCATCCCTGAGCTCCAGTCACAGGGTCAGGTCCCTGCGCGCTCAGCGCAGCGCAGTGCGTCTACACCCCACACAATCACTGCCCCCAGCTTTCCGGGCAAATCAAGTACATTATGAGAGAGGCGGGATAATACATCCCCCGAGGCCGGAATAAGCGACCTCACAAAGTGGAGCAGACCTTCCAGCAAGCTCAGCCCAGAGCAAGCTGCCCCACGCTCGGCCCGGGGGCCGCTAATGGAATATTAAGAAGCCGGAACTGAGACGCCTGCTAGGACACTAACAACACAAAATACTGTAATTTGACGAAAGTTTGTGAGAGATTGCCGGCTGGCTGTGGTGAAACTCCGTGGCTGGAGCGGCAGGCTGAAAACGTAAACGCCTGACCATTCGGACTTTTGGGTTGAACAGTTGGGAACATGGCATGGAGAAAGGGAATTCAAGCACCTGAGGTTCACACTTTAGGTCTGAGAGCACCGGCTTCCTGTGAAAAACATCGTGATTTGATGACTACTCCAAGTCTTGCAACTGGCGTTCTGGCTTGGGACTGGGGAATCTTTTCTAAAACTCGTCCAACAATACGTTCTCTAAATATCGAAAAAGGATTTTAAAATTTATGCTGCAGTAAGAAAGTTATTAACACTTTGGGGTACTGGACTAAAGGTATTACTTCAAAGAATGGCATTTAATTCTCCAGTTGAAGTATGGAAGTGGATTTTGTCTTTCTCATGTGCGGTGCGCATGCATGTCGCCATGCTCTGGGACCCTCTCTGGACTTCTCAGCTGTCAGCCCTCCCGGCTGCCTGGCCGCTCTGCATTTATGTCGTCTCAGGGCCTGAGCTCTGGTCTTGCAGCTTTCTAGGCAAGTGCTTTCACTGCTAAGCCACCTCCCCACCCCCTGTATGGTCCTTTTGTCAAAGGATTTTTAAAATTGTATGTATATGTGTATGTCTGTACATGTGAGCCCAGGGAGTCCAGAAGAGGGTGTCTGAGCTGTGAGATGTGGGTGCTGGGAATTGAACTCAGGTCCTAAGCGCAAAGCATTAACTCATGTGTCGTCTTTCCAGGCCCCCATGTTCTTTCCATAATGCCTTTAGGACAACACTCTAAATTCCCTCATATCTGTAAGTCAGATGTCTGAGTTAATTACTTCCCAGCATCTATAATAATAAATCATTACATTGTATGTTATTTGTGTGCATGTACACAAAGGCACGTGACAGGACAACGTGTAGGAATTGGTTCTCTCCTACCACCTGGCTCCAGAGATCAAACTAACACCAAGCTTGGTGGCAAGTGTCTTTACCTGTTGTGTCATCTTGCCAGTATTTTTCAATTAAAAAAAAAAATCTTATTTACTTATATTTTTTATGAGTGAAATACAGGGTTCTACTTGGGAGTATTTTCCCCGAAGCTGTAGGGACCCTGCTACCTAACACTAAGCAAGATGACAGCTCAAAAGTGAGAACTCCCTTCCTACTGCTATAAGCCCACCTCAACTTGAGCACTCTAAGTTATCCAAAGCACCGGCGCTGTTGGCTTTTAGGCCCCAGACCTCTGCTGGAGGTCTGCACAACCACACCTTGGCTGCCTGTGAACAGTGACCAGGGCCCTGTAGCTGAGCTCCACCTCATAGTTACACAGCTTTTCCAGTTAGAAAATCATTCTGACACCGACACTGAAAGTCAGACTGTGGAAGAGACATTTTCAATTGGCTGAGGGAAGGAAGGAGGGGAAAATGATGTGCCACAGACACACAGACTCTCACAGTCTGCATGGCTTGAAGGTTACAGTCTATCCGGGTGAGCGCAGAACAAAGGGAACCATTCAGAGATGATGACAAGCCACCCCCTCCCACCCCGGCCACCCCGGCGCTTCAGTTCCCCTGCTCCTCCACTTTAAGCTGCTTGTGCCTTCAGGATGCAGTTCTCAGTGATATCACCGGCTTTTCTACACAGTCCTGCCAAACTTTCCTCTGTGATGAGGAAAAAAGCTTCTAGTGCTGAGTATCTGGCTTAAATGATACGAAAAATGATCTCAGGGATTAGTCAAAGTTAGTTACTGAAAAACTGAATATGCTTTCTCAACACAAATAAGGGTGATAATCTGTAACTTGCCACTCAAAAGCAGACAAACAATAATCAGCCACAAAACTGGAACTTGTTTCCTGCCTAGCAAAAAGTGAAACTAATCACAAGTAAGCTACAATTTATGTCCCCAAATATTTTCAAAATTACAAAAGTCTTTCACGCCTAAAAGTAAAACATGCATGATTCTACCAGCCCCAATCAACTTCATCTCCTCAGTCCTATGCGCCAGTTACAGCAGACACAGAGCTCTGTCCACAGAGAGCCTAATTTTTTAATTTGTTATACACTTCGAAGGTAATTCCTTATGGTAAATGCAAGTTTTCCTAAAAACACACTAAGGTTGAGCTAGGGCCTATGTTAAGTTATTCTGAGGGGTCGGGGAGAATAAAATACTCCTTTTATAAAAAACAACTTGAGACCACTGACTATTTGATTTGCTACATGGCAATTTCCAACCTCACTAACATTATATTTTCCCTCTTTTTCTACTCATTTTCACAGACTAAGAACTCAAACCCCATGCCTCTGAGTAGATAAATTCTTCAACAGAAGGACGGTGGGACTCTGCTGACGGGGAACTTTGGACTTAGACATTACTACCATGAGGTAATCTGAGATGGTTCTTTATGGAACAGGTCAACTCTTGAAAACTAAACATTTCAAAGTGGAGAAGTAGCTGATACAATTAAAATTAATAATTTTTGAGCTAGGAGACAAGTTAGAAATAATGTAACTGACAATTCCAAACTATAAGGTTCAAGTTTGGCTAACATCCCATTTTTCATGGCTGTCAAAGCTAGGACTACAGTTTGGGTGCAGTATTCCTGGTCAGTTATTCCTTATACCACAGAGCACTAAGAGTGAATAAGTTCTGTTATGTGCAAGTTTGGCTACGTAGAATTCTCCCTCAACAAATCCTTATAAAACCAAAATTAAGAAGTTCCAATTCCAGAGGCTGGAGAGATGGCTCAGCAGTTAAGAGCACTGTCTGCTCTTCCAGAGGTCCTGAGTTCAATTCCCGGCACCCACAAGGGGACTCATAACCATCTATTCAGGGATTTGATGCCCTCTTCTGGTTTATTTAATAATAATTAAATATTTAATAATATAATTATTAAATAATTATTAAATAGATATTTAATAATATTTCTAATATTTCTAATATTTTAGTTCAAGTTCTGTTGAGTGAAGAGTTAAACTCGGAAAAACTTAAAGGTAAGGACAACCTGTAAACCTTCACAATCTGATTCTGGCTGTCCACAGACAGGTGACTCTCACACTAATGCAGACATTTGCCATCTGCCTTAAAGATTCACAGAGCTGTGCTAGCAAATTCCAGGATGGCGAGGGCCTTTGAGCACACCTCTTTCATGGCTGCTGCGCCCACAGCAACCTTCTCTCCAAGAGCTTACCTGCACTGTGGTCTCAGCAGTGTAGATGAAGGAACTGAGCACTTATTCCTTAGAACAAACATAAATAGAAGGAAAGTAAGTCAGCAAAAGCGAACCTAAGAGAACGTTTCCACTGACAAATTATCCACCCTGAGTTCACAGTGCCTAAGGAGAAATGCTCTAGCCTATCCCTATATGGTGTGTATTAAGGCTGCAGGAGATTTAAGGTGGCTGCTTGCATTAGAAACTAACAAAAGATTTATAAGAGAAAACTTCAAATTTCAAGAAGTAAAAATAAGAATTTGAGAAGTTAGCACATATTTGTTTTTATTTATAGATAACTATTATAGAACCACAGAGAAGGAAAATGGCATCAGAACAACACTTAAAACAGGTAGGCGAATGCATGCCGGGACTAAGAACAATGTTCCCACACAGTTAGGGCACTGAGAAGATAATTGACAGGAATTATGTACTGTATTGCATATTAAATTGTGTTTTTTTTTAGAAATATGCAGAACTTATTTAGTCTGTGCTTTAGAAATAACTATATATAGTATTACAAGTTGAAGAGAATCCAAAAGAATATACACATCTATGTCTCTGGATGCAGAAAAGGCTCCATTTTGTAAAGTTGTCAGCTATATTAAAAATGACACCAATCCAAACCAAAAAGAATATAAAAAGGGCACTGTAAGCTTTGCTTCCTGCATTGAACCCAGTTTCCTCTCGGAATTTCCTTTTCATATCATTTAATCAGAAGCATGCAAATAGCTGAGGGTCTACTTAATCATTTTTGCCCAGTTTGCTAAGGCTGCAGCCCACTTCTCAGGCTAGGCAGGGATTCGGGTCGCTGCCTCCTCTTCTGCGTCAGCTCGGTTTGCATTAATTTCTGCGAGTGTTCGGCCAAATCTTGCCCATTCATCACTTCGGGGAACAGCGATCTGCTGTTAAAAGAAAGACAATGTTTGCTGAGCAATGAAATAAAAATTCATCGTCTCTACTATTACTCTGTTTTCAAATAATTTTTCCAGTAAAAAGTAATAATTGACCTAAAGGGCCTTTCTATAATTACAGAGACTATAATAATGATTTACAACATTTCAAAACAAAAGGTGTTTGTGAAACGTGTCCTGACAGCCTCAGAAACAAATGTGCTGTCACAACCACCAGTGCAAGGCCACAACAAGGATGCTTTGTAAACAGACTTCCTGGCGCCTCTGTGGGGCTTGCTGATGAGAGGGATGCCTTCAATTTTTTTTTTTTTTTTTTTTTGTATTTTTTTGCATCACTACTAGTATGAAATAGTTATTTTATTTTATTTTATTTCTTTTCTGAGGCAGAATCACTCTCTGTGGCCCAGGCTGCCTCCAGTTTGTGACTCTTGAACACAGGGTTTGTTTGGAACAGAAAGCACTCTTTCTTGATTCTCCGGCTCCTTTGTCAGAAGTTACAGTGCTCCTTAACATAGTGCTGAGTCAAGAGTTTACGGTGCTTTTGCTTCACAGAAGCAATCAAACTTCCCTACAGTTCCTCTTGTATTTTCACAGAGACTGGCCCTGAGCTTCACTAACCATAAGCCTTTCAACAGGGGCGCGCAGCTAGCGGTCACGCACCACCAGTGCAGACGCAGGACATCCACCAACACTGTCCAACTGGCTGCCCTAAATGACCCAGTCTCACCAAGACCTGAGTGCTAGAGCCACAAAGTACCAGGACAAGATGGGGAATAATGACGTAGAAGATGTCCAGGTGGTCTGGTCAGGAGCAGACAGGAAGAACCGGGCCCTGGGCCTCTGGATGCTGTGTCCAGTCAAGCAGAGTGACAGAAGAGCTCGACTCATCCTGCTGAGCTCCATCTCATGCCTTTGCACCCGAGCTGAGGTCTCAAGGTTCATTTTTTTCTCACAGTTATTAAGAAGCATGGAAGGGGGATGGAGAGATGGCTCAGTGGCTAAGAGCATTCATTGGCTGCTCTTGTAGAGAGCCTGGGTTTGGCACCCAGCACACAGATGGTGATTATGAACAGCTTTTAACTCCAGCTCCAGGGAATCCAATGCCCTTTTCTGACCTCCACAGGCTCCAGCATGCACAGTGCCCATACATATACTCAGGCATACATATACACATTCGATATTTTTTTTGGAAAAGAGCTATCAAAAGATACTATCTTTGATTTCTACTATTTGGTTCAAACAAATCTATGAATACAGAAAACGAAATTTATCTCAATATCAATTCCATAAAACTCCAAGTCTACTTGCAATCACACATTTCCTTTTCTGCCTGAAGAATTCCTAGCAGCACAGGAATCTATGAGCACGGTACTATGTGGTACGGCGTTACCCTCACACCGGCTGCGCGAGGGCACAGGGCACCCACTTAGAGACGAGACTCAGAAGCTGTTTCTCTGGTGAAAAGCATACATCACGTATACCGTTAAGACACAGCTACCACGATACCTTCACTACAGTGTCATTATGCAGATGTGTCAAAGTGATAGGCTGCAAGCCTCATACCTCTCCCACATCATATATGACAATCTGTCCTTCAGAATCACCCACGGCGATCTCTCTTCCTGAGTGGGTCCATCTCACACGGTTAAGAGCGGGGTTGCCCTCCACAGAAATGCTGGCAGTTGGTACCTATGTCATTTAAAATACAGCACAGTTAAAAGTTTCATCAGTTTCTAAACATGTAAAACAAGAATCTTCAATCTGTGCTTTTAAAAAGAAATGAGAATAAAGAATTTTCCCACCTTCCTCTCTGTTCAGAATTTATTATGGTGAGATTACCATCACCCCTTAAAGATGAGTTGGGAAGATACCCAGTACTTATCTAAGAAATTCTTACAGGGCTGTGCGGATCCCCTCAGCAAAGGGCTTTTGTGTTTAACTTCTTTAAGCGGTCAAACCCATCCTAAAAAGAAAATATTTCCAGTGTGCTCATAAACAGGTCACAGTTCAGTCACGGAGGACAGGAATTAAGTCCGCTGCTTGTATCTTCCTCAGCTAAAACTGGCTGACTTGACGGACAGCAGTCCTGGAAACAGTGTACACTGGTGGTACAACAAGCTTTCCCAAGCCCCGACCCAAGGAAGGCCGGAGATAGTGCCTCTGCGAGGGCAGCAGGCCCTGGAGCCTGACTGCGCCTCTGCCAACCTGAGCAACACTTGGTTACTGAGGCAGACTGAAAAACATAGTTAGACCTAAAACTTTTGAAATATGACAAGAGTACTCCTCATGCAGAAATCAGTCTTTCCCAAGTGACCAGCCCGAGATATAACAATCAAACTATTAAGAGATCCTCATTCAATTATGGCCATAGATCATTGGTAGAGAAAAATCCAAACTAAGAAAGTAAACTTGGGCAGGGCAAGGTGGTGCATGTCTCTAATGTCCACACTGGGGGCGGTTGTTGGGGTGGGGAGCAGACGCAGGAGGACCTCTGAGAGTTCAAAGCCAGCCTAGTCTACACCTAGTCCAAGGTTATATAGTGAGCTTGCTAAATACATGTATAGGTACAGTAAACAATTAAAGGACGAAATAGTAGACAACAGCATTAAATTGCTGCGTTTCCTCATCTTTGTGGAAGCAAGTGCTTGACTTCCAGGCTGGCTCTTCCACAACCACTGCTGCCAACTGCTGGCATCACGCCCGCTAAGGGGAGGCATACAGGGGCCTAAGAACAATGTGAGCCTCTTTAAACTGGCTAAGGATACTCACAGACGCAGTTAAACTGCACGGACAAATCTGGTATAACAACTAAGAAATGTGATGGTTTCTATGCTGTTATTATTATTTAGGTGCTGGGAATTTGCATGTGGTAAGCAAATGCTCTCCCTATGAGTTACATGCCCAGACTGAATTTCCGAGACAAGGTCTTGCCACAGATGTAGCCTCTAACTCACGACACTCTTGCCTCTGCCTCCCACGTGCTGGGTTTACCTGCGTGTGCCACTATGCCCAGCTCCATATCCACTTTATAGTTAATGGCACACAGATCTTAATCCTTCATGGAAAAAGGCAATCAAAACACATTTCCTTTCTTTCAACCATATCAGCCTAGGACTAGCACTTATGGATGATACACAGTCCCACCACGGCTAACGGGGAGTTCAGAATAAAGGTTAACATACTCGGACAATGTGCGGCTATGTGTTTTCTAGCCTAAGAATGAAGCCATATTCCAAGCCCCCATGGAGACTTCGCCTGGACGGAGACATGCGATGCTGCTTTTCAGCAGTGAAGAATGTCCCAGTGTTCACGGCGTGCCATTTCTCCCTTCAGCTCCTCACAGCATGCTGTTTGTTATGTAGGCACAAAGCTTATTTGGTTTCTTTGTGATGAAGTGACAATCACAGAGCACTTTTACATTCCTTGGGATAAAAGACATTTCGCAAATTATTCAATAAATCTCCGATTTTCTGTTATTTTCCTGCTCACCTCTGTGTCGTTGTTGAGATCCCACAGATCCAGTCTCCCCATGCCATCCACACAGGCAAACAGGGCTGGGTGGGTGGGTGACCACATAACATCGTAAACATAGTCTGAATTATCTTCAAATGAGTACAAAGGCTTGTTGTTCTGGAAAGGAAACATTAATTCTTAGTACAGTCGGCAGACGGCACGCACAGAGATCCTTATCCACTCGTCACTGACACGCGGCAGAGAACCTACAGGTGTAGGCTCCTACCAACTCAGGCTAGAGTGTCTCCGAACTCACCACAGAAGCGCCTGGCATTATGAACTAAGAACCAGGCACTAGGTGGCATTTTCTTTCTGGCTGGTAGTAGTCATACTGTCTTTGAAAAAAGAATAGACTAAGCCTCAAAACACGTGTCAGGACCTGGAGGCTGGCATGGAGGGACAGGACGTCTGGCTTGCCTGGACACCCCGCTATGAAAGCAGATAAAGCAACAAGGACAGCAGAGGCAAAGACTCACAGTGTCTCCAGCAAGGTGAGACAGGCCTCACTGGTAAGCTACGGGACCAGAACGGTGGCAGCCTCTGTGCTGAAGAAGAGGGGGGTGACAGCCTCTGTGCTGAGGAAGAGGGGGGTGACAGCCGCAGCGCTCTCACTCAGGAGGCTGATGAGCAGCCTGAGGAGAGCAGGGACCAGGAGCTCAGGTGATGAGAGAAGGTCTCAGGCTGTTGTCTGCACCTCACACACTGGTAACACTGACACACTTGAGTATGGGCGTGGGTAAGGAGGTTGGAAAGGCAACCTGTGGGGGGCAGTGCTGAATCTACCATGTGGGGCTCGGGGCTTGAGCTTGTCAGCCTTGGTGGGAAACATTTTACCTGTTAAGCCATCTTATCAGCCCAATAAAGTTTTAAACTGTGAGTTTAAAATTTTAAGATATGATAGTTAATGTCAGTATCATGATTATTGTAGTGACCCAAAATGCCTAACAACAAAACAAAAAAACAAAACCTCCCACCCCACTCCATCTCACCCCTGCAAATTAACAAAAAAAATTGAAACAAACAAACAAACAAACAAACAAACAAAGCTAAACGCAGAAAAGGACTCTTTTCCTTCTGAAGTCACCGTTATGAGAGTAAGGCTACAGCTTACTGGATGTACACACAATCGCCCAGTGACTCTGTAAAGCCACCCCAGGGGTACCTCATGGCTATTTCTGGCACACCAATGATTCTAAAATCTAATATGACTCCAGTTGGCTACCGTGACAGAGCACTTCAGACATCCCGCTTCCGGGCAGCTTTAAGGTTTCTCACCAAAAACCTAAAACAAGTTGTTAACAATATGCTTATCCATATTCATATATTCAGTAAAAAGGTGTGTGCTGGGAACTGGCGCGCGGAGGGGAGGGAGCTCAGTGTTAGAGACTTGCCTAGCATTCAATCTCTGGAGGCACGAAAGTGTGATGTTTACGTGCTGGACATGGCTCAATGGTAGAACAACTGCGTGGCAGGCACCAGGCTCTGAGTTCAAGCCCAGTGCTGCAAAAAGGGGCGAAGTAATGAAGAGCTCACACACGGGCAATAATGTCATGGAAAAGTGCTCAATCACAATGACGTAAACCCAGCAGCGCCACTTCTCCCACGAAGGTTAAAAGGCAACGAACGCAGCAGAAAACTCTAAAAGAGGGCAGGGACGCAGAGCAGTCAGCCCTACACATACTACTGCCGCCGGGTCAGGAGCTGGCAGACTCACCTGGATTTGCCAGGCAATCTCTTCAAGCTGACCGCAGGGCCTCTAACCACGCCATACATAAGTACATACCCACAGAACTAACTGTTTATGGCCATCAAAGACAGCTATGACCTGGCCTATTGGTACACACTATAATCCCAGTACTTGGAAAGACTGTAAGTTTGAGGTCAGCCTGGGCTACACAGCAAGACTCTACCTAAGAAAACAACAGGGAGACAAAGGCAACGCCAGCTGTTCTCCCAGCAGGACTGGAGTAACCCACATACCATCAGCAGGCGGACACATAAACTACGTTTATTTACATGGCTGAAAGGAGAAGGACCTGTAACTATGCTCAGGGACATGTAATTCACCGTTGAAGTGTTCAGCAAGCCAGAATGAGGACATACTCCTTTTTATAAACCACAAATTATTAAAAAGCAATATGCAAATTAGATTAAAACAGTTATAATAAAAATAGTTTCAGGAAATGCTTAAGTCAAATATTTAATCTACTCAGTGGATTGCTATACAGCTTGGCAAAAGATCACAATTTTAATTTATTAAAAAAAATTTTTTTTTCACGACCAGTTTTCTCTGTGTAACCTTGGCTGTCCTGGAACTCTCTGTAGATCAGGCTGGACTTGAACTCAGAATCTGCCTGCCTCTGCCTCCTGAGTGCTGGTATTAAAGGCACATGCTATTACTGCCCAGTTAAAAGAGCACAATCCAAAAAAAATTATGTGGGGAAAAAAAGCAAAATGTCCTTCAATTTAAAATGTGACTATTTTAAAACTCTTTTCTAGTTTCACTTAAAAAACATAGTTATCTAATGATTAGACAGAGTTTTGCCCACTGAGAAAAATGCACATATTTAATATCAAATAATGTCTCACAGTACAGTAACTTAAGATATAATATTGCAAATTAAAATCCCAAGTGGGACATTTTAAATATCCTTTTAATGTGGTATCTTCCTTTACTTTGAAGAGCACTTCAGCCGAAATGGCACTGAGGCAGCAAGGACAGCTGGAAAGGGATCCAGCCTGTGGTTTCAGTCCAGCTAGCAAGCAGCTTCAAGGTTCTGAGAAAAGTCCCTCATTCTTTTTAAGCCCATTTCCCTGTCTACAAAACAAAGGCTTCACATTGTTGGTTCTGAAGCTTGGCTGTATGCCGTGACCATTTAGAGAATTTTTAAGCACAGTGTAGCGAGGGTCTTGCTCTTGGACTCTGATTTCATTGGTCTGGGTATCAGGGGCCACTTCAAAGTCTAAAAAGCTGCTCCTGTATATGACCAGGAATGAGAACCTGTGGAGCCATATAATGCACAGTAAGTCTCTATTCTCCTTCACAAAAGACCAGCAAAAACATATTTGCCAAAAAGAAATCAAAACAAAAGGGCTTCTGTGAAAAGCAGCATTTGAATAAATAGAATAATCACTTGGTTCTGCTGTGACAATAAACACCTCATGGTCAAGGGACAGGCCCTACAGTTTTTCCTAAGCTCAAAGCATAGACTGGGCTGAATGGTGTTGCCCTGAAGTTCATGTCTGTCCAGCACTTGTAAATGTAAGCAAACTAAACAGCTTGTGCGGTATTAGGGTGTGCTACATCTACTGTGACTTGTGTTTTTACATGGGAATTTGTATGCAGAGACATAATGAAGCAAACAGGTTCAGAAGGTCATGTGATGATGACAAAGGCAGAAACTGGAGTGATAACAGCTGCAGGCCAAAGAACACCAAGGATTCCTGACAAGTCACCAGATGCTAGGAGACAAGGACAGAACAAGTTCTCAGACCTGCAAGGGTAAGTAGCCCGCCAACACCTCCTAAGCTGACAACACATTTCTGTTTTTTAAGCCTCTCTGTGCTAAGCTGCTCTAACGGCAAAGAACCTGAAACAGATAATTGTTTTCAAAGCTGGGGCAACGGGGAAGTTCTAGACTAGTAACACGAGTCTCTACAGTCAGCACATCAGGGTCAACAGTGAACCGCAAATACCTGTGCCCTCAATTCGGGTGACAGGAGAAATACGCAAGTTTCCTCGACAAGAAATCATTGTAGGGCTGGAGAGACGGCTCAGGTTAAGAGCACTGACTGTCCCTGCAGGGGTCAACGCAACACCCATGCCCAGCAGACTGCCTGTCACTCCTGCTCCAGGGAATCCTGGGCTTCTGACCCACTGCTCATGCACACGCCCACAAGCAAACACACACAAGTCATTCCAAGGTCAAAAATAACTTCCCCCACCACCCAACAAAGGATAATCTTTGCAGATATATCTATTAGAAGTAATGAAAGATAGTCTTACAAGGCAAATGAAGATGACACCAGTTCATCACTGTCCAGGAGAGAGGGAGAGAGGGAGCCTCAGACAACAGATTGAGAGAATCAACTACCCCATGGCAAGGCTATCTTTACTTGAAGATGAATCAAGCTATCTTAGCTTGATGCCACTGAATATTCAAATGATAAAAACTCCTTTTGTTCTAATTCCTTGCTCACCAAGCAATCGTCTGATTATAATTTGGCTTCCCATGTGGGTAGTCTACAGAGAAACAATGAGCTGGTCAGGGCGGCAGGAGTATCTGGGCCCTTCTGCCAGTTTAGGTTCTGACTGTAAATTAATAAATTGACATTCTCCAATGTATCAGTATCTCAGGAGCCTGTTAGTTACATTCACATTCCCTTGTCTAATCAATTCCAGTAGCTGACAAGATTTGAGTTTCTAAATATGCAAAGAAGGCTTGCCGCTGGCCTGTAGCAAGTTCCCGAGGTAAGCGCCACCAGGTGAAACTGGGTCTGCATCGTCAGTCAGCCTTCCTTCATACCTCCTCTCAATTTCAAACCATATTCTCATTTTAACTTGTCTATTATATGAACATTTCTTTTTATCTGTTTGTTGGTTTTGTTGAGACAAAGTTTCTCTGTGTAGCCCTGGCCGTTCTGGAATTTCATCTGTAGACCAGGCTGGCCTTGAAGTCAGAGATCCTCTTGCCTCTGTCTCCAGAGTGCTGGGATTAAAGACATGCTCCACCGTGCACAGCTCTTTCAAATTGGTGAAATTCTGTAATATTGGTGTTGCCTCTATAATATTTAGAAGACACTTAAAATCTCAAAACACCAAACTTGAAAGTCCACAAGAGAAGTGCATTAGTGGGTCTGCAAAACAGCAGGGAGAATGAATGAGCAATGACAGTTTCTTTGGTGTAACCTGGAAGATGGGGATTTCAGGTCTGTTCATTAGGTGACTGTTTCAGCAGATCTTAACACACCTGCCCTGGGTTATTCTTAAAGGAAGTATTTTTGGGGGACGATGTTTTAATGTTTGCATAGTATATTCCATGGGAGGAAGTGGCAGGCAGATCTCTCTGAGTTTGAGGACAGCTTTCTCTGCCTAGTGAATTCCAGGACAGCCAGGGCTATGTAGAGAAACCTTGTCTCAAAAATAAACAACAACAAGAAGTTCAGATGTATGCAGATGATCATGACCATCCACTTGTGTGTGGTTTTCTACACTGCAGATAGCTTACGTCAGAAAGTACTAGAGCAATCTGATGAACCTGAACCCCGGGCTAGGTTTCACACTTGCCCACCAAGCCAACATCAGAGGCTTCTACAGTGGAGACCACTCTAAAGTACATCTGAGGTAGTAGCACACTGAGGTTTCCGAATTCCACCCTGACAGGATTTACATAAAGAGGAAAAGAGGAAAAGAAGAATCTTGCCTTGATACTGGGGAGAGCCACACCTCAGCGCATGCAGAGATAATGTAGCAGTTAATGACTCGCTCTTCCACGTTAAGCGAGTTCAGTTCCTAGCGTAGGAAGGTACATAAAAAGGAGAGGTGGAGAAGCAAGACACGTGGAGTCTGTTAAGGGTACAAATGTGAGCAACTGCTTTTAAAGGCTTAAAATGGGGCCTGGAGAGATGGCTGTGTGGTTAGAGCCTGGCCGCTCCTGTAGAGGACGCAGGGTTAATTGCCAGCATTCATATGGTGGCTCAAAACCATCTGTAACTCTATTTCCAGGGGATCTGATGCCTTCTACTGGCCTCTCTGGACACCAGGCATATATGTGGTCCACAGACATACATGTAGGCAGAACACTCTCACTCATAAATTAAATAAATTAAAAAATAAAAGCTTAAAATGGAGTTGGAATAATGTTTTTAAAGTGGTTTTAAGATACTGTCTGGGGCTGGAGTGATGGCTCAGTGGTTAAGAGCACTGTCTGCTCTTCGAAAGGACCCGGGTTCAATTCCCAGCACCCACATGGCAGCTCACAACTGTCTGTAACACTAATTCCAAGGGATCTGACACCTTCACACTAATGCACATAAAATAAAAATATTAAAAAAAGAATGTATAAATTAAGATACTGTCTACTATTCATTGGCATTCATTATCCATGAACATGTGTATTAGTCATTAATCCAACACAGGGTGGCCTTCGATCAAATATTTAGAAGGTACATACATACCAGCAACTAAATAAGGAGCATAAGCTCAAGTGTGAATCCACTGACTCTAGCTGCACAAGTGTGGCTACCTACATAGTTACCTAGAAGATTGCTGCTGCTTGGCCCTTCACAGAGCAGAAGTGTGCGGAAAGGATAGGCTAGAAGGTGGTAATTCTTAGTCCTTTTTTCCTTCCAGGGCTGGGGACTGAACCTAGGAGCTCATGCACAGTGGACAAGTCCACTATTATCACTAAACAACATAAAAACAAGTTAGGCCGAGGCAATTCTTCTGACAACACTTTAGGGGGTTCTTGGTCAATGTGATGTAAAATACACTATTCTATGCTGCTAGGAAGGTGTAAGAGGCAAGGGCAAGGTACACACCATGTATGAGTGAGTGAGAGAGGCAACAAAACTTAACCTAATAACAAGGGAAAGAGCTTTGCCTCCCTATCTTTGCTACCCAAATCTCTCCTGGGACAGGGCAATGGCTGAGCGACAGTGGGGCCTGAGTGCATGACGACCAGCCCTACCCGCCACCCAGCACGGTGGCAAGAGACTACCAACTCTGTACTTGTGCACTGTGACACAAGCACATCTGCATTCACACACACGCACAATACATAAATCACACAGATACAAACAAATAAAAGCAACTTCTAGGTGGAAACACAGAAACAAAAATATGAACTATTAGTGAACCACAAAACCAAGTGCCCATCTGTCTATCAGTCTGCTGTCACAGGCAAGATCCCTCTCGAGGCAGGTGAGCTCTTCACCTCTGCACCCTGGGAAAGTGTACTCAAAGTTCAAGCAGATAGGGAGACAGCCAACCGGAAATCTGACTCTGTAAATCAATGACTCAGTCAGTCACCAAGTGAAGATTCTTCCAATAGCCAAAAAGGGAAAGGAGCTGGCCAAGAATGCAGCGAAGACAGGTCTCTCTAGACTCTAACAGGGTTAGGACATGAGAAAGCACACCCAGAAACCTTGCAACTTATATGGGTATTTAAAGCCTATGTGGGAATGGAAGGTTTCATCATTGTGATTTTGCATCTTGTCTTGTTTCCTAGCACATTATGTATTTCCCCCCACACACAGAGTTGTCGGCCATGTACTACTTTGCTTATGGCTCTGGGAATCTTCTTTCTCTACCCTTTCTCCAGCGTATGATCCCAGGATGAATGAGCTGGCTCTGACCCCCATTAGAGTAAAGCCTGCCACATGCTGGACATGTGTTAAGCACTTTTCTAGATACTTCCTTCCTTAGACTCAAGGGAAGTGCTATCTTTGTGTCTGTTAATGTCAAAGCTGAAAATGCTCAATTTTAAAAGGCAAGCTTTACAAGGCTGTTTTCTAAATTATTTCATGTTAGACTGACAGAGGGTCCCTAAGACTGGACAAGAATGACCAGTGAGTGTACTCTGGACGCTGAGGCCAGGACTTAGTAAACACAGAAACCGGAGCTCCCTACAGCAGTAGGCATCTCTTAACAATACTAGATTTTCTCAAAGATCTTCAAGAACCACAGCCTGTCTCTACACTTTGCTCTATGGCAGAAGATTTAAAAAGTGAACATTAAGATAAAGCAGATGGACGGGAAAACGAAGCTTAAGGCACAGCTTATGTAGACGAGGCTATACTGGCTGCAGTTTCACCAGCAGCACTACGGTCCTGCAGGAGAACTAGAAAACAAGCAGGTCACGCTTATAACAAGAGGTCAAGCAAAACAACAAAGTCTACTCTGGAGGTCACGGAGTTCCCTAAGCTCTGTCTTTGAGACTGTCACTGGCCAGGCCAGGCCAAACTACACTCAGTGGAATTACTGGAGGACTAGGAAACACTTTTATCACTAAGTGGGCAGATATTTCAAGTAACCAGCTTACTAAGCCTCAACAAACCAAACTGGTTATACTACAGTAAGAAAACAAACCCATGCGTGTCTCCACAATGATTTCTTGATGATTCGAGTTTATTGTGTAGCCTATTGTACAGGACTTACTGCAAATGGTCTCTGTCTTTTCTCTATTTCCCAGCAGCTCTGGGAGCCACTGCAGTCCTGAATTAAGCCTCTTAGCTCTCCACAGAGCAAATGAAAGGCTTTGTGTGGAGCTGGGTAAAATTATATGAGGGAGTACAGGAGACACCCAGGAGCATCTTCCCAACAAATTCAGAGTAAACAAATCTTTGCTTGAAAAGCCTAGAGTAGGAAGACTGGTCTTCGATTTCTTGCGGGGTCACTCTATCTGTCAGCATCTTAATAGCAGCACCCTCGCACACCGCGTAACTCCTTAGCAGGTGTCACTTATTGGGAACAATTCCAAGACATCTAAGCTCTAAGACCCGAGTCTTTCCCTGCAGTATTAGAGCACCACCTTGTGTCAGGAAACCGACCGAATGAGCAGAATGCTGCATTTCAGATACCTTAGTTGTCCAAAGTTTTACTGTCCAGTCAAATGATGAGGTGACAAAGAGATGTGAGAAGTCTACTGCTCCAACAGCCGCGTGACAGTGGATTCCGGTGATGGGTCCCTGATGTCCCTCAAACATCTCACTGATTCCAGCTTTGCTATTTCATAAAAGTGAAAACGTTAGGAAACTCTCTTGTAGGTACACCATATATCATTTTCTTAACATTTTTATTATTCATTTTTAAGACAGGGTCTTATGTAGCTTAACCTGGTCTGGAACTTATTTTGTAGGCCAGGCTAGCTTTGTACCCAGAGATCCACCTTCCTCTGCCTCCAGAGAGTTAAGATTTAAATGCCTGCACCATCACACCCAGCTAATATGTATCTTATTGTGGGTTTATATAGCAGACTGTGACTTAATTTCAAACACAATTCTGTGTTCACAGTTCATCAGCGTAGCTTATGCCAAATGCCACTGTATTCAGATTTGATAACACTACTAAAGGAGAAGGGACCTTCTGGAGCCATAAACACCACGCTGTTGACAAGAGAACTCAGAAGACCAATATCCACGTTGGTAGAACAGGACAAAGGGATGCTATGTAACAGACAATCTGGACTAATTTAAATCAAAAGCTTTGAAGTGAAGGTGATCTGTATTGGAAATGAGGTCCAGATGCTCAATGTTTTTAAAGGACAGCTAGACAATTTCCAAACAGGCTGAACAGCAGGAGAAATATTAGTCTAACATATGTCATGGCATTGCTATACCATTATCAGTAGGCCTGGACTACAACTCAAAGTTCAAATAAACCCAAACAGAAACCAGGTGACAGCCCCATTTACAAACCTGGAGGCCGATCAATGTCGGCTGCACACACACTGCATTTCTAGTTGCTGAACAGACCGCCTACCAGTAACTTCTGGGAGCACATGCACTCACAAATCCCGACAATAAACCGCAGCCCACACAGTCCAAAACACGTGAATCCAAACTACTACAGTTTAAAAAGAAAATTTACTTAAGTTTTAGGTGCCTGAATTAATATGTCACAAGTCTAGAAGAGGATTCTACTTAAATACAGAACAAATTGTTTCAATGAGATGAGTCAAGAGAAGAGTTTGACTAGCGGCTAGTCCCTATCAGGCTTTACCTGCCATGGCGGCAAGCTGTGTACACAGAACCTTCCTCACTGCCCACAACAAAGTTGTTGACGTCTCCAACGGGGAAGGACATAGACGTGACAGCTACAGCCTTTGACTGCTTATGAACCAACTCCATGCTGTCCTACAGAGAGAAAGAGTAGAAAGTGATTTTGTAAGGCTTTAATTTCAGATCTTCATTAGAAAGCTTCGAATTTTAACTGGCTTACAAGCTACTGTTTTAACACAGTATTAATATAAACCTACCTCAGTTAAATGAAAAAGGTTTGATAAGATACATTTAAACTATGAACATTTATTTAGGTTACAATCTGTATACTAGTGTAAAAATAGCTTCTGATGAAATGCACACTGTGGTATATATAAAATTAAAAACCATCATTTACTTCAAGTTCTCATGTTTCTAGGTTTTACCGACCTGTGGATGGGAAAGCATGTCCAAACTCCAGGAACAAATCTTCCCGTCAGTAGAGATGCTAATCAGATTGTGAGCATTCTGTGTTCCAACAACATTTACACAGTAGACAGGGTGCTACAAACACACACACAAAGAGTTTCAAAGCTTTTATAAAACAGACAACAAAGCCCAGAAAAAAACTAATCTAATTATGGGTGTTCCATTTCATATCAAGACAGTGTTGTAACCTGACAGCCCTGTTTTGCTGCTCCTGGGAGCCGAACCCAGGACCTTGAGCACTGCTGGGACAGCAGTGCTGTCCATCAGTGGTTTGCTGCTGTTCCACTAATAAAAGGTTGTCTCAGAAGAGAGTCTTAGAAGTCTTAGAAGACTTCCTGGTATGCCACATACAAGGACGCACGTTAGGAACCCACTTTGTGGGTACACCACCACCAGTGGGGAGGGCATGCAGACGTCTGATGAAGTAACCAGGTACTTACTGTGTGTGCAGCGGCTGACAGGGGAGTTCTCTGCACGGGAGTCCTTTTGTTGCTACGGTTATCCCAAAGCACAATTTGGCCGGAATATGTACCCCCAACAACAAGGTTGGGATGAAATTTTGCGAATGTAGCAGACATTACAGCTGACTGCAAAGAAGTAGAATTTTTGTATTTAAGATTTAAGTGGGAAGAGTCTGGTGAATTAAAAAAAAAAAAAAAAAAACCTACTCTCTGAAACATTTCTCTTTCTACTGCTTAAGGTAGTAGAAGTTTTAAAAAACAATCCATTCCATTTTAATCTTCTAAGAATAAAAATAAGAATAGTTTTTGTTCAAAAGTCAAATGTGATGTTTATATGTTTACACAATTATCAAACAAAACAAAATTTGCTTCAACCAATTACAGTTTTTAAAGGAAAGATGGCTTGTGACTGACCTCTTACTCTAATATGACAGTTAAGAATACACTAGTTTTGATTCAAAGTCTTTATTTTGGATTATGCCACTATTAAGACTTTAACTTATACAATCAGAAAGAGTCACAAATTCTAACCTTTTGCTAAATCCACTTAAAAAAATCTACATCTGCTTCCTACTTCAACCACATGTTTTTACTTAAAGCTACCTAGTGCAACTCCTCAGGCCATGTTTAAGTGATTCAGTGGGCTGATGCCTAATTGTATATTCAGCAAGAAGTCCCAGAGAAATTCCCCATGGGAAAGATGTCTTCCAAAAGATCCCTTCGATGTGGTCAATCACAGTAACAGAAAGTCACACTGCCAAGGACTTCAGGTGTGATTAAACATGTGAGAGATGCTAGGAAAGCTATAAAAGGCAGATTATATTGAACCAAGAGTGTTCCGCTTTCCGTTTGACGTCTGTTTGCAAATGTGGAGTGGTGCAGTAAATGCCAAGCCAATGAAGTCACGTTGTCAGGAAAAGAAAAAAGGTACTTGTCTACATTCATGACTGAATCGTTACATGTGGGACCACAGCTGAGTGACCATCTTACCTGGCAATGGAACACATACTCTGGGGTAGTCTTTTTGTACTTCATATTCCACACGAGGGCCACACCATCAGGCTCATGAGGAGCTTCTTCATTGTTATTATAGGAAGCCACAAGTAACTCTGGATACTGCTCATAAGAATCAAGTGTGGAAAAAGAGGCTATGAACAATAAAACTATTTTATGTTCTTAAACTGTCTATCAGATTTTTCTGAAAATTAACTAACCAAGACGTTAGTCCAATTTTAAATTAGCACAATTTAACATTTAAAATGCTTAAGTGTTAAAATAGTTCTTTAAAATGTTTAAATTTTATATTAAGTGTTCTGTGGTTAATTAAATTAGCAAAACTGGGCTTGGGAATAAGGTCCTGAATTTCAAATTGAAAAGCAGTTCCAATTCTTCCTTCCAAGGTATACAAGTCAACATGACAATGACAACGTTAGAACCATCACCCGTTATTATTTATTTTAAATGACACACAGACATAATTATAAACAGTCCCGCAACTAAAATAAGACTATATACTAATTAGAATTTTTAAAATGAGTTAATAACAACCAGTTTTGCTATACTTTACCTGAGATGACCAATCCAAACAACTAACAACTCGATGCTTTGACCAACGCTCATCAAAAAATTGTCGATTTAATGATAGCTTAGCACCTGCTTGAATTTCCCTATAGAAAAAGAATTCCCCACAAAAGACAGCGTTATAACTTGTGCCACTCTTAATGTTACCATGCTTTTAGGCTGCAGAAGCTATGATCTTAGGCATTAAACATTACCCTTCTTTGTCTTCCAAGTCTCTCCCGCTGTAGTCAAAGAAGATGTTAATCTGCTCAGAAAGGGCTCTTTCTACAATTCTTGTAGAATGGTCAAAGAAACTTAAAAATTCCTCTGAGTGTAAAATTTGTTGCTTTTCTTCTTCAGTTAGTTCATGAGGGGGAGCTAGGGGAAAAAAAAACAAAACATTTTTTTGTTTTGTTTTTGTTTCTGTTTTCAAAGTATGATTTTGGCCAATTAAATCCTGTCAACTCACTATTACAGTATGGTTCAAGTAAGGCAATACATTCTTTTAAAATAAAAGTAACCTCTTTGATTTAGAACATTTTATTCTACTTTAACTTATAAGTAGTAAAAAAGTTTTAAGAGGACTCAGCAAAAACAAAAAACAAAAAAACTTAAATATGTTAAGATACCTTTGCTATCACTCTCTTCGTCTTTTTTTAAAGTTTTCTCTTCTTCAGGCTCAACAGGAGGTTTAGGGGTTGTTACATCATCTTCCTCCTCCTCATCTGAACACGAGGAAACAACAAACAAAGAGCAGCTTAGAACAGACATTGGCGACTGGTCCTGATGTGGCATCCAGAAGCATCACGTCCCCCTCAAGGTGGAGCAGAGCCTCAAGGGAAGGACAGTGTACGAACAATGGAATTTTACCAGCACCAACACAGAGATCTGCGGAGATAGCTGTAGTGCCTCGTCAAAAGTTACCCTACATTCTGTAACTATGTACAGAAGAAGTGAGAGATACGTAGGCCAAATTCCTCATGCAAGTCTTTCAACGCCTCCAAGCATTACTATTCTAGACAGAACAACATGTGACTCCTACACAGCTCTGCAGAGCGTGTGACACACTAATGCTGCAGAATGAAGAAAACCAAATGTCTCCAACAGCCCGCAGAGATGGCTGCTCACTTGTGATCTGAAACCATCAGTGTCTGAAGCACCCGCCTAGGACACAGCGATGCTTACAACTCTCAGGTTGCTATTTGAGAGGCAGATTTTAAAGATAATAGCTTTGAGATCACATTTTCTATTCTGTCATTTTAAGTGCAAGTCTCATTATCTATCACTGTATGATGTGGCAATAAGCACTTAAAACAGTTTTCTTTAATTTGAATAAAAATAAATGGAAATATGCAATGTTTATAAGTCTTTAAAATTCTCAAATTTCATAAATTCCCAAACCAATATATAACTTAAAATAATTTCTTTTCAAATGTTACAGGGCATACAGCCCTGTCTACCATCTCTTTAAGCTACAAACCAAGGCAGATCTCATACAGATAAGCATGTGTTTCTCGCCCACGCACATCTTAGTTGTCTATTAGGGAACGGCAGCAGGCATCTGCACGGAGCACATCTCCAGTAATGAAAGCCTATTCAGCAAGGGGACTTTCCTTGTCTGTTCTAGTCATTTCCTTGACCCATGCACAAAACGATCTAAAACCTACACATCCAACCTACACAAAAGAACGGTCAAGGATGGGAACCAGCTGCCAAGTCACGGTCCCAGCAGTCAGGCCAGCTGACTAGATAGCAGCAACCAGATGGCACCGCTGGGATTGTCTTTCTGCTGCAAGGTGGCAAGGGGATGGCATAACATTCTTCCGCTTGACTGCTTCCAATCCTGTGTCTCTCCCCAATGGTGAGCCTGTGCAATTACCCACACTCCAGGAGGCTACAGACAAGCCTTTACCCTGCAAACAAAATGCAGCTTGTAGGCCACACCAGCTGCCAAACCACACACAGTATTAGATTTAGAGAGCTAAGAAAATCTTTCCAACTCTATAGTATGAGCAATAAAAATATAACTGTACCAGTGCACAGAAAGCTTTAAATGACACTGTGTAACGCACACAACGCTACAACCTCCAACTTAATCAGAATGATAATGACGTATGCCAATCCTACATTACTTGAAATTGAGCGATTTTTACGTCTGACAAGTTTACAGAACTGGGATAAATGGCACGAGTGATTTCAATATATGCTCATACTTTTGAACCAAATGGTGAAGGTTAAAATTTTTCCTTTCAAGGGCCTCAATCAGCCACAAAGGAAAACAGTAATCACTGTCTTTTCAGCCAGCCCAACCGCATTTGTCAGCCCTTTCTCCGTCAATGCAGCCGGAGCAATCAACCTGCCAAACATTCAGAATGGAAAAACAATCTGAAAATACAGGGTATAATGCACCTGCCAGTGAAAATGGCCATTTCAAGAAAAGCTAGTGATCTCAGTGACCCTGCTGAGGAGGCGGTGGCGCAAAGGGGAAAGAACACGTAAAAGAATTCTTAGCGATCGCCACTCTCTCGCACACTGACACTTCCTTACAAAGCATGCCAATTACAGCTTTTGTGCTACTTAAAAAAATGGAAGCTTTTTTTTGGGCAAAATAATCACATAGAGAAACAGAAAGACACTACTCCTTCTTAGATGAATTCTCGTACACAAAGGATTATTAATCTGAAAACAGTGTGCCTGATGGTGACTCTATCTTGTATCTATCTCGTATCCAACATTAGGATGCAACTCTGCCATAAAACAATCGGCAGGGATACTGAAATAAAATAATTACACTTACTTATAAGTTGACTTCTAGACTAACAAAGTGTCTCTTTTCAGGAAAAATTTACTATGAGTGGTGCTCTCAGAATCCTGTGCCTTTCTTCTTTATTTTACAATTAGTTTGAGAAAAAAAAAAATGTATCTCACTTTTTGCAAATACTGTCAACTTTTCTAATCAATTCTAGTGACCAGCTAGCTCCCTGGATGTAAATCCTAAAGAGAAGGCTGCAGGAGTCACCATGGACAAGTCATTCCCGAACATGGCGACTCATCCAGTCTCCAGGCCGCACCCCCTCCTCCCTCTACCTGTTGTGCTACACCATTTCCATGTACTATTCCCAAACACAAGCGGCAAAGTCCTGTCACAATGCAGAGTTGGCATCTTTTAGTGCTAAGTGACCCCCCAGCTGCCTGGTTAACAGGAGAGATTTTGTTTGTAGACGCTCTTTCCTTTGGAGGTATTAAATACAGGTGAAGTGTGTTAGCCGCTGGTCTGCCTGTCTGCTGTGCAGCATTTGCCAAGCCACACTGCAGCTGGGTGCTTAGCAGCAACTCTTTCAAGACACCTCTTAGAACTGTACTTTAGAATAAATGAACATACATCCTTTTCTACAGTGATAAAATATGGACTTAAAAACTATAATTAGTACTTAAATCAAGCTTCAGAAAGGTCATTAGATGAAATAATTTCCTAAGAATATAAAAGCAAACAGTCTGCTAAAAAAAAAAAAAAAAAAAACAACTACAAAAATGGGCTGGTTTTGCTATAAAGGATACCTTAAGTAATCACCTACATATATATGTATATATACACATGTATATATAGGTATACACATATATACTACCTAACCACATATATTAGCTACATATATGTGTAAATACAAACATATACTAGGTGATTTACTATATACGTGTATATACACACACACGTCTATATATAAAAATATGTGTGTATGTGTATGTGAAAGAATGTTCCTTTGAGTTGGCATGCCCTTCTTACTAAGAACTCTTACAGTGTCACCTATGGGTGTCACGGGACCACCAATGTGGCCCCAGATCCAACCCCACAGTTGTGAAGACTGCCTCAGATACTCCTAGTGACGTGGTAAGCTATAACACCCTGAAAACTGGAAGACTGGAAAGTGAACAGGAAGGCTGAGACGCCACATCAATTTACTGATGAATATTCATTACTACATGCTAAGTGGTTAACTCCAGGCTTTCCCTGACAGAGAAGCTAAGGTTACGGGCTGAGGAGTAAAAGGTGCAGAGAGGCAGCAGTTACTTTCAAAATGACACATCTCCTGTCAACGAATGCTAAAACTAGCTTCAGTGAACCACTGAGTTTTCACTTGCAGTTAACACCAAAACTGTGATGCACTTTCCTGAGATGAAGAGAGAACTGTTCTGTAAATGAAGCTGCACCCGGAGCCAACAGCAAGGAGTGAAATTCTGGTTGCGAGAATAATCAGCAAGGTAGTGTGTTAATCAGCTAAATGATCTGTGAAGCGGGCAGCTTCTGCTCAACTGAGGAAGGTGCCTTCTGAGCAGGCGCTCTCATTTATAGGCCACTCATACTTAGGATATGTTTAAGAAAACTTCTGAATATTTCTACAATAGCTGCATTTAAACAGTAATATGCAAGATCTTAGTACACAGTAAACAAACACTGCAGCTTATAAATCTCTTATCATTTTCAGCATAAAGTTAATAAATCCTATCACTATACAGCTGTTGGCACAGTTCATTGTTAGTCTTATTGGCATTTAGCCCTTTGAGTTGATTTAATATCGTGATAAATTTCTAACTTAAATCAGGAAATTTGTTGCTCATAAAAATGATTCAACTTACAAAATTTCAGCTTATAAATAACCCTGTAAACGTCTATCAGTATTGCGAATTCCCCAATCATTAGTTTAAAAATCCAGACCAGACAGGAAAGATTTTCCCTTAATATTTTTCTAAATAACCTTAAATTCTACCCATCCATCCATCCAACTATCTTTAATGTGTGTACACGTGTGGGCAGGCACGTGCTGGGCCCATGTGTGCCATGGTGCACAGGAGAATGTCAGAAGATGACGTGTGGCGTTAAACCCACCATGCAGGTCATGGGGGTCAAGGTCAGTCATCGGTATTGGCAACAAGTATCTACCCACTGAGACAGCTTTCCTGCCCCTACAAACCTATCTTCTGATACTTTCCAATCAAAAGAACATTTAAGACAACCTTCAATGGGACAAAGTTGTATCAATATATTGATAAGATTCATTCCTTTCTTGGTTTTGCTTTTTTGCATATATCTTGAATAGAACCACTTGTATTTGCTTAATAGTTTGGGTTTTCAACAAGGAAAACAGAGCTGACACTTCAATCATAAGCATTTTGAATTTAAATATAGTGTTGGGGAAATAATAAAAAAATAATATCCATAGGCCATTTGCTTTAATATAGAATTTGACTCAACACAGTATTTAAAAAAATTTTAGTAAAATTCTTTATTTTATGGGTATGATTGTTTGTGTGCATGTATGTCTGTGCACCATGTATGTGCAGTACCAACAAAGGCCAGAAGACAGCGTCGGATCCCACGAGGCCTGGAGTTAAGACAGCTGTGCTCACAGCAGTGCTGTAAGTCAGACGCAGGCCCTTCAGGAGAGCAGTCAGCGCCCGTCACCACCACTCTCCAGCCCCTCAGCATATCTTTTTTTTAAAACAGAAAATTTGGATTTTATTTTGACTGTGTGGTATCATTAGTAATCCAGTTATCTGTGATCTTATCAAATATTACATTTTTCCTGGGTCATAGTTTTATTCCAATTTAAATCCTTCAGTTCAAAATGAAGAATAAGTGACATAATGTTCAGTTTTACTTATAGTCTCACATACTAAAGGTTAAAACTAATTTGTTAAATACGTAATTTATTTTGGGGCTTTTTAAAACTTTATTTTAGATAAGGCTAATACGATTATTATTAGCTAGAAAGCCCATAAATTTGGCCTACAAGTAGGAAGTGTGTATTCTAGAAAATAAGATCATACAATGAAATTTACAAGTTGTTTACATGTAACAATCTCTGTCCAATATAAACGCTAATCAACAATAGCTGGCTCATTAACCAATAAGCAATAGATGGGAAATCCGCCCACATATAAAGTGGAGTGGAGGAGTGGCAGGCTGCCCTGCCTCTGACCCTGGCACTGCCCCCAATGCAGACCAAGGGCGGCAACTAACTTCCCAAGGGTGTAAACAAGCCAGTGAGGCTACAGAGCCTTTAGGGTTTCTTCCTCCTTTAAATCCTTTTTATAATTAAAAAAAAAAAAAAATCGCCATAGAAGTGGTGGATTAAAAAACATAATGCTATTTTCAAGAGTTACGACTTTTAAAAGGTGAAGGCAGGAACGTGAGTAGGAGGCTCGTGCCTGTGGGCACCACTCCTGCCTTCTGGAAGCTGTTTACCTGCAGAGAAAGGAATTGACTGAGGTCACATGGCTTTAGTCAATTTCATTCACAGTAGGTGCTTTAAGACATGGAAGCACCTTGATTCAGATACAGTGCCACCAACTCATGTAATGTGACAGGAGGAGGATAGCTAGACCAGAGAAAAACAAAGCGAAATGGAACTGCCCTTTTTAAAGGGTAGTTTGGCCACTCAGAAAAGGAAGATGGGAAAGACTGAAGACCAGCCTTCACTTCCTCACGTTACTCCTGCACTGATGATACTGCCTTCTGAATTCTGTTACACTCCAATTTTTTTCTTCATGGTGATTTTTTTTTCCTCTCAGGTAAATACAACTTTAAAAAAATGCAGTGCTTGGGCTTGAACCCAGTGTTTCATGAATGTGAGGCAAACACGCCACCACAAAGCAACACTCAACCCCTAAAGTCATTGTTAAATAGCAGCCAGCTGAGCTGAGTTTGAGGAGTGCTGAGTTAAAGCAATGAATGTAGTTAAGCACAAAGTGTTTTCATTATAAAAATCCCATATAAAGTTGTTTCTTCTTCTTTCCTCTAAAACTTCTACAATATGGGAACAAAATTTAATGTCATGAAATTAATTGTAATGACATAAAAAAACCAAGTTTCTAGTTTTTATAAGTAGTTGTACAGGCGATGGATGGCTTCATGGTCTGAGTGAGTATATGCTTCTCATTCTTCTCCACTTAGATACTCCAAGCTCTAACTAAATCACAAAAGCAAGGAAAGGTGAGATCTACTGCCTTCATATACACATGGTAGACACGCAACGAACTCAATGAACACTTGCTAGACTGTAAATGAACAGACATGGACTTTTGTAAAATGAACCTGTAAATCTAGTCTATGCAGACAGTGAAGATTGTGAAAGGACAGCAAAGCGGATGAACCTCAGTTCACCCACCTTGCCACTTGCATTTCTGTCAGTGAAGAAAAATTCTATCCTCTATTATCAGGGAAAAGGCATAGGTGCTTACTCATTATTTGGAGATTAGCACTAAGATGATACTACTCTGATGTAGACACACCAATACACTCTCCAAACCACACTCTCCTTTGGAATAAAGTGTTGTTAAGCTACAGTTCTAGACCAATGAACTTTGTACTTGTAGTCAATATCTTTTAAAAAGGAGATCTAGTGAGAAAAGAGACTATTTTTTAACAAAATTTTATTCTAGATCGATAGGAACATTGGAATATAATAAAAACCCTTAAGGCCACCTACTGTCGGTCACTATTACAAACACACAACACTTGCTGCTCTGTGACAGCATGAGAAAGCGCATCTTAGAATCAGTTAAAGCTTGGAACAGTAGTTACTAACTAAGAAGCCTTGATAATTACTTCTTTTTTTTTTTTTTTTCAGCTTCTCTGTGTGCAAATAAGAATCAAGGCTCCTGTATGGGGTTGTTGGTGGTCATAGTGGCGGTGGTGGTAGTACTGCTGTGTGTGTACACATACATGTACCACTTGTGTATGTGTGCCCACAGAAGGCAGAAGAGGGCATCAGATATCCTAGATGTGGACTATAATCCTTCCACTTCTGGACCTGGACCTAAGAACACATAGTAATTAGGATATACTCAACAAGTACTGGACTAATCATGCCTTTTAATCCAAATTTCATCAACAATGAACTAACACTTGAAAACAATCTATTTCTCAGTAGTTGCTTTCATGGTGAAGCAAAACATTTAAATGTCCTCTATAGGTCAAACTTCCCCTCAGGAGGAAAACTGCCTAATTCCTTTAGGTACGCAACAAGCGCCCACCACATGCTAGTCACAGGCGTCACAGCACAAACAAACAGTCCCTCGGCTCTCGGAAAAGCTGGCACAGCAGAAGCATAGGAATGCTAAAGGCCTTGCCCTGGAATAATTCCATAATGGGGAAAAACAACAACAAAAAACAACCCAATGTTTACCTAGAGCGTGTGGGCCCTCAACATAGCTGAAAAACATTTAACTGAAAAATTAAAAATAAATTAAACATTAGGCTAAATTTTGACTTGATTTTCTACAACTAAACAGGAAAAAATGGACCCTATACATGAACTATTAGAGGAGTAGCTTATAAGGGCCCACAATGCCTGATGCAAAATCCCCACGTTGTCAATAGCTCCAAAATCCTGACTAACTTAGTGCCTGACCCCAACATGATCATAAGAAAAGCTATTTATAGTTATTATTTATCACATTTGGTATGGTTATATCTCTTATTTCTGAAACATCAATATCTTAAGATGCGGCTAGAGTGTTAATGTACACAGTAATATACATTCCTAATGGCTGAATGGTTCCAAAACCCAACGCATATATGGCCCTAAAGGTTTTACGTAAGAGATTGTGGACTTATATCAGAATCTTATTTAAATCTCTTTTATGTGCAACATAAATTCATTAGTTTAGCTGGTTAAAAACAACAACTTTCATTGTTTTTGTGCTTGACTCACTAACTATTAAATGATTCCTAACAGTGTGTGGAGGCGCACACACCTTTAATCCCAGGACTCAGAGGCAGAGGCAGGCGGGTCTCTGTAAGTTTGAGGCCAGCCTGGTCTACAGAGTGAGTTCCAGGACATCACAGCTGTTACACATAGAAACTCTGTCTCGAAAACAAAAACAAAAACAAAAAAAGAAAAGAAAAAGGAGATTTTATCCTCAACTTAAAAAACAGTACTCTGGTTTAAGAGCCAAAGGACTCCAGGATTCAATATGAGGATCTGTGCACAGGACCTCGAATTAGACCCAGATCAAAGGCTACTCAACAAGCAATAAAATCCTTAACTCCTAAGGGGAAGATTAAGAATTTGTTCATCTGTGGCACTGGGAAGTGAACCCAGGCTTCACACGTGCTAGGCAAGCACTCTAGAATGAGCTAGATTCCCCAGCCCAAGACTGGCTTATTACTTTGAATAATAACAACAGTATTATCAAAATACATCATGTTCTGCAGAAAAGAAATGTACTTCTTTTACCATGGCATACAATGCTTTTGGAAAAAATTATGCTTGACAGAGAAATACAACATAAGCTTTTCTACTTCTCACACAAATACACATTAGTGACAAAGACTGTAAATTTAAATGTAAGTCAACAGAAAGCTAGGAAGTAAAAACTTTAAAATTCTTTAATTTTTTTTAATGATTTATGTATTTTTACTTTATGTGCATTGATGTTTTGCCTGTATGTGTGTCTGTGTGAGGGTGTCAGATCCCCTGGAGCTGGAGCTACAGACAGTTGTGAGCAGCCATGTGGGGGCTAGAAATCGAACCTAGGTCTTCTGGAAGAGCAGCCAGTGCTCTTAACTGCTGAGCCATCTCTCCAGCCCTTAAAATTCTCAAATAATAAATCATTAAAACACACACACACACACACACACACACACACACACACACTGGGTAATGTTTGTTTAGCTGTGCTATGTTTTTAATCTGTGAGTTCACTTCAATGTGATTTAAAAATATGCATATAAATACAGAAACTATGAAGCATTATTAGTTTTATAATGGTTCTCTAAGAAAATGTCAAAACTAGGGCTAGGAAGATGGCTCAGTGAGTAAGAGTGCTTGCTGTGACAAGCATAAGAACCTAAGTTCACATCCCCAGAATCCACATTAAAAAAGCAGAAAAACCCACAGAACCGTGCAGGAGTGCTTGTGTGCACTCCCAACCCAGCACTGTGGTGGTCAGAGCAGGCAACAGCTGGGGCTTGCTGCTGCCAGGGCAGTCCAGGTTCAGTGACACACCCTGTCTTCAGGCAACGAGGCTGAGCGACAGAGCAACGTACCAGACAGTCCTCCTCTGGCCTCCAAGTGCAAGCCTGTGTCAGACCATACCCCCTCACCCCCAAACTGTCAAACAAAAGATAAAGAAGATAACCCATGCCTAGCCACTTGACAGCCTAGACAGCCATGCCGTGGTCAGACACTCACCTTCTTTGGGCTGAGCTGCAGCTGGGGTCTGCGTTTCCTTCGTATACGTCACGATTTCCCGTGGTGGAAAGTCAACTTGAGTCACTTTGGCCATCCCAAGTTTAATAGGGCCTCGCCTAAATAAACGAGTATATGTGCTTTTAAATCCAACAAATGATAAATTGATGTCAAGCATGCTACTTTTTTAAAAATTTAAAATTGAGCACTCATTTCCATCTAGCACTGAAATTCAGAACCCTGCTTTAGTAGGAACTGTGAGGTGAACATGGATTGACTTTACCTTAGCAAAAGAATTAAGGGGTAGCACAGGAAAAAGAAATTTCTCACTCACTCAGGGTACTTATTTTTCAATTCAAAATTTGAGTAGTATCATTTCTTAGGGCAAGTGTCTGGGCAGTAACAGTCTGAGAGGACAGGAGCTTCAGAATGACTGCTAAACATGGTAGACAGGTTAAAAGAAGTAACAATTATGACTCCAGACTCTCTTAAGGAATCCAGTACCTTCTCCAGCCCTTGTTCAGTTCCACTCACCATTAGCAGACAATGAGGGAAAAGTAGGTTTCTGTTGAACGTCTTCTCTTTTTTTCTTTAAATAAGATTTTATAGCGTGTGTGCATGTGTGAGCCTGTCCGTGAGTTTGTGTGTGTGAGGGTATGTGCTGTGTGTCAGCGTATGTGGCGTGTATGTGTGGGATGTGTGTATGTGTGCACGGGTGAGCGTATATGTGGTGTGTAAGGTGTGTGCGTGTGTGCGTGTGTGTGCGTGTGTGTGTGTGTGTTCAGAGGACAACTCTGTGGAGTCACTCCTCTCCACCCACCTTTACGTAGTTTCCAGGGCTCAAACTGAGGGCTAGGCATGCTGAGTGTCATCTCGACAGCCCCGAAAGCCTTCTCCTATTTCTACACTTGGTAGTTCTTAGAATCACATTAGTATGGATTTTAAAATAAATTATTTATTTTTTTTCAATCTCTACATGGTTAATATTGTCTGTGGTTCACTGAACAAACTAAAGTTTGTTTAATACTTAAACTAAAGTTTAAAGTTTAATACTAAACTGACAGGTTTCTTGACTATAATGAAACTACAGAAGTTACTTCTGATTCAGTAAATCGAGGGAATAACAGGAGAGTTGAAATACAGACCAAAAGAAAAATACCTCTTACTAGCTATTCAGGAATTTTGACTTGGTTATTAGGTATTTGAACTATAAACTAAAGTATGCTTTCCAGCTGCCAAAGTCATCAATCATAAGCCCTCTTGAGATGGTGACACTGTTGCAACTTCCCTTCTGTCTGCAATAAATGTCTCAGGTTTCAGAAACACTCTTTAATATGTCACTGTTAATACACACAAACATTTTCCATTTTATCTAACAACTATATTAGGTTCTTTATGAAAAAAAAAAAAATGGAATAAAATTAACACTGAAAAAATTGTGAGCCAGACACAGCGGCGCACATCTGTAATCCCAGTACTTGGGGTCATAGGATTCAGTAGTTTGAGGCCAGCCTGGGCTACACAAGACACCATCTCAAAAGAAGAAAAACATTAAAAAACACAACGCAAACCATCTTGCTCTAAGGCACTACATGAGAGCCACTGAACATTTTAATGATTTGCTACTTCAGGAATAGCTTAGCCTTAGGGGGGAAAGTATCAAATAATTAAATGGTAAAATTTAAGGATACTTGAAGCAATCTAGAGTAGTCTAAGAATAAAGTTTGAAATAAGAACTTCATATTCTTGATTTTTAAGCTGCAGACCATTAAATGAATCACTCACTTACCGAGAAAAAAAAGAGAGGGCAGGCTAACAGTACTAGCAACAGATTACTAACCTGGAAGCACAATAAACCTAACAGTGAAAGAGAACACATCTTTTTTAAATTCAAAGATTTTAGAGGAGAAGAGGTAATGCCTCGCTTCTCCAAAAGCTACACTTACTGAAAACAAGGAACCAATGGGGCAGGGGGAAGGGTTGGTGCAGCCAGAGAGAGGTCTTCTGGCTAACGTACAAGACCCTCAGATTTTTCCTATATGTAATATGAGGTTTTTTTATTCATGTTTCAGACGCTCAAGCATATGACTACAGATTACCGAGGGGAAAGAGCTATCTTTGTCATGTACAATGACTATAGCAAATACTTGTGTAGTGGATCCTAGAATGAATGAGTGAGTGATACGCTACGTAAACAGAAATTCAGAGCCATAGTATAGAGACTACGAAATCTTGTTTCTTTCATGACTTCAGACTCAATAATTAATTTTATTTTAGAAAAGTTAATTTTCATATCAAATAACTCAGAAAAGATTCAATTAAAATAGTAAATATATATATATATTTTTTTAAATCTGGAAAGTTTTTAGTACATCTTAGAAAAAGAGAAATAACAAAGAATTTTGCCATTTAAGTGGGCAAACTTACAGTACCTAGAAAATTACCTATGAAGACTATTTCCTTCACTAATTATAAAAGGATAAATGAGGTGTCAGAGTAAAACATAACTCTTGTCTTAACTAGACACAATATTAGAAACTTGAGCAAAGTAAAATTAGGACAGTTTCACAAAGAAGCAAATTAACTATTAAAGAGGGAAGGTAAGAAATCTACGCAATACCCCAAGTCGGAATCTGAGTGAAGCTGAAGAACTGATGGATCTGTATCCCAGTGCAGCGTCCTAAACGGTTGTAGGACAACCACGAAGCATTAGTAAAAAAGGTCAGAAGTTAGTCAAGCAAATGCATTTTATAAACAGCCAACACTAAAGTACTATTTACAATGAAGACCTCCAAGTGCTGGTTAGTAAGACTAAAACGAAACCCACACACTAGGTCTAACTCCAAAGCTCTAGTGCACAAAACAAGCATCTAGGTGGTTAAAGATGCAGGAATATAGCCCAGAATAATTCAGGGTATCTGCAGAATGTGGCAAACCAGTATTGCACAAAATGGAACACAAATAGCTAAAGCATACAAACCAAATATACATTGTTTATGAATGGTAAACAAAATATGCAATGAAAGAGTTAAAAGTTTTAAGATTCCTAATGAAAAAGAAGATTAGTGAAGACAGTTAAGATATTCTAATCTTGCCCAAAGCTTTAAATGGCTGCAGGAAATTGCCATACTGGTAAAGGAAATGAGTCAACGCATAAGCCTTTTGGTAAGAAAACCAAGACTGTCCCACTGGGATACAAAATAGCTAACGTTTCCAAAATGTGACCTTGCTGTAATTCATGGGTTAAGCACTGCCTTGGGCTTACATATCACTGCTTTGAAAAAAGTTAAAGACTTCTGTTTCTAGGAAAAAAAAAAAAAAAAAATCCCTTTCAAAAGAATTTACCTAACTTTTAGAGAATCTCAATCCTAAATAAACAGTAATGTTTTATCATTGTCTAATGGGTAAATATCTTATATACGATCTTTTCCACCTAAGCTAAATCTAGTCGTCATCAGAACAGGCATTCTTGGAAGTCAGCAATACTGTTCATAGTTCCACACAAAAGGCTAAGTGCAGTTCTACATTCACTAATAGCATTTTGTGGAACATTTTTGCTTCTCAAGTTATAGAATGCACAACTAGTTTTAGTTCTATAATTTTGAACACAATAAATGATTTCTCAGCTTCCCTGATTAGACAAAATAAGAGAACTCTCCCGCTTATGAGGAAAGATGTTGGGATTTAACCAGCGTTGAATGTATACAATGAAGAAGAGACAGTGAAGACCTACTTTGTTTTGAGCAATGAACAGCAACAAACTTAGGCTTTGTTAAACCAAAGCAGTTTGATGAGATGGTCTCCAAGGAATGTTCTGTCAACAGCCTCTACATTATACAAGGGCTCTAGCTGACCAATAACATAAACCTCCTTGTTGAGGATGTCAGTTTAGTCTAAAATTGAGCAAAATTTCATTTAAGAGCATGGCCAGTACTAAAAAATACATCATTCAAAGTATGTGGTTCTATATATTAAAAGGTTCTTTAGACATATAAAGTACAATCCTAATTCTTAGAAATAAACTAATCAAAAATAGAAAAAAAAGGAATGAATAAGCATGGATTACCTAAATGAATAACTATCACTTAAATTTTAGAAGGGATTAAGAAAGTAAACAGAAACAATGAAATGCAACATCCAACAGGCAAAATTGAATAGCTCATCTTTTTACACTTATTTATAAATTATCAGTAGTCCAAACAGAAATGTTTATTATTTAAAGAGTTATCTGACATCATCCTGTCTTACAATGTCTTTTTCCTGTTCTTTGTGTGGCCTAATCTTAGTGCCCAGGTCCATCCTGCACATCTTCATTTCCTGTGACATTTGCTCTCAGGCTTCCATTTTCACTTCTGCTCAGTATGAGCTCATTTCATTTCATTTTCAGATCTGAGTAGTCTATTTAAATGCCATGTATTTAGAAATGCATTATTTTACTACTGTTTCAAGCATCGACAAATTTTCTTCCCATTATGGAAGTTGGAGATGACTAATCAAAATTCAGGTTTCTATTTGTTTGTGTAAAATGACAAACTTAGTCCTCTTGAAAGTTATTTCCAGGTGACTCAGTGTTTTCACAGTACACTCTGAATTAAAACTTAAAAGTTCTTTCTTTCCTGTTACACTTAGATAAAAACTGTTTACTTTCTCTAATAAGAATAAATACTTTTTAAATTATCAAGTTACTTGTTTTCTTATTTTGCAGTAAGTCATAAAATACACTTTACAGTAAGCATAAGATGCTATCTCCTTTGAACATTTTGAAAAAGCATCTTTAAGCTAATGATACAATCACTAGAATGGCATTCTGTGAAAGCAGAGAGTGTATTTTATGTGATAATCCACAGTATTTAGGACAAAGCTGGCAATTTGATGCATATCTGGCTGTTGTACACACAGTTTTCTACCCAGTACTTACTTCCTATACCATTTTACAATACTCCAAAGCATTTCAAGTAGTTTCTATGTTACTCATGGAGAACAACACTTTTAAACTCATATTAACTTTAAAAATTAAGTAAATGTTACATAGTACTTTTAAAAACAAACTCGCTGACAATGCTTTAAAATAATCTCTCTATTCCTATTTGAAATGAGGAACAATGAGCTCATAAAGTATAGATCATTTAAATAAAGATAATACGCAATACTAAAAAAATTTAGTAAATATAGTAACTTATGTTGAGAAATACTTTCACTGTTTTAATGTTGGTTATAGAAGAGAAAAAAATCCTTTCACTTGAAAATCTCTAAATATTAAATATTTAAAGGGATGTTGACATATGCATAAAAGAATGTAGAAGTGTCAGGCATGGTGGCACACACCTTCTAGCCTAGCAACTGGGGAAACAGAGTTTGAGGCCAGCCTGGTCTACAGAGCAAGTTGCAAGCCACCCAGAGATAACCGGTGAGACCCTGTCTTTAAAAAAAAACACACACACAAAAAGCATGGAAGCATAAACTAAGTAACTCTAGTCCTAAAATTTAATTTAGATTAAATTGTCTTTATAATATATATTTTATGAAGTAATAGTACTTTTCAAAAGAAAGCTTTATTTTATTTTTTCTTAAATAGGACTTACCAATTATCTGCAACAATAGTAGTGAAAGATCTTTTGGAAAGCACATCTCAGATTCAAGCTTCCTGTACCTTTATTTTTAGATTTTATTTTTATGTATACGAGTGCTAGCTTGCATGGATATCTATGCAGCACATATGTGCCTGATACCAGCAAGGTCAGAAAAAGGCATCAGATTCTCTGGAACTGAAGTTAGAGGGTTGGGAGAATCGACTCTAGATCCTGTGCAAGAACAATATGTGCTCCTAACTGTTGAGCCATCTCTCCAGCCTATTTTCGTACCTTTTAATTGTTAACAATAACTTAATATTTTGGAACTGAATATAGTGCTGATTTTTTGGACCACCTAACCCATTTTATTTGCAGGGTTTGTTTGTTTGTTTTCTCTATCAGACTTTATTGTCCATTTTTATCTTTAATCAAAAGGGCACATCCACACACATGCAGAGAGGAAAAATAAAACTGAGAAGTTTTAATAACTTTTCTTTTTCTTGTGGTGCTGGGGACCGACAGCTAGGGCTTTGCACATGGTAGCTAAGTCCTTGTCACTGAGCTATACCCAGCCTTGAAGATGATGCTAAGACATTTTCCTGAGCTCAGTTTTATTTTAATTATGTCCATGTGTGTGCCCCGTGCTTGTCTGTAAGAAGTGCGCAGTGTCTGTGCAGTGCCTGCAGAGGTCGGGAGTCAGATGCCCTGGAACTATGGCACAAAAGCCTGTGGGCTGGCAGGCATGGGTGCTGGGAACTGCACCAAGTCCTCTGCAAGAGGCCATCTTTCCAAGTCTGATATTTTGTGCTATGATTACTTTTTTTTTAATCTTATTTAGCAGAATCAGCTACTTAACAGAACTAGGCTGCTTAATTGAGTTGTTTCAATGTCCAACTACCAAGTGGGGAATTAAGCACAACAAAGATGTTTTACATTATTCAGTCAGAACATTCACATAGTAACCAGTACATTTGTTTAAGCAGAACAAATTTAAATTCACAAACACCTCCTGTTTAATATAAATTATCATAGAACCACTTAACTATTTACTACTTACATGTGACAGCTAAAACACTGTTGTAAAAAATTTATCCCAATTTCCAACAGAGAATTTCTAGGCTGGGAGTATTAAGTCAACATAAACACTTAGGCTCCCTCTAAAGCACTGACAGCATTTGGCACTGAATGCATTCTATTCTATCATTAAAATATTAAGGAAGAATTACATACCTGGATCCTACGGCGCCATCCCCGGAATCTTGGCTTCCAGCTTCACTTGGCGTGCTCACCGACTTGGAGGATGGGGACATGGGAGGAGGGACTAAATAGGGAAATAGACAGGTATCCGCTGTTACTACCTGCAGAGCTTGCCCAGCTTACGGTGTTTCAAAATAATTTAACATGAAGTAATAAACAAAAAGGGAAAAATGATGACAAACCAGGAACAGAAACACAGGGGTGAAAATGAACAGTAGGAAGAGAGGAGAAAAGACAAGGTTAACAACCATGCTGACGACTTGTGCAACTTCTCTGGCAAGATGCGTTCAGGCAGAGCTAAGACTACAGGAAAATGTAGCTTCTTGTGCACCACCAAAGCGGCCACAAATTTCAAAGGAGAACATTCCTTCTCCCCTTTCCAATGTTACTCTTATAAGACCATCATTTTTATGTGTTAACTGAGTATAATGCCAAAATTAAAACTTTGAAATATGCTTCAATCTGGTCTTCAAGATTTGTTTGAAAATGTTAAACCATTGCCTAATATTTTTTTCTTTCAAATACTTTTAGGTCTCAAGAAGTAGCTCAGGGCCTGCCCAGCATGTGCAAGGTCCTGGATTTGATCCCTGGTGCCTCAGAAAATTAGTATTTAGGATGAATACATTTCTCCCCACTGAAAAGAAGCAGTTTAGAGAAATGATACAGCTAAAGGAATGGCTCCTTTAAAATGTTCATTAGTTTCCAGCAGTTTGGGTGGAAAATGCAAACAGGCCATGAAACAGCATGCCTTCTGGACGTGGGGCGAAACATAAAGAGACACATGCAAACTACACACATCAAGATGTATGGGAACTTCCTTACCCCAGAACTCAGAAAAAACTAAATGTAAGACAAAGATACAGACACCCAAAATAGTCTTAATCCCTTCTTAGAGAAAAGCATACATTCTTCACAGTATATAGAACATCAGCAACTTTTTTCTCCAGTGTCTCAACACTTGTAACAGCAGTTAAGCGTGCACATTTCATGCTAGGACATTTGGAAAACTTTTTGATTACCGTAGCAGGAATCATAAGAGGCTCATCACTGCCATCTTCTGGTTAAATTTTTACCACAAATGTCCCCAATCCCAAGTATCTTTTTAAATAATCTTTGAGTGTACAACATTATTGACTAACACATTTCCTGTTGCGCTGACTTTACTTAATAGTCTAAACAGAAGGCAAATTCCTAGTTATATAATCAGTAACATACGAAGGAAAAAGCCATAGCTAGAATGTTTGTTTTCTGAGCTACCAGAGGTTAATTCTTGCTTGTATTTCAAACAGTATTAAAAACAAAACCAATGTTTCTAATATTATGATTAAATGTAACAGAAACAATTATGCAACCACAGGAAACTTCATAGAGTTCACTTATGACTGACACTGTTAGGTGCTGCATGCATAATTCAATATGGCTAAAAATTAATGTATCTAAGGTAAAATAGCAATGTCATAATCCTTTAGCTTCTCTTAGCTCCACTTCCTTATCTTTTTGCTCCTCTCACTGTAAGGCTTCTGCTAGTCCAAACTCCAGCTGCACACAGGAATGGCACTGTGTAACAGCTTGCTTGTCTACTGTGCTGTAAACACAAATACACGTTTATTAAATCGAAGTATATAGTCTATGTTCTTTAAATTGTATATATATAAAACTCATAACTGAGAAACTAATTTCCTTACAGATAGATATTAGAGAGACTGTGGAAAATACTAAAGTAATTATTAAACCGGTTATCTGTTGGAAAGCATCAGAAATATTTTCCACTTTTCCTCTTCCAGATGATTTCAAGTATCGGTGATTCTATTCAATAAGTTCAAAAGTAACTCACTTTGTTAAGACTGCATTACAAATGTCAGCAAAGTTCTTTAGAAATAGGTTAAATAGTAATTACATGTACATAAATAGATATATTAACCTAGTTCTGAAATAGATGTTTAGAAAAAAATAATAAATCAAGAATGACAAGCCTACTCAAATTCTCATGGTGACCAGCCAGGAGAAATATCACTATGACTTTAAATGTGCAATTAAATTAAAAAAAAAAAAAAAAATCTCGATCCCAAATATCCCCAAACTATATTCTGTGCTCATTAGCAGTCTAAAGCCAAGTGATAGAAAACACATTTTTTAAAAAGTCTTACAGGGTGCAGTGGCACACACCTGTGATCCCAGCACTACAGGAGGCACAGGCAGGTGGATCTCTGTGAGCTTGAAGCCAGCCTGGTCTACAAAGTGAGTCCAGGACAGCCAGGGTTACACAGAAAAACCCTGTCTTTAAACAAACAAAACAAACAAAAACAAACAAAAAGTCTTAGCTATTATCTAGCTAACTTCATCTTGTAATAGTAAATAATGGACTCAAAGAGACAACCTGGAGAGTTCAAATCACCATTATTATCAAAGGCTGGTGCTAACAGAAAACAAGGGAATGATAACATTAATTGACTACCAAATAGTAACTCAATTAGCTTCAGAAAAAAAGGAATATAGTAATTATGCAATGAGGCAATACTCCTACTCTCCGCCTTCAACAAACTTCTGCAGTTAAAGAAAGCATGCATTCAAGAAGGAGAAAGACCTTGAACTCATGAGCTACCAAGTTTTAGAAGAGACTCACTTCAGGAATTCCTTTTAAAGGACAGCTTGTAAACATAACTGGCTTTGAAAGTAACATAAGCATTAATATGTAGCTTTTGTCAAGTACTTAAAATATGATCTGCTTAACAAGAGAGTGATTTGATCAGACTGCCTTTATTTCAAGTTGTTTATAAAATAGTCTCAAACAGACTTTACACTGATGTAACACATGAATACACTTAACGGATTTAGGCCTCTCAGAAGTTCGTGGCAAAGACAGCACTTGTTCCTTTTTTTGAGAACCAAGGGAGAAATATGAACTGAAAACAAAACAACTACACCACAGCCCTCACTGATCACATAAAGAATACTGAAAAGAGCAGCTGTTTCATTCTCTAGGATAAAACGCTTTGTCAAGAAGGCTTTACCCACCAGCTAAGAACTTGGCTTTCCAAGTATATAAAATTAACATTACAGCCTTTGGCCAATGAAGAAATAACTAGAGTATTTTTAACTATAAAGATCCTGAAAATGCACTTAGATTTAAAATTAAGATTAAATCTGATCAGCTACTCACAGAAGCCACACAGGTGAAGGTGTGTGGTAGAATAAAGTCTCTGGGAAAGAGATTTTGCCACGAAGAGGGCACAGAAAAGGTAGACAGCCATGGAAAGTGAACGCAGAGGTTGAGAATGTTGGCATCATAAGACAGTGAGTGGACAGAGGCAGCTTCTGGGACAATCAAAGTCGTGCGGTCCCTGAGCTGGCACATCAACATACAGTACTCACACAACACGCACCTTGTGAACACAGGTGCTCCCAGCCTGGGCTCAGCACCTGCGCTGTCTGCGCTTTAAATAGTAACCCTTTAAATACTAATTTCTCCACTTACAACGCCTCTCTTCTGATAATGAATATTACTGTTAAGAATATTCTCTGCAATATAATTAGAACATTAAATTTTTAAATGAAGATAAAACAATTTTGCAGTATTAAAAGATCATAAAGAAACAACATTCCTTCTCATGAAATGTTTTTTTGCAATTAAGCTACACTTGAAAAAATGACCTGGCAACATGGACAGTTCCCTCTAAAAATCTGACTTAAAATATCCAAAACTTACAAGAAAATCCAGACGGGAAAAACAGTAAAACAATACTTAACTAGCAATGCTGTGTTTAAACTTAGCTATTAGTTATGGTCACTTAAAAGTTAAAATATTTATTTAAAAAAATATCCAGATTTCAATTCTGCTATGTATTTGCATACAATGTCTCAAAGAAGGGTGTCTTTTGCTTGGCCTTTCCAAATAGAAAGACATGATCTAATAAAAACTGAACAAACATTTAAAGTCTTGGTGCCTTGTGCTGGCACCAAGGATAAAAATGTGAGATTCTGTTCTCAAGAATATTAGGCAGGGGCTGGAGAGATGGCTCAAAGGTTAAGAGCACTGGCTGTTCTTCCAAAGGTCCTGAGTTCAATTCCCAGCAACCATATGGTGGCTCACAACCATCTATAATGAGATCTTGTGCCCTCTTCTAGCAAAAAGGCAGAACACTGTATAAATAATAATAAATCTTTTCTTCCCTTATTTAAAAAAAAAAAAAAAGAATATCAGACAAAGGGGGCTGGAGCAATGGCTCAGAGGTGAACAGCACTGGATGCTCTTTCAGAGGTTCTGAGTTCAATTCCCACAACCACAGGGTAGCTCGTAACCTTCTATAGTGAACCCAACGCCCTCTTTGGGTATTCAGACATGTATGCACACAAACCACAACTATAGATAAACAACACATAAATCTCAAACAAGAATATCAACAAAAAACAATCAACTGGCAAACTAAGCAACAATCTTCCAGCAAATATGTTGAGCTGTTTTATTTAGTGACATTAAAAAAAAGAAGAAGAATTAGTCAAAGATGGTGGTGTGCACATTTAATCCCAGCACTTGGGAGGCAGAGGCAGGCAAATCTCTGTGTGTTCAGGTCCAGGCAATACTATATATATAATCAGACCCCATATCAAAAGAAAAAAAAATCCATTTAGTTGAATTAAAAAAAAAAAAAGAAAAAAAAGAAGAAAAAGTCATATTAAAGAGTTTTAAAGAATAATTTAAAATTTTTAAACTTGAAATATATTTAATAATTATTCAGGCTGGAGAGATGGCTCAGAGGTTAAGAGCACTGTCTGCTCTTCCAGAGGTTCTGAGTTCAATTTCCAGCAATCACATGGTGGCTCACAACCATCTACACTGGAATCTGATGCCTTCTTCTGTCATGCAAGTGATCTACAGACAGAGCACACTCATATGCAAAATAAATAAATAAATAAATAAATAAATAAATAAATAAATCTACCTAAAAATAGTAATTATTATTCAAGAAATTCTTAGAGTAACAAGAAAAAAAGTATCCATATAAGTCATGATATAAACTGAAAAGTTATTTATTTTAATGTTCATGAGTATTTTCCCTATATCTCATATTTGCCTGGTGCCCTCAGAGGTCAGAAGAGATAGTCAGATCCTCTGGAACTGGAGTTACAAATAGTTGTGAGCCACCATGTGGGTGCTGGGAACTGAGCATGAGTCCTCTGCAAAAGTAATAAGTGTTCTTAACTGCTGAGTCATCGCTCCAGCCCCAGGATTTTTGTTTTGTTTATTGTTTTTTGCTTTAATTGTGGATTACTGAAAATAACAAGTTTATCTGTATTTTGTACTCTTCATGATAAATTATAAGTAAGCACTAGACATTAATACTGAGTTTAAAAGTGTATGTTTTAAGGATTATGAAATGCATTTTCCCTAATTGTTTGTTCTTACCTTGGTTATCTGGACTCACTTTGTAGATTAGGCTGGCCTCAAAAGAACTCAAAAAGATCTGCCTGCCTCTGCCTCCCTTAGTGCTGAGATTACCAGCATGTGTCACATGCCCGGCTACCTAATTTAGGCTTTACATTTATTCATGTGTATGTTTATGTGTCAGTATTTGCACATGAATGCAGGTACCTGAGAGGCCAGAGAGGGCATCAAATGCCCTTGAGCTGGGATTACAGGGAGTTGCAATCTACCTATATGGGTGCTAGAAACTAAGTCTTCTGCTGGAGTTAGATGCTGAGTCATCTCTCCTGTCCTCCCACCCCAGCTCCACCTTTGCCTAATTTTTTAAAGGCAACAAGATCACCAAAATGTTTTTGGCCCTTTACTGGTTTCATTATGTTATGTTAGCTAAAAGAAGGAAAATCGTTTAGATATAAGAAAAGAAAAGCATGTAGTGATCTGACTAGGAAATGGAGACGCTAAATTCTTCAACACAGTCCAGGCCACAGCAGCTATTTAAAGATATTAATTCTATGTTAATCAGCTTACACTCTTTTGGTAAACACAATCTCATGGGCTCTTTATGCTCCAACAGAATGTGCTGGCTAGTTTTATGTCAACTTGACAGCAGCTAAAATTATCTGAGAGGAGGAAGCCTCAACTGAGAAAATCTGTCCATAAGATCAGAGGCAGGCAGGCTTGTAGGGCATTTTCTTAATTAGTGATTGATGGAGAAAGGCCCATCCCATAACGGTGGTGCCACCTGTGGGCTGGTGGGCCTGGGTTCTATAAGAAAAAACAGGGTGAGCAAGCCTGGTAGTCAGCACCCTCCATGCCTCTGCACAGCTCTTGTCTCCAGGTTCCTGCCGTGTTTGAGTCCCTGTCCTGACTTCCTTCAATTGAACAGTGACGTGGGAGCACAAAGCTTTAATAAACCCTTTCTTCCCCATGTTGCTCTGGTCATGCTGTTTCATCACAGCAATGTTAACTCTAACTAGGCCACGGAAGATTCCAGTTTGGTTCCCAGAGCCAACATGGTGGCTGACACCCTTTTCTGAGCTCTACAGACAACAGGCATGCACAGGGTGCATATACATACATGCACGTAAAACACTCGTACATGTAAAGAAAATAAATATCTTTCAGTAACCACTCACATTCATGAAATTCATTTTCATTGGAAAGAAAAAAAAAGCATAGCTCTTTACACTGTCTTTCCATAGTTTAATTTAGCAAAAACATTATACTAACCGTTTGCAGACTAGCACTATTCTTTTTCCTTTCATTCTCCCCTATTCTCTCATGTCTACACTGAGAACGAAACAATGGCATGAAGAACAACTAGCAAGACAGGGTGGCCTGTGCAGATGAGTGTTGTGCAAGCTGGAGGCCTGAGCACCATCCCCAGAGCCCATGGAAAGGTGGAAGGGAAGAACTGACTTCACAAAGTTTCCATCTGGGATGTATGCCTGGCCCCTCCCCAAGAGTGTTAAGGTTTAAGGAATCTAATAAAAGGAAAGACAGCAAGGGAATGATCTCTGTCCTGCTAAGGCTCAGTCTACACACGCATGTGCCACATGGACACAAAATGCTGACATTTTAAGATGTGCTTTAACTCTTTCAGTGTTCCTGTCTTGGCTCACATTTCTTCTATGGACACTGAAAGTGCATATTCCATCTATGCACACTGAAAGTCTACAGACACTGCATGGCCAGGTCTACATAGCAAGCACCAGGCATGGCTACACAGCAAGAAGGTAACTAGTAGATGTGACTACAGAAAAGACTACATGAGGGCTCTCTTCAGTAAAGATTAAGAGTAGATTCAACACGTAAGCGTTTGTTGTTTTTTTAAAGACCATCCCAGATGAAAGTCTTAAAATATGCAAAGTCTACAAATCAAAAGATAAAATAATAATAAATAATAAACAATAATAATAATAAATAATAATAAACGATAAAATAACACACATGTGTAAATCCCAGAGGAGAAAAACTGAATGACTGACAGCTACAGAAGAGGCAGCTACTTCGCCATAATCGGGAAAGTATGTATTAAGAAAGGCATTTGGGGCCTCCCACATGTGATGGTTAGCTTTAATTGTCATCTTGGCCGAACCAAGAGTCGCCTGGGAAGAGTCTTAATGGGTACTGTCTACACTGGATTGGTCTGTGGGCATGTTTTGGGGTCGTCTTTATGAAGTTAGCTGACGTGCATGACACCACTTGCTAGGCAGGGGCCTCAGAACTGTATAAAAGCAGAAAAACTGAGTGGGGCACAAGCAAGCAAATGAGCGGCAGGTGTGTGTTCACGCTGCTCTGCTCTAGACTGTGCATGCAATGTGACTGGCTCTCTTGAGTTCTTGCCACCTTGACTTCCCTTTGACAGCCTGTAGTCTGAAATTGTTATCTACAATAAACTCCTTCCCGAAGCTGCCTTTTGCCATGATAGCTGATCACAGCAACAGAAATGCCCATCAAGTCGGCAAAAGGTAGAAAGTAGGATAATATTCAGTAGTAATTTGGACACCACTCTTGAGACTGAAAAGCTGAACCTAAGTAAAGCCTACACAAAACATCACAGCAAAGTCGATTCCAGGACATAACCCTCCAGAGAAGCGTCTATTCTCCAAAGGGAGGGAATTACTCTTTGCAGTGTTGCTTATTAACGCAGACAAAAGCAACCTAAGTGCATAGTAGCAAGGGTCTGGAGCAATAAAATATAATGGAATACAATTCAATAACCAGCCAGGTACGTAGGCAGCAACATGGATAAACAATTAGACAATACTGTCATCAATGTTAAGAGTGTTCACACATGGACAGGAAAAATACTAGAAATATAAGCACTCAGAAGACAGACCTATATAGTCTAAAATTTTAAAACCCATATATTCTAAAACTTACATATCTAAAAATTCAAGAGTGGTTACATAATGTCTGATAAGGAGAAGATGGAAAGAAAGGGCATCTCTAAAGAGAGATCTTCCGAGAATCAACAGAGGTGGGCTATGAGTTAAAACATATGAGCAAGTAAGTTCACTGAAGTGGAAGTCCAAAGGCAGACTGGGGACAAAGAAGAAAAAAATCATAGAAGAAAACCAAAACCCCACACAAAAAAAAAAAAAACCAACAACGTGAAGACATGGCTAAGAAGACAGTTCTGTTGTTAAAGTATTTGTTACACGCATGTGAAAACCTGAGTTCTAGCCCCAGAACCCGCTGTGGCAGTGTCCCTTGTAAGCCCAGCCAGGGAGATGCAGACTGGTGTGTCCTTGACTTGCTGGGCAGCAGCCTAGTCTACTCTGCGAGCCCTAGGTCAGGGAGGCAGGGAGCACCCACCGAACAGTACCCAAGTCTATCTTCTGGTTTCTACATGCACAGGCAAACACAAACACACAAACACACATCACACACACAAACACACAAAGACATTAACTCAAAAGCTAACCTTGAAGTGCCAGGTCCCTAACGGATAAAATGCCACACTAAAATACATTCTCTGTAGCAGCACCTAACACAGAATTATATAACTTAAATAAGATTAAATGCTTTCTGATGTGTAACTAAATTGTTCTCAGTATCTCTTCTATCTACACATTCTACTGGTCTATCATAACTAGCAAAATGAATAACCTAGGAAAAAGAACAAGACCAGGTAAAATTACTGCCAGAAGAAGCAACCAGTATTCTGTCTCTTTCTGGTACTATAAACTTCTCTTTCTGCTCCTTGGCTTTTGAGTACTAGTGATGTAACTTTGACTTACCTTACCTTGCCCTAGCCTACACAAAGGAATACACAATCAAGATTCAGAAATACCCATCTTTATATTTTATCACAGTATGGTGCATAGTGAATTGCTGATTTAGATAAGTATTTCAATAGGTAGCTTGGTATATGTGAATAGGTATTAATATTGGTTTCCTAGACAAATAAAATAACTGTGTACTGATACATCTGAGAAAAAAAGGAATTTCGAGTAAATGAAAAGAGTAATGCTTTGAGACAAAGAAAATATGCAAAAGATATCAATGCATCAAGCTCAGATATGCATGAGCTCAACAGAATATATGACTGTCTCCCATAAGTAGATATATTCAGATCCTTACCGATAGGGGAATCTGTAGTTAGCCCCATGCTTTGAAGCAACGCTTCGGCTTCTCTTCTTTTTTTTTCAAGATCAGATTCTTCCTGCACAGAAATAGCAGCTTCCTTCTTCTGATCAGTCTAAAATGTTAAGTCAAAAACTCAAGTTTATATATAATATGAAACACTTCTACTTTTAAAAACATTTTTATTTATTTAAAAAGCTTTATTTTTATTTTACTTTATATGCACGGTGTCTTACTTGCACGTATGTATGTGCATGGAGGCCAAGAGAGGAAGTCAGATCCCCAGAACCGGAGCCACCATGCCACGTGGGTGCTGAGTCAGGCCTGGTCCTCTGGAAGAGCAGCCTGCACAATTAACTGTGGAGGTGTCTCTTCAGCCCCATGTAAAATTATTTTTTAAATAAAGTGAAAACTGTAAACTTTTAGGATGAAATTAGTTTTTAATACAAAGTTCCTTTTACAAACCATTCTCACTGAATTCATGTTTATATATGAATAATTTGTAGGCATCTCTACAAATATATTTTCAAAAAAATTCAGGAATGGTAGTTCATGTAAGAGTTCAGTAGCCGGAGTATTTCCTCAGGAGTTCAAGGACAGCCTGGTCTACATGGTAAGTTCCTGGTCAGCCAAGGCTACATGGCAAGAATCTGTCTTAAAATACATAAATAGCTTTTTAAAGATAAATACATCTTTACAAAGCAGTCAACTTCCAATTCTCTATAGTATGAATTGGTGACAATGGACAGGAATCATGGCAGTCTCCAAATCTAGTGGTAAAAAAGCTTTGATATAAGTTATGACAGAAGGGGGAAATGAAAGGAATTTAAGGTATAAGAATTAAGTAGAGATGGAGAGACGGCTCTGAGGTTAAGAGCACTTCCAGAGGTCCCAAGTTCAATTCCCAGCAACCACATGGTGGGGTCATAAACCATCTATAATGAGATCTGGTGCCCTCTTCTGGCCTGCAGGCATACAAGCAGCCAAAACACTGTATACATAATAAATAAATAAATAAATAAATAAATAAATAAATAAATAAATAAATAAATAAATAGATAGATAGATAGATAGATAGATAGATAGATAGATAAATAATAAAAAGAGAATAAACAAATTTGTTGGAAAACCCCCATTTTTAAGGTTCTACATAAAATTTCCAGTGAACTTATACAAAAAACACTTATCAAAAACTCTTCCAGAGAGACTCAAGATAGGGCTCAGTGGCTGAGAGTGCACACTGCTGTTGTTCAGTTCCCACCACCCATTCTGGCAACTCACAACCAGCTTTAATTCCAGGAAACCCAACAGTCTTCTTGACAACTCCGTGGGCACCTGTGCTCATGTGCTCATGTGCTCATGCACGCATGCACACACCCACACAGGCACACACACACACACACACAGGCACACATACACACAGGCATGCACACATGTAATTTTTAAAAATTTTTCTAGAAAAAAATTATTTTTTAGTTATAGAAGTTATCATTATTTTATCCGTTTTGTTTTGTTTTGTTTTGTTTCCTGTTACCTGTGCTGGCCTCAACACTATGGACTTGAGAGAGCTTCCTACCTTAACCTCTCAAGTCTAGCGCTGCAGACAAGTGCCACTAAAGCCAGCTTTCAGGTCTTATTTTAGTAACAAAAACACATAGCTGGAACTGGTTAAAATAAAAAATAATTTTTTTAATAACATGAAACATTTTTGTTAGGAAAAATTTTGCCAACTTTTATTGTAGCCATTTATATATAATTTTAGCAAAATCTTCTAGCTATACCTCCAAATCTCAATATTCTTAGAGCATATAAAATACTATGTAAAGGCCGCACAGCAGTGGCATATGCCTTTAATCCCAGCACTCGGGAGGTAGAGGCGGATCTCTATGAGTTTAAGGCCAGCCTGGTCTAGAAAGTGAGTCCAGGACAGCCAAGTCTATACAGAGAAACCCTGCTGGGAAAATCAAAACAACTACCAAAAAAAAAAAAAAAAAACCTTAAGCTTAAGCTTTCAGTGACAAGCCTGTCAACTAATATTCATATATTGAGTGACTTTTGTTAGTCCAAGTATTTTATGTCATATTAACTTGTTTTCATCAAAATATAACAAAAGAGATGCTGTTACACGCTGACCCGCTCTGTGTACAATGTAGTAGACTTACTGCTTTATTATCTCGTCATGTTTTAAGGGTTTTAGTTAAAATCAAGCATGTAATTACCCCTCAAAGGCCACTGATGGCCACCAGTACAATCAAGTGTGCCCTCGCTGTTGCTTGAACAGGTTAAGGCTGGAAGTACTGTTGGACTGATCCGCCAGTCTGAACCACGCTTTCACCAGTTTTGTGTGAAACCCCCAGTGCAAAGCTTCCACCCTTCTCTGTGTATCATGGAAAGAGGTTCAGGAAGGTGGGGAAAATGCTCAGTTACAGTCCTTCTTAGTATCTTAGTGCAACACATGGCTTTGGAGTCACTGTGACCAACTCCGGTTTTCCTGCCACAGCTTCTTCTCTAGCCACCGACAGAGGTCTCATAGTCTTGCAGCCCTGGCTATCACGCAGGCATTTATACACGTGAACTTGGTACAACAGGCACACTTGGGGCGGGTTATGGTATACTGGCCACTTGAAAAGCATCTGTGATACAAGTACACAAATCTGCCCAAAGAGCTGCACAGGGACCAATGTGTAAATATCAGTGAAGGCCAAGGACAAAATGTCCAGTTCAGAGTCGATGTATATTTATAATATTTGTATATTACGGTATGTGATAAATAGAATCAAAAGGTAAAAATACTTGTTGGTACTATCAAATCACTGCTCAGTAAACATATCTCAAAGACTAACTCGTGACAAATGTAAAGGATATCCTCTACTCAAATAAATTGTTTTATATAGTTCAGTTGGCCAGTAATATTCTGGCAAATTAGCAAAATATCTGGATAATGAATTTATTATGGTAAACTAATGTTTTATATATAAACTTATTACCATAATAAATTCAAAAATTCACCTGCATTGTAATGCTTTATATAGCATGCTATCCTATAAAATACTATCATGAAGATGATCCTTACTTTGTATTAAAAAAGAAATCCCTAGAAGACTACATAAGTAAATTCAATTTCCATAACTCAAATCTCAGAAATGCATCAAATTATATGAAATAGTTTTAGCCCATTAAAAAAAAAAAAATCATACGGTACCAGTTTCATCATTTTTCTATACCTGGCTTTAAAGTAAGATTCACTGATAACGCTACATTGACAATAGCAACTGTTGGATTTGCAACTATTATTAAGTTATTACAGAAAGGCCTAACTACTTGAAACAGAATGTCCTTATTCACACTGAAGGGTTTTGTTTGTTTTAGTGACTCAAACATACTTCCTTTTTTTTCCTTTCCTCTTCTTTTCTCTTCTTTTCTTCTCTGATTTGGGCTAACCGCTGCTTCTTACGTTCCAACTCAGCTTTTAATTCACTTTTGTCCGACATGGTTGTGACCTTAAAAAGCATATCAATATTTGAAATAATCATTACATCGATTATAAAAGAAAAAGGCAACAGGCTTAAAAAAATTAGTACTTCAAGACATGTACCAAGAAGCTAAGATTTCAATGGCACCCAAGAACACACAATATCTACTTTGAAAATAATAAAAACCTATACACATACTGTTGAAACATATGAAAAATTATAAACAATGTATGAAAAATATTACCCAGGAATGGAGCACAATAGTCAGCACACAGTAAATGTTTTCTTGATACGAAGACCAAGTTTAACGATGTCTGACTCTGTAGCCAGGCTGGCCTTGAAGTCATGATGTAGCCTAGGATGTCCTCATGGCAATCCTTCTACCTCAGACTCTGGTGTGCTGGGACTGCAGGGGCGGTCCACACCCAGATCCAACATTTTTTGATGACTTGGTATTTGAGCACTAGATAATAAAAGCCATAACTAGTGTTTAAAACCAAAGACCCTGTTGGCACTAAGGCTGAGTCTTAGCCGAGTGTGGCTCACACTTGTAATTCCAGCTCTCCAGAAACCAGGCAGGAAGGTTCTAAGTTCCAGGCAGCTTGGGCCATACATGGCAAGACAGGCTTTTAAAGAACGTTTATGTCTTCAGCTATGAAACCAAAGCTATTAACAGAGATTTCTACATTTGTTCCTAGAAACACTGGATGGATAAAGGGAAACTCCTAAAAATTCTTGAAGTTCCATAACAATCAATCAAACAATATTTACCTATCCTAACACCTTCTTGTGGCATTTTCATATGATTATCTGTGAATGGACCTGAAACCTTCCATATTAGACTGCCACCTAATTGGGTCTGGAGACTGTTTTTGCCATTCTTGGTACCCTCACAGCATGGCAACCTTAATATTAAACTGATACTGGCTAAATGGATCCCATGCAAAGTAGATGGCATTATACAAACATGAACAGGACTTCATTTTGACTGATACAAAGAAGAGATGAGCTAGGATCTTTCTGAACTGGGAAAGTAACCTACCGGCTGAACTTAAGGTAGGAGCCAGAATTTGTGACCTAAACGACATTACTGGTTTAATCTGTCAGTGTCTCCCTACAATTTCAGGATTAAATATTTTAGATTAAAGAAACTGGACGAATAACCTCTTCAAAATTTTAGAATGAATCTCTTTGGAACACAATTAATAAATGTGGATTAAGGGCAAGTTGGTAGGAAGACAAAATTTGTCTACTGTATATGAAAAGGGGGAATTTTAGGTACAGTATTCCAGAAAGACTGACAGGACAGTGGACAAAAAGTGGTGAGCGGGTGACGGGGAAATCCCTTTAACATACACTTACACATAACTCCCAGCCAAGTCATTTGAACAAACTCGAAAAGCGAGAGCCCCTATTTCTTCACCCACCCTTTCCTGGCCTCTAAAGAACTTCATACTGTACGGGCTGTTGAACAGTTTCCATACACGTTACTTTGTTTGCTAGGCTGGACATACTGTTTTCTGTTTAGGCCAAGTGTCAATAAGCACACCAATTCTACCTCCTACCTAAAGAAATACTTCCGTCAACCCTAACTAGTCTGTCCCGCTAAGCACAGGGGATCAGCTAGCTCCTTCATCCTCAGGCCTGCTTCGTGACTGACAGGTCCATTTTCTTAAAACTCTGGGGAAGAGGAAAGTGTCTAGAATAGTGTTCAGCGACTTCCAACCTCTCTCCCCTCCCCCAGGTGCGATCCAAGGCAGTAAAGTGACCTTAATTAAAAAAAAAAAAAAAAAAAAAAAAAAAAAGCAAAGCTTAAGGAATTACTTTCTCCCTGGGCTTAAGGCCAAAAGGACGCGGGCCGGGCCGGGGTGTATCCGGGGACCGCCAGAGGGGTACGGGGCAAAGCCCCGAGGCCGCGGGCCGTCCGCGGAGGGTCCCGAAGGGTTGCCAAGGGCCGCGGTGGCCTCCCCAGGCCGCCCTGAGTCACCCGTGCCGGCGCTGTCAGCACGATCGGTCGGGCAGCCCTGCGAGCTCCGACGCGGCCATCGCGGGCTGAAGAGTCCTGAACCAACCGCGGCCGACCCACCTGTCAGGTGGAGAAGGCTTTCTCCGGCCGGCAACTTTCCGGGAACGTCCCTCTCCCACTGTAGCCGCCGCAGATCCACCGCGTCCCAGGCACACAAAGACGGATGGGCGGCGGCCGCTACGGCGAGAGCCAAGGGACAAACGGCTGCGCCGAGACGCTGTCGCTCACAGAAGCAGGGTCCTGGCCGTCCTGCGGAAAGGGGCGGCACCTCCGAGACTTACCTTCTAGAGAGGAGAAGCTGACGGGTGAAACAGATACACACCGGCCCCGGGGCCCGAAGTGTTTCCGCAAAAGCTGGACAACCGCGCCTCACATCCCGGGGCGGGGACCACAACACCCCTGAGAACTACAAGTCCCGGCAACCAGGCGCCCTGTGAGGGCGAGCGGAGCTCTGTGGGAGTTGTAGTCCCCAATGGAAGCGAGCCATGCTGGGATTTGTATTCGGTCCTGGCTTTCCTGGCCCCAACATCAAGGCCTAATGGTAATGACAACATTCTAGCGCCTCTCCTGAAGGTGTTTTCTTCAGTTGAACAGTGCTTACAATGTTGTGTGTTTTATCTTAAGGTCTGTGGCCCAACATTGACGAAACCTTAAAGAAACCCTGTTTTCCATAATGAGATTGGATAAAGGACACTTTTTGGGAGTTTTATCAATACGCAATTTGGGGGTGAGGGGGTATTGAGGATTCTTGTAGCATGTAACAAAAGGTCTAAATTAAAATATATTGATTAGCATACAAAATAATTTCTAGTATTTTATAGCTGAATAGTTTTCTCCTAAAAGTGTGTTTTGTAAGAAAGCATTTTATACTATTGGATCTGATTAGATTTTTAATATAAAGAAAATGATTGGAATATGAATTTACCAGAAGTGCATGAGCTGATACCTGTGGCTTGAAAAGTTTGTTTGAATAATTTGAAGCACAATTTGCCAAGTATTAAAGCTAATACTAGAGCATTACCTCTCTTATCTTCTAGAAAACTGACAAGAAGCACATTGCTTAAGGTTTATGCTTAATCTTAGTTTTGAAGCTCTAATATTTCAAAGAGTATTAATTTATGCAAATACTTTGTTTCCTTCTTTCCAAATATTTATTTTTTGTTTAGTCATTTGAAAAAATTCTTATGAGTGGTCACTCATGTGTCAGGAATGGAGCTTCAAACTGTGTAAGAGCTGGAACATAGTTCCCTCTTCTCGAGAGAAACTCTGGGTTCTCAGTCCAATTAACCGTTAGGACAAGATTGAGTAACTAAGCCATAGAAATAGGTAAGAAAGGAAAACACTCATGAAGAAATGATTCCAGAGACAAGTCTTTGATTCTGGAAAGTTGATTAGAAGTTAACCACACAAACAAGATGCAGGAAAAGGAGGAGGAGGGGCTTAGGGAGAGAAGAAGGACGGGGAGGAGGGAGAGGAAGAAGAAGAGAAAAATAGGGTCCAAGAACAAACAATGAGAGAATAAAGCATAGTAGAGAAATCAAGAAATAACCAGAATGGCTGGAGGCTAAAATAAGAACTGAGGATTGAAGCCATAGGAAGGGCAGAGTCACATACCCAGCCTAGACTGAGACCAAAGGTAGTGAACATAAGAGATTTTAATGAGGAGAATGATGAGATAATGCTTACGCTTTGGATGGTTCTTTAGAAATGGCCTGGAGAAAGGCCAATTTACTGGTATTTTCTTTGTTTTTCAGATTCTTTTCCCACCGTTTTTGTTGTTGTTGTTGTTTGGTTGGTTGGTTTTGTGGTTTGTTTGTTTTTTTTTTTTTTTATGTTAAACTCTGCTTTCGGCAGTTGGTCTTGGCTTCTCTAAGGACTGCTTTGTGGTTAAATTTGACCTAAGAGGAAAGAAAGTGGGGACACGAGCTTTTAGTCCCAGCACTTGAGAGGCAGAGGCAGGCAGATCCCCATAAGTTCAAGGACAGCCTGGTCTATGTAGTGAGTTTCCAGACAGCTAGGACTATGTGGAAAGACTCTGTCTCCAACAACCAAAATCAACACAAACAAAAAAGAGAAGCCCACCAGGCAAGGATGCAGCAGCTGGAAAATGTAGATGTTGCTAGTCATCTGATGAAGATGTTTCTGACCATCTAGGGAGTCACTAAGGTGATTCCCTAGAACAAAGAATTGAAGAAGGAAAACAGAAGACTGACCCTTGGAAAAGGAGATGGTAACAACTTTTCTTTTCTGGATGGGAGGCACCCAAAGGTTCTGAATCCAATAACTGGACTGTGGCTCAGGTATTTTACAAAGCCTCCAGGTCCTCCCCTTTGCCCTGTTGGTCCTGATTAGACGCCATCTCCCAAACTGCCTTCCTATTCCTAATGTTTCTCCTCCATGTATCTTCTGGGAAAAAGAGGCTGTTATATCAGAGAGCCTACTTCCACCGTGTGTGTGTGTGTGTGTGTGTGTGTGTGTGTGTGTGTGTGTGTGTGATCGTCTTTGTACTGCAGTACACATGTGGAAATCAGAAGAAAACTTGCAGGAATTTGTTCTCTTCTTTCATCGAGTCGGTCCTGGGGATTGAACTTAGGGTCACCAAGTTTGGCAGCAAATGCCTTTACCCACAGAGCTGTCTCCTTAGCCCCCATCTCATCCCTTGTTTCTCACTTACTACTTCCTAGCTTTCTGCACTTCACTCTTAGCCTCGTTGATACAGCTCTCTCAGAGAGATGAGAGAAGAGAAAGAGAGAGTTTGGAAGCAGAGGATAGTGTTGGAAGATTTTGGAAAGGAACCAGAAACCAGACATAAACCAAGGCATTATTAGTAGGAACCAGAAAAAATAGATAGATCAGAGAAATGTTAAGGCTATGTTAATACTTTTTTTTTTTAATAGCAATAAGGTATGATAGGCACCCAAACTGACTTTCCCATTGGATACCTAAATCTGTTGGCTAAAACACCCTCCTTCTTGTGTCAAGGAGCTGACAAGGGAGCAAGGAATGCTTTGGATGAAAGAAAATAGAAAGGGTTGCACATATAACTCAGTGGCAGAGAGTTTGCCTAACAAGTGTGAGAGTCTAAACTCAGTTCCCCAGACTGAGGGGAAAAAATAGGATGGAAAGTTACAGGTGAACTTCTGAGCTTAACCTGGTGGACGTCACAGCCTTGTAGGGTAAATTCAAGACCAAAAGCCCACCGATGCTCGCCTCAAACTAAGTTTTTTGGGTTTTATTTGTTTGTATGTTTGTTTGTTTTTATGTTTTGGTTGGTTGATTGGTTGGGTTTGGATTTTGATGTTAGTTTTGGTTTTGTTTTGTTTTTCAAGACAGGGTTTCTCTGTGTAGTCCTGGCTGTCCTGGAAAGAACCAGGCTGGCCTCAAACTCAGAGAAGCAAACTTCCCAGTGCATCTTTGATAGAAGAAATCTACCCCAACCCCAAATCCCCTTCTGTATAATTTCCTGCAGCCTGACTTCCTATGGCAATGGAACCAGGCAATCTCCCAGGGATTTGCAGCCTGGAATTGTAGTTTCCAGAGAGTTCACAAAAGCACAAAATTAAATGTTGGTTTAATGCTAGAGCAGATTTGCTTTCTGGACATGGATGGAGCAAGAATCAGAGTTCATGAGGGAAAGGGGGAGCAAGGCAAGAGCTGACCGAAATAACAAGTAGAAGAGGAAGGCCCATGAAGACCTCAGTTCTGGAATGATCAAACAATGTAAAATAAAATGTGATCAGTGTGCTAAAAAAGTAAGAGAAGGAACTATGATATGAAAAGAGCAACAGGTAGAAAAGGTTTAACTATAGCTCAATGGACATGCAGTTAAACTGCTTTATTCATATTTATGCTTATACCCACAGACTAGTGTAGCTCTCAGCATTAGTCAGAGATGCCTCTTCAACAGCAGAGACTCAGAAATCGTCAGAGTGCTGAGGATGAGGCCATTCCAACCTGGGGAAAGATTAACACTCAAAATTTAAGTAGGGTTTCTTATATATGCATATTGCTTTTGCACCATCATAAAATTTTGTAAAAAAATCTAAGTGAAATCACATACAGTTTAGGATCAATCTACTTATGACAAATAGCAGCAAAACTGATAGATCCAAATAGCAACTCTCAATGTGTAAGATATTGACAAGAAAAGGTCATAGAATATTATCAAGTTAAAAATTCCTTATCCCTGAGGATCCTATATCTAAGCAAGAGGATTAAAAAACACCCAGTTGGGCTGGAGAGATAGCTCAGAGGTTAAGAGCACTGGCTGCTCTTCCAGAGGTCCTGAGTTCAATTCCCAGAAACCACATGCTGAATCATAACCATCTGTGATGAGATCTAGTGCCCTCTTCCGGTGTGCAGGTGTACTCACAGGCAGAACACCGTATACATAATAAATAAATAAATAAATAAATAAATAAATAAATAAATAAATAAATCTAAGAAAGAAAAAAAAAACCCACCCAGTCTCTCAGAAAGGTCTTTCCTGAATGTGTATTCAACAATATCTCATTCCCCACATCCAGCAAGAGAACACTGAAGCAGTCAAGAGATAGTCACTCATAGACCTTGAGTGATGTCCGGCCATGTTTGCTGCCAAAACTTGACATCATGGGCTCATTTTCTGATGTGGGCAAGAATTACTCTTCGTGTCAAGGACAGTTTCAGGTGTGAGGGACGGTAGTCCCAGCCAGATGACTGACTTAACGTGGGCAAGAATATCACTTTCTGCTTCTTATTCTGTACAGAGCGGAGAAGAAAAGTCTTCTATCCATTTCCCTTTTTTAAAAAAAGAAAGAAAAGAAGAAAGGAAGAAAGAATGAATCTTGGAGCCAGAGCTAGGCAGTTCGTATTGGAGTGACTGTGATCGCTCCGCTGCGGCCTAAACACTTGTAATTGCATTTAGAAGACAGAAACAGAAAGGGTGAGAGAGCAACAAAACCTGGACCATTTGCCAGGAGAAAATATCCGAAAGCTGTTGGGAAACTCACTCAGAGAGATTTGGGGGTGTGTCTTTACAAACGGACGAAGTTCGCTCACAAAGCCCAAGCATGAGCCAAACCGCGCGCCTTGCCCTATGGTCGCTGCTGGCTCTAACGTTCCGGCTCCTCTGGAGTGCCCGCTGTGACTCGCAGAGCTCATCTTGAGTAAGCAGAAAGTCGGGTGGCATTGGGCCTCACCTCACATCACAGTAGTCGGCTGGGCTGTCATGTGGCTCCCCAGCCCCGACCGTCCCCACCGGGTCAGACATGAGGTTTCAGGGACCTCTGTCTGTTGAGAAAAAGGAGACCTCTCAGGCCTCCATATCTCTTACCCTTGGGAAGTTTTACAGTGAAACTCAAATGCCCCATAAAATAAACCCCTGGAAGGAGGAAAGGCCCGGGAGTATCGCTGATGCGTCCTGCCATGACCTGGTGGGGTTAACTCACGTTTACGTGTCCCTGAAAAGTCCGCTGAGCTCTGCCTTTAAGAGGGGTCCTCCTCATCGTGTATATACGGTGTGTGATCAGGAAGTTAAGAACAAACAGCAGCGAAGCAAACTGTCAAGGGAAGCCACGCCCATCTTAAGTGGGAGCGTTTGAAAGGGTCACCAGCTGAATTCTGCTTCCCGGAGAGTCGTCTCCAAAGAGTCCTGGGACTCACGAGGTCTTTTTAGAACAGACAAGCGATTGCCCACAACCTTGTGATGTGTATGTGCATACACAGACTGCTGAAATCACATCACCGTTGAAGAGAGCGCCGTAGTCTGACAGCAGTGCCTGAAGCTTTTCAGCAATGGCACTTTTAAAATTGTGCGCATTGTTTGTAGGGTGTACGCTTGCGAGTTGGGGTGCCCGCTAGGGACAGAGGTGTCATTTTGAATTACAAATTATTGTGAGTTGCTTGATTAAGGTATCGGGACTCGAACTCTGGCCCTCTGGAAGAGCAGTATGTGTTAACTGCTGAGCTGTCTCCCCAGCCACTAGCCACACCATTTAATATTTATCTGTTTCGTCACTTGATTAGAGAAACTTTAGCTAAAATGAAACATATTAAAGTTGAAGATGTACTTCTGTGACTTTTACACGGGCTGAAGAACATATTTCCCAAGATCTTTGCATAAATCTTGCATAAAAGTGTGATCGCCATTACTCTACCCGACATTAATTAGGGATCGTCTGAGATCTCACTTTGGTTATCCAAGTTCACGAGGCTTCTGCCTCTGGGGCTTGAAGACTGTTCATCTTTTGAATGTTAATAGCTCCTCTGAGCTGCTCACATTTTTAATTTTTTTTCTAAACACTTCACCTTCAGGAACTGTATTTGACCCTTTCAGAAACACTGACAGAAGAGAGCGTTTTTGGTTTTTTTTTTCCTCCCAACTTTGGAACTATCTTAACTTTCCCATTTCCTCTCCCGGGCAAGGGAAGCTTTTTAAGAATCTGTCTTCACTCAGGGGAGTGCTCATGAGCTGACCAGCAAGGCTCTCATAATTTAACAGCATTCCTCTTCTATTATCCTTATTATTGCTCTGGTCTGTATTCTCTCCTTCGGAGTGTTTGCTGCATTGTTAACTCAATATGGGTTTTTCCCCCATTATTTCCTCTACTTGTCTTGATGCACATATTTTCTCTCTTAGTGTCAAAATAAGGTGATGGCGACTTAGGAGCCCTCTCTGAGCCGAGAGTACTTTTGTAATCTGGCAACCTTTGGCAGGAAGCACACATCCGAGCGACTGATGGAGCACTTACAGTGATTCCCCACTGAACATTACAGAAAATAGGCTGAGGGGCTCAAAAATTCAAGGCAGGTTCCTTCTACTCAGCGTGGTGTGCATACTGTCCCCTCACTTTCCCACCCCCTATTATGTGGTTAAGAGAGAGGAGATAATGACGGCCTCCTAAAGTTACCTATAATGCACTCAAAACTCTGTTAGGTGTAATGGTTTTAAAAGGCAGAATGAAAACACAGCTCGGAGAGCAACACAAAAGAAATCATTTTCTGATAGCGACAGCGAGCCCGCATCCTTCCACACACACACACACACGCACACACCCACACACACACACACACACACACACACCCCTCCATTAACTGTAGTGGAATTATGAGTGCCTCATGAAAGGAGCGTATACCCTCTGGATGTGGTGGTGGTGGGGTGCGTGGTCTCCCTGAGTTTCTCATATTGATGTAGTTTCTTGTGGTAGGATAAAATCTTGAGGAATTTTTTTGCAGCGCTACTCCTGAATGTTCAGTACGCTGTCTTTGGACTATGAGGCCTAAAGAACAGCAATTACTAGTCGCTAGGCAAAATGCAGTTAACATGTAAAACCCAAGCTGGACCCAGACTGGTTAATTTTTGGGTTAGGAGCATTGACCTGCCATATTTCTCTTTGAATAAATATTTATTCAACATTTGACCTTACTAGGTCTAGGCAAATTTCAAGGTGGTTAAGATTTTCTGCATTAACATGGAAATGAGCTTCTAATTATTCAGAATGTTGATTAACAACATGCTCAGATTTGCATAAAAGGAAAGAAATGTGGTTTTACTCAGTAATAACTTCCAGCCAATATTTCTCTCCATATGAATGTAGAAACCTTGATCACTCACAGATAGATTCTCAACTTAGAGAATATTGTCTTGGCCTGTGTCTGTGTGTGTTTAGGCACACATGCTAACGTACGGAGAGATATTTACAGAGAGGTAACATGGTCTCCTGCCCTTTCAAGCTGTTTCTCCTCATCTCCACTGGGTAGCTCCTGCAGATCCCACACACACACCGCGGTCAACACGTGCGAGGCTTCCCAGCAAACCTCTGTAGTTCCCAGTCTCATGAAAAGAAACTTCTGTTCCTCAGTCACCCAGATCATGGGGCTCACTAAAGCACCCGTCTTTCAAATTCCACACCCCCGCTTTGACCACTGTGGGTTCCGTCACTGGTACGCTTGTCACCGTGGAACCTCGTTTCCAGAGGTCACAGGAGGGCCTCTGTGTATGAACCTCGCATCAGATCGTCTTGAGGACATCTGGAGAACATGCAAATCCAGTGTACTGAGATCCAGGATATTACCAGTCTCAGAGATTCGATTGCCTAAGGCAAAGTGAGGCAGTGGTAAGGAGGGTTAGGGGTGGAGACGTAAACTGGGGAAGATGGCCCCATCATTAGGAATGCAGGCAAGGACTTGATCACACGTGCTACAAAAGGCATCAGTTGCTAGAAGTTGGGATACGAGGAACTAGACAGTCTGGGCCATCTGCTTCTAGGCTTTGAGGTTGTCTCTGCTGGCCACCTATAATTCTTTCACTAATGTCTAACTCATCATTGCAGTTTTTTCTTTTACATGCTTAATCCTGGATAATTACACAATGTCAAAAGAACTGTGTTTGTGGCTTATATTCACCTGTTCTCAGATATATTCTAGATGACCACAGTACCTGGATAAAAACCATGAGCGGGCAGGGAGGGGAAGAGGAGCAGAGCCCTGTCACGTTTGCTTCTCATGGTATTCACAGCCTGAAACCAGCGTCTGGCTCCTGGTGGGAGTACAAGAAACAATCACTGGAGTTTGGGCTGAATGACTGTGTAATAAAAGTGGTTCCTGTTATTTTGGACCTTGCAGATATAGGATTGATAGGGCAATACAAACTATGACCTCACTTACTGCGTGCTAGTGAGTTGTTGTCAACTTGCCACAAACTAGAGTCACCTTGGAAGAAGGACCTTCAGCTGTGGAGTTGCCTCCATCAGCTTGGCCATTGTATTTTTAATGATCGGTGTGGGGACGCTCAACCCACTGTGGGCGGTGCCACCCCTAGGCAGGTGGTCCTAGTTATTTAAGTGGGAAGAGGCCAGAGGAAGCCAGCCAGTAAGCAGCATAGCATCCCTCTGTCAGCGGCCTTCGGTTCCGCCTTAGGCTGTAACTTGTATACCAAGCAAGTCTTTTATTTCCCCGGGTTGTTTTTGGCCATTGTTTTAAGACGGCAAGAGGAAACAAACTGATACATATTGTAACAAGGTAAACAAGGGAAATTAGAAGTGCTGCGGGATATATTGTGTTCATACCGACTTAGAACAAAACAGTGGGCTAAGAGGTCCTACTTAGAGAGTATGCCAGAGCCAGGCATGGTGGCACACTAGTAAAGCCAAGTGATTCTGGGAGGAACTGTTTTCATCAACTGGGTAGAATGATTCCTCCCCAAACCCACCACCCCCAGAGACCAAGACTATGGGATCACCTCCGAGACAGACATAGCATCAGAGAGTCTAGTCTTTGGACACTTAGAGCTGAGAATGTATTTGTCAAACTTCACCAGAATTAAAGAACTTGAAAGAAATTAGAAGCTGTGTAAGCATCCTGTTTGAATTTTATCAATGCTTAAGGTACTTTTAAGACTGAAGCTACCAAGTGAAGGAGAAGGAGTTCAGCAGAGGTGGGAGGGGTCAAGAGAGGACTTAGGGGTGAATATGATCAAACTACATCATACATACATAAAATATAATGCAACCCATTATCATAGAGTGAATGTATAATAATAATAATATAAAACTTTTTTTTAAAAGCTGCAGTCAGTGGTCTGGTGATATAGCTGAGTGAGAGAGCATTATAATAGCATCACAGAAAACTAAAACAAACAAACAAAAATGACCGTAGTCACTGCCTATTAGCCCGTTCAGCTGTTTGTTCCCAAACCCATTATGTAAATGTTGAATCAAATTATCATACTGCTTAGAACTCTCACGTGTGTCCTATGCCCTGAATTAGTTATCAATCTTACTTTGTCGTCTTTGAAAATATTCCTCAAATCGACTCTCCCACTGTCTTCCTTTATCCAGTCATTTCTCACTTAAGTTGCTAAGTGGTTTCCTGCCCCTGCTCCGAGTCCCCACCATCTAGTTTGCTGTTCAACCAACTTGATCAGTAGGTTAAATGTTGTGAAATTGGCTGCATCAAGTAAAGCCAAACCGATAAAACCATGTTCTTATTTACCTCCTATACTGGCATTTTTAAAGATAATTTCGTTAGGCAGGCTCTGCTCTCCTCAAATAACAGAGAACTCTGCTTCTTCCTGCTACTTTCAAGGGCCCCTGCCCACAGTCTTGGCGCTGGCCAGGCACCGATCGGAGCCCTATGTGCTGACCCTGTCCAACCACATCCCCACTGAGTTCCTCTTCTGTGGCCAGATGCTTTCCAGCTGTTCCATGTCCAAAAGCTTCCTCTCTCCCCATTCTCTGAAAGACTATCCTCAGCTCTTAGCTCTTACTCCTTAGCTCCTACCCTAGTCTCTGTGTCTCCCTCCCTCCCTTCCTCCCCCGACCTAGGATTAGCTAAATCACATATAGGACTGTGATGTTTAGAGACAGTGCTTCATTTCATTCAGTGATTATTAAAAAACGCTAGTAGGACATGGTGGTGCATACCTCTTATTCCAGCACCGGGGAGGCTGAGCAAGGCAGATCACAAGTTCAAGACCTGCCTGGGCTGCACAATGAGACCTTGCTCAAACAGACAAATGTATTTACTAAGCATGTAATAATTGCTTGGGTGTTGTCACGTGGAGTTAAGAGTCATGGGAGTATTGAGCAAGGTGCTATGAACAGTGAGAGCGGAAATGTTCTGAGAATGAAGGAGTCAAGGCTGGTTTGCCAGAGCAGCTGACACAGGCTATTACTGCCCACAGAGTTCATAGGTTTTAGTGAACACTCAAGATGAAAGAGCCTAGTGAAGGGCAGAACTGAGTAGACTATGGGCAAAGTGGGTAGAACTGAATGAGGGCCCATATTACAAATGCTGAGTTTTATCTGGTTGGCAACAGGGAACCATTGATGCATTTTATAGTAGTTAGGGGATCTAATTTATGTTTGTTAAATATTTTGGTAACTGAATGAAAGATGGATTGGTGGGGACTCAGAGCAGGGGCAGGAAATCACTTAGCAACTTAAGTGAGAAATGATTAGATGAAGGAAGACAATGGGAGAGTCGAGAATAGATTTGAGGAATATTTTTAAAGACGACGAAGTAAGATTGATAACTAATTCAGGGCATAGGACACACGTGAGAGTTCTAAGCAGCATGATAATTTGATTCAACATTTACGTAATGGATTTGGGAACCAAGTGATTTTCTATGAATACAATTTGAATATAGAAACAACTGAACATAGAAATTTGCATACTAACTCACTCTCCCCACTAAAAGAGTAAGCTAAAAGAGATGGCACAGTCAAATTAGGTGAAACCCAACGGGAAGCTAGAGGGCACAGGAGGCAGAAAGAAAGGTGGGGGAAGGTGAAAGACAGAGAAAATATGGGATTACTCCAGAGCTTAGGTTTTGACAGTAATGGATAGCACTTGCTTCTGCTAGAAACAAGACAAGCTGGTTACTTTTTTGTCAACTTGACACAAACTGGGGTCATCTGAAAAGAGGGAACCCCAACTGAAACAATGCCTCCTTCAGAGTGGTCAGTAGGCAAACCTGTGGGGCATCACCTTGATTAATGATTGACAGGGAGAGCGCAGGTCACTGTGGTTGGTGCCATCGCTGGGCGTGTGGGCCTCAGTTGCAGGCTCAGCAAGCTGTAAAAGCAAGCCAGGAAGTGACATGCCTCGGTGGTCTCTGTTTCAGTTCCTGCCTGCGGGTTCCTGTCTTGAGTTCCTATCCTGGCTCCCTCTGTGGTGGACTGTGACCAAAACGTGTAAACCAAATAAACCCTTTCCAAGTTGCTTTTGGCAACAGAAACATAACTGGGACACTGGTCAAGATAAGTTCTGGATTTCAACCAACTGTGCTGCTAGACTTCAATAATTTATAGCCTAACCAGAGCTATATGTGTCGCAAAACGCTCTGTAGAGATTACTGCAAAACCTGCAGTGGGTGTGTATTTGTGTGTGTGTGTGTGTGTGTGCATATGCATTGCTTTTTTTTTTTTGCTTTAAATTTTTCTTTGTTATTCAAAGGAAATGTTTTTCATAAATAAGACCAGTGAACATTTCACCACTTTTTATAAGAAACTGTATGTAAAAACCTGAGTTAATTGATACCATATTTCTCATAATTCCCAATATTTAGAATCCCATATTGGACATCCTGGGCAATGGTCCCATGCTGTCCTTCCTTTATTTAGGAGTAGATAGAGTGAGGCAGATGGAGAGCTCCACAGTTCTTCAAAGATACTGTATTCGATGTTGTATGTACATACCACTGCTTTCTTTCCCTTGACCCAGATTTAACCTGCACATGCACACAAGCTCATTTCTGTGTGTGTGTGTGTGTGTGTGTGTGTGAGAGAGAGAGAGAGAGAGAGAGAGAGAGAGAGAGCTGTGTCAGTAGATTTCCTCAAAGGGCCTACACACACACACACACAAACACGCACACACAAGGATGTCACAGAAAATAATGTAAAAGACGGGGAGGGGCTGGAGAGATGCTTCAGTGGTTAAGAGCTCTTGCTGCTCTTGCAGAGAACCTGAGTTCAGTTCCCAGCACCTACGTATAACTCCAGTTCCAGGGGATCTGGTATCCTCTTCTGGGCTCCTTAAGCCCAGGTACGCACTTGGTGCGTGAACATACATTCAGACAAACACTCATACATGGGAAATAAAAAATGAGTAAGTCTTAAAAGATGAGAAGGAAGCCAGGCATGGTGGTGCACACCTTTAATCCCCGCACTCTGGAGACAGAGGCAGATGGGTCTCTGAATTCAAGACTAGCCTAGTCTACAGAGTGAGTTCCAGGACAGTCAGGACTACACAGAGAAATCCTGTTTTGAAAAAAAAAAAAAAAGCAAGTAAGTAAACAAACAAATAAGGAAGCTGGGAGGTGGTGGCATGTGCCCAGGTTGTTTCCTCCTGATCTCACCAGCCATAACTTTCTCCTCCTGCCGCAGGAAGGCAGGGGCCAGGGGTGCTGTTCAGGAAGAGATCCCACCACGGAGTGAGGAACAAGGGGAGCTCTCCAACAAAAGACCATACCTCCGCTCCCTATATGCTCCTGGGGTATACAGGAGGGGAGGAAAAATGGTCACTTTGTTGGAGAAATGTTCTTCTGCAGCCAATGGCGTCAAGACGATGTGTATACAGTTCTGGAACGCAAGCTGGAAGTGTAAACTTGAGAGTTGGAAGCACATGGAAATGGTAATTGGAGATGAGTGTGGATAATGGTTTACATTAAACATGCATAAAGAGAGCCAAAGAGTGTTCTGTCTGGACTCCAGAGGACACTGAAGAACAGACAGAGAAAGAGTGGACAGTGATCTTGGAGAAGGAGAATCCCAGGGGACGTAATATGTGGTTCTGAAAGAAGGAAGCCACTATCTGCTAAACAAGGCCCCTCAAAGCTGCCAGACTTGAGAGTTTATATCTAACTTGGAAACAGTTACCTGATCGTGACTTCCAAGAAGGGCCCCATGGCTCTTTTGAAGTGAGCTAATACAGGTGAATGCATTCAAGCAGAGTTTCTAAGCTCAGTTCAAATCAGCGCATTTTACTATGCACGTTTATAACATGCGCTGTGGCTGGGGAGAGATTACCTAATATAAGACAGGGGGATTTGCCCAAAGTTAGAAAAAAAATGTTTGCCTTTAATTTTCTAGTTTATCCTCAGACTCCTGCTTTCAGGGTTTCTCTGTGTAGCCCCAGCTGTCCTGGAACTCAGGCTGTAGAGCAGGCTGGCCTCGATCTCACAGAGCCCTGCTGCCTCTGGCTCCTGAGCTCCGGGGTTAAAGGTGAGCACCACCATGGCTGGCTGCTGCTCAGACTTCTAACAGTCCTGGGAAGCAAGGGATCACTCAGGTGTGGTCAACCCAGGTAACAGAAAAGTAGCTTTAAAGAAAGGAGATACACAACACACTGTCTTGAAGGCGATCTTCATGACCACGGCAGGTTCATCATGAGCCATAAACTAGCAATCAGTTTAAAGAGAAATTATCCAAGGCATCCAGTATCTAAATGAGAACAGTTCCTTAAGGTCATGGTTTCAGGTCACATGTGTTAACGTGTTCTTCAATTAACGCTTCAGAGCCGTTGTTTTGGTGCAGTGGCCACAGTGGTGACATCCAGTTGCTGCTGCAGTGACACTTTGGGCCTAAGGAAGCGTCATGTTCAAAGGCAACACGGCTCTCCTCAAAGGGGGGGCTTTGAGGCAGCTTTGGCAAAAGCTCTGTTTGAGTGGGTCCACTGTTTCTTCCGGGAAATTCCGAGCTGCCCCAAACATTTCAACCCGTTTCTTTTCATTCTTAAACTGGCCTTAGTTTCTCATGATTCCAGCTAAGACTCGAACGGAGCAGGGGTTGTAGAGGTTTCACTACAATATTGGAGAACACTGGGAGACACGCCCAAGTTTAATGTGCGGTTTGGAAAGACAGCTTGGAGTGTTTGAGGAGCTGAGAAATGAATAGAGGTCTGGTCTACTAGTGAAAAGATGGCTTGTGGAATAAATGGGTGCTGCTGGTGAGCAGGCAAGAGGCAAAGAACACTTGGACCCATCATCTTTTTTTCTCAGCAAGAATGGACTTCTCCACAAGTCTCAACCAGAGGGGTCCTCAGCAGGACTCTGAGGCAGGTTTACAAAGCTGGTGTGTTACTGAGCCATGTTCCTAGCCTTCAGCCATCCTATAGCATTACCTGGCGTCCCCTGGCCTTGGGTCTTTTTGGTTCTAAGAACTTGAAATCTATTATCATTAACTGACTAAATATGTAACTTGGCTGCTAAGAAGTCGATAGCTTTAAGACTTTCTAAGTCAGGAATCCTGAGGCCTCCTACCCCTGCTTCCTGGCTGACTTGAGCAGTTTAACTGAGTGTAAGGAACAGAACCTTAGAATTCTTTTCTCTCCTCCCTACCCAGATCCTTTAGCAAACATGTCTCTGACTTGTGTGGGAAACCCCTGCTTGGGGGAGGGAGTCCTCTATTTCCAGAGAGCGACCTGGACATTGGTAGACTGTGAACTTCAACAATAGGATCATCTAACAGGGGAACACAGAGAGTCTCCTGGACAGGCTAGCCTCAAAACTTGTTATGTAGCTAAAGATTACGACCTTGAACATCTGCTCCCTGGTTTCTGCCTCCCAAATGCTGTGGTTACAAACTTTTGCCACATTCCTCCTTTGTTTGCTTGCTTTTCTATCATCCTGGGGATGTTCCTGCTGCATGCTGTCAATGGCACTATCTCCCTGACCCTATTTGCTTGCTTTTCTAAGATTCTAGAGAATATCCAATATTCTTTGGCTTGTGGCACTTTCTGTCTTGAAGTCAGTCAGTCAGGAAAATTGGAATCTTTTGCACAGATCACAGCAATCTGATACCTACTTCCTTCTCCATTTCCACACTCCAGGACTCCAGGATTTCACTGAGCCCACAGGCTATATCGTCATCATCGTCATCATCATCGTCTACATAGTGTAAATTTCTTATATGTATATTTCTCTGTATTTCTCACAGCAACAGGAGTATGTGTAAGCACATAGTTAAAGTTGATTCTTAAGTTAATAGAGCTGAAGTTCTTGAAGGTGTGTCTTAAATGCTTTGATGGTTGTTGACCATGCTTTGGTATCGCCCGTTGCACTAAATATAAAAGTCAAGTCATGCCATCCCTGGTAGCACACACTTGTAATTCCAGCACTCAGAAAAAGTCAGTGGAGTTGTGAATTCAGGGCCAGCCTGAGCAACACAGAGAGACTCTCTCAAAAGCAAAACCAAGTTCAAGTCAGTAGAATATGTTTATAAAACAAACGCAACGCGCAAGATGTCATATATCGTCTGTTCACATTTATAATGTTAAAAAGCAAAAGAAGTCTTTATGGTATTGCTTTGGAAAAAACAAGAGGTAAGCCAAGAAAGAAGACATACAGACAAGGCCAGAGAAGAGAGGCGCTCTTAGCTGGAAGAAGGCCTGGACAAGTCCAGCCGGACTCTACTAAGCGTGCAATGAGGATGCCGCGGTTACAGGGGAGGGCTGGTTGACCCAGTGCGTCTGCGCGTGCTTGGAGACATCTTGCAGAGACGCTGGTGATGAACCACAGAAAATTAGGCAAGTAAAAATCCGCGATAGTAATTGCCAGAGGAGGGGTAGTACACCTAAAGAAAATGTACTCACAGTCTGCTGTGTAGCTTAGCGGTGAGACTAGGGATAGAACCCATTACGGTAAGGAGGCAGAGAGGTCACACTGTCTGCACACACACAGCGGAGTGAGGACTGGAAATGGTTCCATGCCCTCCCAAACGGCACTGCCAACTGGGGACCAGCCATTCAAATACGTGAGCCTACAGCGGACATTTTTCATTCAACCCTCCGCAAAGGGTAGGGGAAAAAAAAATCGTGTTGCATAGGAGGAAGTCAGAAAAAAAAAAATCTTGTAAAAAGTCAAGAAAGAGCAGCCAAACATATTTCTTAAAAACGAGGAGATTGATACTAAAACAGCCAAAGTACCAATGTTTTGGTTATTTTACTGTCTATGTGTGTACATTGTTCAGGTAATAATTATGTTTAAGATGAGAATTCATTCACATTTACTTTGAAAATAAGAATGAAGGTTTTTTTTTTTTTTTTAACTTATTTATTTGTTTCTGAGACGAGATCTTTCCCTGGCCTGGAACACTTCAAGTGGCTTAGACTGGCTGGCCAGTGAGCCTCAGGGGATTGCCTATCAATGCCCGCCAGCTCTAGGATTGCCAGCACAAACACCATGCCTGGCCCTGCTCTCCAACATGACAGCTGGTGCCAGAGCCCAGGTCCTCCCACTCACACAGCAAGCACTTTACCAACGAGCTCTCTGCCCTCTCCTACCTTCGTAGGTCACAGTCTGCAAAACAATGTTCTAACCTGGGATTCAGCCGTTATGTTTTGGTCCTTGAGGGATTTTAATCTGGCTTAGTCTGTTAGTCAACATACCAGTCTGCCACAAGGCAGGCCAGGTAAAAGTCCCTGGATCAGGAAACTTGTATTAGGACCTTGATGATGTTTCTGGAAGGATGTTAACAGAAATGAAGATGCAAAGATTATTTTGGAAAGGAAAACACCTTGTTTATTCTTCCATCAACCAGTCACATCCAGTTCCTTGAATGTGTTCTTTTCTTAGCTGTCAATCTTGCTATACTCTTACCATAAATCAACCATGATTATCTTCATCCCTGGTCATATTTGAGAAGAGCTGACCATGCCTGATGACATTCTCAGTAATCCATGGGATGATATGGTTTTTTTTTCTTTTTCTTGTGTGTGTGTGTGTGTGTGTGTGTGTGTGTGTGTGTGTGTGTGTGTTGTTATTGTTGTTTTGAGACAGGGTTTCTCTGCACAGTCTTGGCTGTCCTGGACTTTGCTGACAGTGAGAAATCACATTTGAAGTTAGACATCAGGTGGAGCCAGGAAGATCAGGCATTTAAAGTCACCCTCAGCTATTCTGTGAGTTCGAGACTAGCCTTGGCTTTATGAGACCCTGTCTCAAAACAACAATAATTAGCAAATACAAAGAACAGTAATGCTAGGGATTCAGCATATTTGGTTCTCTCAGGCTCTTAATTGTTCGTTTGAAAGCATCAAGGTTGTTTGTCAAAATTGTAGAACAAAAGGTTTCCTTGTACTTGCCTTCTGGGTTAAGGGCTTTTCACTCCTCACCATCTATTTTTCCATGAAGTTGTATGGTTTGAGTTAGCCAGTTCCAGGACTCAGCATCTGAAAGGCAGGAATAGCTAAGGCAAACATCCGGAAGGAGCCAGTTAAGGATGGAAAAAGAACAGGAAGCTAAGGTACCTCTCTCCCCAAGGCTGAACCATGGCGAACATGCCTCTCAACCTATTCAACTGGTCTTGATGGAGTATCCTATTCTCCAGCTCTTTTCCTACACACTGGGGACACAGCTGTGGGCACAGTGGCACAGCTGTGCCTACCTGATATGCAACCATGTAATTTAAGAAGAATACAGTTGATTCTCCCCCCCCCCATCAAAACTCTATGGCAAAAGTTTCACTTTCCCTCGAAACCTGCTTCAAACTCAGAAATTCTGATCATTCGAGGAAAGTGAGATTTATCTGTGGAGTAGTTCGCCCTGTCCATATGTTCCCAGATAAATAACTAAATTCCACAAAAAAACACACCTTCTCTGCAGTGGAAATCAGGCCCTAGTGATATTAGGCTTGCACGAATTGAAATGGGGCTAAAAGCTCAGCTGTGAACTCTCGGGGTTTCGTGCTAAGCCGGAAGCTTTTACCGAGCTCAGCTCGCTTTAAATTGAGAGGCAGAGTTTAGACCCTTTTGTTACTTAAGAGACTGAGCAAATTAGCAAGTCCGAAGAAGCAAATCTTTTTTGATTACTGAACTATTACAAATGCCCCCCGGCCAACCGGTAACCTCTCTCCAGAGGGAAATGTTCAGCGGGACCTTCTGCTTACATTCATAAAGTCTGTTAAAGCAAATCTCTCACATTTCCATTAAGTCGGTAAATTACTTCTAGGGTGGAGAATAAAATGCTGGTGGAAAAATGGCTGAGCCATATTAATGACGGGAGGTGGGGCTGCAGAGGTGGGAGAATCGATGCCGTCTTCACGTCTTCACGAGGCAGGGATTTTTTTTTTCAGCCTTGCTCACGTGTTGGGCTAAATGTAAATGATGTCACCTTCTTCTTGAGTGAGAGGCAAAGTTATCAGGGCCGTGGGGGCTTCACGGAGCACGTTGCGTGGCTGACATTAAAATGACTACGGGGTTATTTCTTTTCCATATCTATTCTCCTGGAAATTTTTTCAGGATTTTATTGTAGATAGTGTGGGGGGGGGGATGCAAAATGCCACAGGAAACAAAGCCCTAGCTCGTTCTTGCTCCTGGAGTATTGCCATTCTATCTCAGCTCTGATGGAAATCGAGACTTTGTGCCGAAGCCTTAATGAGATGCTGGCAAATATCTTTCTGCCCCGCTGGAAATGTAATCTTCCTATTGAACATTTCATCCTAGTGAATTTCATCTGCAAGAGCATTTTACATTTGAATCAGAGAGGTCACTGCTAGGGAGCAGAAAATGGGGCTGGCGCTGTTCCATATTGGGTGAAACCGATCCCCAAAGGTATGGGAAGTAGACCGGTGGCTCATAGCAGCTAATTAGTTCATTGTTTGATCCGGCGGAGTAAAGTCAGGATACCGTTCTCCAATGCTGTCTCTAGATGCCACAGTTTCCACATAAGCACAAACCTTGACAGTCTTGTGTCCAGTGTCCCCCAGGGATGCTGACTTACTATTCTGGCTTTTAATGCACTTTGCATACTTGTATTACATTGGGTTTCCTTAAGGAATCTCACCCACATCCTAATAGTTGTTCCTAAATAAGCCATATTTTTCCACACCTTTTTCCAGCTTTGTGTGAGTGAGGACGTAGTCCATGCTGTGAATTACCCTCTCCCTTGTCTAGCCATCAGTGTTTTCTGATCCTTTGAATGTTGTTAATCACTAAGTAAACTCTCCTTTGCCTAGACTGAGCTAGCAGAGAAGGAAGCATCTGGCTAGTGATCTTGTTCAGATAAGGAAACAATAGTCAAACGTATCTGCAAGTGTGTGGTCCAGTGGTTAGATGCCTGAATTCATGTGTGTAAGCACAAAAGCGTATCCCAGTAGAAAAGCGCATATACATATATGTGCATACTGACACATGCCGGTTGCTAAGGGAAATGTATTCTCGCAAATATAAAAACTGTTGCTCTTCACGCTGTGCTAATATCAGAAGACTGAGCTTTTAGCTGCCATGGGGAATGGCATTTACATGTAGATTTGCAAATCAAAAAGGCCTGGCACAGCCTCCTTTGAATTCACTTGAATACTGGCAGCTTACTGTTCTCTGCAATATCATCAATTTAACCAAAAGCTGAACAGAATTACTACAGAGATTTACCTATATTAATAAACCAAAAGATTAGGCTACAAAACCAATTATTAGGACTCCAGGTGTGGAAGGAATTGAAGGAAGTGAGCAGCAAGGAGAAGACAGATGATTTTTTACTTTAGTTAAAATAAAATCCATTACATTTCAGAGTAATAAATTTTCTGCCAGCCTAATGCAAGCTGGTTATGATGCTAAATATGGAGAAAGAAGAAGAAATTTTTTCTATAGGAAAAATATATAAGGTATAAAATGTTGTAAAGAGCATATTGAACTTTGCAGGGTTTAATTAAAACTTAACATAATGTGAATATTTTGAACCCTCAATTTCAATGAGAAAGTTAGGAGGAGTTTAGTGAAAAGATTTACAGGAATTTAGTCCCAAAATCATGAAATTTTATTTACAGCAATAAAGATATTGAAGAAGTCTAAGAATCTCATGCTACTGGTTTGTCTGTGCCCGTTATTTATTGTATAGAACATGTATGTTCCTGCTGCTGTTGCTAGCCTAGACTCGCATAACTCTCCTGTGTCAGATAACTAAGGGCTGAAGTCATAGGGATCAACCCCCATACCCAAGCAAACACATATATTCTATATAGTGGAGTAGTAGAAAGCTATCAAAAATGATGCTGCAAAAATATAACTGAAGAAATACATTTATTGAGATGCAGAAATAAATATATTTGAAATGTTATACTGTATAAAACTAAAGGCACAGTTTATACAACCGTATGTGCTTACTACTTTTTTTTTATAGATTTATTTATTTATTTATTTATGCATATGAGTGCTCTATCTGCATATATCCTGCACACCAGAAGAGGGCATCAGATCACATTATAGATGGTTGTGAGCCACTATGTGGTTGCTTGGAATTGAACTCGGGACCTCTGGAAGAAGCAGCCAGTGCTCTTAACTAACTGCTGAACCATCTCTCCAGCCCCCTATGCTTACTACTCCCCCCACCCCTGAGACAGGGTTTCCCTGTGTAGTCTTGGCTGTCCTGGACTCACTTTGTAGACCAGGCTGGCCTCGAACTCTCCAAGATTCACCTGCCTCTGCCTTTCTGAGTACTGGGATCACAGGCATGTGCCATCGCATCCGGCTATGCTTACCGCTTTTAAAGAGATTAACGTTTAGATTTTATATTCAAACTTGAAAGAACAGGAGCTAGAAATCAGCTCAGTCAGTAACATGCAATCACGAGGACTTGGGTCTGGATCTCCATCACCCATGAAAAGCCAAGTGGGACACCAGACAGCTATAATCCTGGTGCTGGAGAAGGAGGGCCGGGCAGATCCCTGAGCTTGCTGGCCAGCCAGGCTGGCTGGACTTGGAGCTCCAAATTCTCTGAAAGACCCTGTCTCAAAAAAATCCAATGGAGAAGCTACAGATGATGCCTCATGTTCACACATATTTGCACACATGTGCATGGATACTCACATGCACATGGACATGGACACGTGTCCTATTTTAGCTTCTGTTGCTGTGATGATACCATGACCGAAAGCAACTGGGGAGGAATGGGTTTCTTTCAGCTCACACTTCCACGTCACAGTCCGTCACGGAGGGAAGACAAGGCAGGGGCCTAACTGAAGATCATAAGAAGAACGATGTCTACTGGCCTGCTCTCCATGGCTTTGCTTTCTCAGCTTGCTCTCTTATACAACCTACGACTGTTAGTATTTATATAAAACGATGTCACACACACAACAAATACTGTATGAAAGGTATTTATTGGATAGAAGTGGAGAGAGAGAGAGACATGGTGGGGACTCCCCAGGAAAAAAATGAGGCAGAGAGAGAGAGGGTGGGAACGGCAGACGGGTTATATCTGAAGCATGGGGCCCAGATGATGTCATAGGATGCTGGTAATGACATAGGATGTTATCAGGACCCGAAAGGCCCCTCAGGGCAGGCTAGTTGAATTCCCTGCACAGCAAAACAATGACCACCCGCTCAGGGATGGCATCGCCCACAGTAGGCTGGGCTTTCCCACATGGACCATTAATGAAGAAAATACCCCACAGACAAGCCCATGGGTCAATCCAATGGGGGCAATTCCTCAGTTGACATCACCTTGCATAGCCTTGTGTCTCCATGCCTTCGAGATAGGTGCCCAAATTACCGCCTGCCAAAGCACGGTCCATTCAAAGAGCCTGACAATTGTGCATGGCTTGTTTGCATTTCTCCTCAGTGTTCAAATCTTTGTGAACCAGTTACTATGTGATGGGATCTGCGCTATACATACCATGTGCTTTTTCACCTGTTGAGTTTTTAAATCAAGTTTTTATAGTAGGTGTTACCTACTCTAACTTACAGATGAAAGAACTAAAGTTTAAAGATATTAAGTGTTAAGCTATGATGGTGCAGGCCTGTAATTCCAGGTCTTGCTTGAGAGGTAGGAGCAAAAAGACTGTAAAGTCAAATCCGCCCTGGGTTACACAGCAACATCTTGTCTTGAAATAAATAAGTTAGCAAACAAGCAAACTGTGTAAGTGTTGAAGGTGCCTATTTGTGTGCACAAGTGTGTATGTGTGTCTTTGTGCGTGTGTATGGAGGCTGGAGGAACATTTTAGGCTTCATTCCTCCATCGCCTTGTTGTTTGAGGCAGGAGATTCTCACTGGCATGGGCTCACCAACTAAACTATGCTAGCCGGCCAGCAAGCTTTTGGGTCTGTCTGTTTCCACCTGCCCAGAACTATGAGATTATAAGTATGAACCGCCATGCCTGGTATGTTTTGTTTTTGTGGGTTTGGGGGATTGAACACAGGCACCCAAATTTGTACAAGTACTTTACTGACTGAGCTATCTCTCCAGGTTGCTAACTTATTTTAAAAATTGAAAATGTTTAATTTTTCCTTCAAGTTTAAACAGAACAAATTAAATGGTAGACCAATGCCCGTCTATTTCATATTATTTAGGATGTTGTGGCTACGAATAACAAAAACAACTCAAATTGTATTAAGCAAGAAGAAAAGCCATAGCTCACGTGACCAGACATCATGTGGCCCAAGGCGGTATGACAGACCCCTGACTCTTTTCTGAACAGATTCTGTGGCTCTGCCCATTTCTGCAAAAGGCTTTATTCTCAGGCTGATAGCAAGACATCAGATCCAAGCATATCCGGACATAATATCCAGGCACAGGAAGGCACCAGGGTCTGGGGGTATTGCGCAGTTGGTCGAGTGCTTGCTTAGCACATGCAAAGTGCTGGGTTTGATCTCTAGTATGGAATAAACCAGGGACAATGCATGCCTGTAGGTCGAAGCACTCAGGAGACCAGCCTGGGTACACTAGAGAGTCATGAAGGAGGGAGATGTGCTGGAGAGATGGCTCAAAGGTTAAACGTTTTTGCTGCTTTTACAGAGGACTCAGGTTCTAGTCCCTGTACCCATTAGGCAGCTCACAACCGCCTGGAACTCCGGTTGCAGCGTGGCATCCATCACTCTCTTTTGCCTTCCTTGGGCTCCCACATACACAGGGTGCACAGAAACTCAGACAGACACATGTCTTGTCTTCTCTTAAGACGAAGAAAACTTTTGCCGGAACCCTTCTTCCACTCAAGACCTCTCTTATCTCTGTTGTCAAAGCTTAGCCACAAACACATTTAACCACTTATGACCACAGACATAGGATTGCTGTGTGGCTGGTTTAGATTGACGCCTGGGATGAAGTAGCTTGCTGTCTATAGGGTCTGTATTGCTGTATTACCTTCTGCACAAGTGGTTATTGCCAGGCATGGTTGTGAATTCTTGTAGTCTCAACACGGGATGTTAAGAGGCAGGAGAATCAAGAGCTCAAGGCCAAGGCCAGACTGGCAATAATATAAAATATGCACTCTATGTTCCTTTGTTCTGTCTCCTTTTGTCTTTTTTAAGTGATTATTATTATTTATTTAGAGTGTTTTGATCCAAATGCCAGGTATATTACAAGCAGCGCGTGAACTCCAGATGTCAACATTATCTTGAGTTCTACATTGTTTTCCACCTCTTTGTTTTTTCTGGGTCCTTACATTTGAATACATTGAAATGTGCATCCATCGTAAGTGATATGACCTCGTTTGGAAAAATTAGTCTTTGTGCATTCAATGAACATAAGGATCTCAGCGCAGGATCAACTATTGTGAATTAGCCAAATCCAAAGCAAAACAGAAACTTTCCCTTTGCCAGTGGCTATCAGTTGTAAATAGCTTCTTGGAAGCTATTTCTCTCCTGGGCATGGAGGTATGTATCACAGATAAGATACTGGCCACCTGCCTCCGGCCATGCTTAATGCAGTTTATGAAGCACAGTAAAGCTAGGCACCATGGAGAAGAAGAGTTCATTCCGCCACCAGGAAGCCTTTTTCTCACACCATGTTAGCCCTCTGACCATTTCAACCAGCGTAGAAACAAGGCTGAGATACATCGAGATGTATTTGGTAATCATGAGCAATGCATAACAGCTGCTCATGGTTTTAAACCATGCACAACAGGAGTGGACAGGAACCTTTTAACCTGATCTGAGACACCAGCCAATTCATATAACACATATTAGATGTCATCTTAGTTCCAAAGGGTTAGAGTTCATGACCATCGTGGTGGAGGACATGGCAGCAGGCGGGCATCCATTGCACTGGAGCAGTGGCTGAGAGCTTACACATGATCCACAAGTACAATCACACCAGAGAGAGAGAACTGGGAACTCATGGGCTTTTGAAACCTCAAAGACTACCCCCAGTGACACACCTGCTCCAGCAAGGCCACTCCTAATCCCTAATCCTTCCCAAACAGTTCCACCAACTGGGGACCAAGTATTCAGACATATGTGCCTCTGGGGGCCATTGGCATTTAAACAACCACTGATGAAAAATGTAACAACTGTTCTCTTTCTCTCTCTCTCTCTGTCTCTCTCTCTTTAGTTTTTTGAGACAGGGTTTCTCTGTGTAGCTCTGGCCCTCCTGGAACTCACCCTGTAGACCAGGCTGGTCTCGAACTCAGAGATCTGCCTGACTATGCCTCCCTAGTGCTGAGGATTAAAGGTGTGTGCCATCACCACCCCACTGCCACGACACAACTGTTCTCTTTAATCTCACCAACTAGCTAGAGATGACCACTGTCACTGCTCAGTGTAGTTCAACCTTGGGCACAATGGAAGAGGAAAGGAAAAAGAGAATGAAACTTAATGGTTTCAGAGGGTATGACTGTCAACATAAGAAAATCTGAAAGAACATACAGGTAGGTGCTTTAATAGCACATAGAAGTCACCATATTCCTAAAGCCCAGGGATATGCCAAGATACACAATTTTAAATATTTACTTTAAAATATAAAAAAATAAGATAACTAGGAGTAATCCAAAAAAGGAAATATGTAAGCTTTACACAGGAAAAAAAAAAAAAAAAAAAACTGTGAAAGTTAAAAACTATCCAAGACCTGGAGACTGCTCATAGGTCGGAAGTTTCAAATATGTAAGACGTGCTCTGTAGATTAACAGAATGAAGGAGGAAAAAAAAAAACATACCCACATATTGTTCGATGGACAAATATCAACAGAACTTTACGTCCATTTGTAAATAAAGTAGACAGAAGTTTTGATTTAGCTGTAGTATCATAGGTAGTGTAAGTTGAGGGAATACCAGCCATTATTCTGATGGGCTCATCACATATTGTCTGAACCTGAAATTGGACTCATATAAAACAAAACAAAACAAACCCGAGCAAAGCAGTGAGTGTACTTAGAAAGCAGAATATTTGAAGCTATGGTGGACTCGGGAAAACGGATGTTATAGTCAACCGCACTGACTGTGCGAGCCCGGAGCAGAGCTTTTCCAAGTTTCCTGTACACAGAATGACCTGAGCGACATGAGCACGCAGCGATGGGGAGCTGGGAACTGGATCCAGGGCCTTGGGCCTGCGAAGAAGGGTGCTACCCTCGAGCCCTTGCATTGTTTTAAAAATAGTCTCCAGGCCCAACCTCTGCACTTTCTAATTTGTTGTGTATCAAAGGTAGGCTTGCAGTTTTAAGAATTTTAAAACAAGCTGGGCGGGTGGTGGTGGCATGTGCCTTTAATCCCAGCACTTTGGAGGCAGAGGCAGGCAGATCTCTGTGAGTATAAGGGCCAGCCTGGCCTATGCAGTGAGTTTCAGGACAGCCATGACTACACAGAAAAACCCTGTCTCAAAAAGCAAAAAATTGTTAAAGCAATACTAACCAACAATCGTAGTGAGAATTTTGGTTTCTTTAAAAAAAAAAAAAAACCCTTAAGTTATATGACTATGTTTTTGTTTTAACCCCAGGTGTAGGATACAGGGCTGCTTCAAATTATCCACATCTGCTTCACAGCAGGTGACTTAGGATTTGCCTTGTACTCTCTTCTGCTGTTGGCTGTTTGCAGTTTGTTGTGGTTGGTTGCGGTTTGTCAAGTAGTGTTCGGAAAGAGAAGAGAAGAAGAAATTTAATGTCCCGACACCAAAGGTCAAACTTGCCCAAGGAACCCAATGTCCCTAATCAGCAGGAAGTATTCTAAAGAGGTCCATACCCCATCTCCCTTCTAACTTTCTTTCTTGCCTACCTAGCGTTGGGGGTTTGGAAAGGATTGGGGTGGAGAAAAGTGGTAAATATAGGAACCCAAATAAAGTAGCCAAAAAGCCCGGCTACAGGCAATGGACATGATTGCTACATCCATTATATAGGTTCATACAAAAGGCATTTGACAACCGTATACGTTACTATGGCTTATGACTGAAGTCCGAAGGTTTCAAAAGTTTGGAGCAAGCCAATTCCCTTTAGCATCTTTAAATAGTATCCAACATAGGCCAAATCTAAATGGTCTGGAAAGTTTTCTCTCTGCATCTTATTACAAAGTCGCCAGCAAGTGATTCATCTGCAACTAATCACACATAAAAGAACTTCTTAAAAAAGTTTATATAGACAGAGCATGAAAGTCTACTTGGAAATGAGGGCCAAACTGGCTCTCGGTTCCACTTGGATATCCTCCAAGTCAGCCTCACTCACTCAACCCAATTTTAAAGACTAGCATTACTGCATTCTTTTCCTGCCCACTAGAGATACAGTTGCTAGGAAACTGGCCCAGATGGCCAAGCCAGAACTGTTTGTGGTCTTGGCGCCTAAAGTAAACCAATCATTTCAAAAGTCAATTTCCTTACCCAATCATGTAACACCAAGGCATGTAACTCCCTGCTTATGTTTTTTCTCTTTAAAAACCTTGTTCCCCTAGACTGCAGGGCTGAATTCCTCTCCTGCTTCCACAGGAAGTTTGAGACCCAGGCTTGAATGTGTATACAATAAACCCTCATGTATTTGCAGAGGAGTCGATTCCTGGTGGTCTTTGGGGGTCTCATGAACTGGGCATAACAGCGTGGTATTTACCTAGCATCCCAGGGTGGATCCTCAGAACTCGGGGAGGGAGGTGTGTGGGTGTGTGTGTGTGTGTGTGTGTGTGTGTGTGTGTGTGTATATATATATATATATGCTGTATATATAAGTATACTGAAATACATATATATATATATATAGTGTGTGTATGTGTATATCTATTACTTCATATATGGTGGGAGCTGACATCCACTTTGGGGGGGGCATGCTATGGTGTGGCCTGGACTTACTGTTTAGTAGCTTCTATGAACAGAGGTTCCCTGAGACTGCAGTCTATGTGAAAATGCTGTGGCCACCCCTGGGGAGCAGAGGCCCCTCCCCCAGGGCCAGCATCCTACTCTGCTTGTGTCCCTAGTGGTTTTTCCAGCACTAAATCAGATACCTAATAGAGGTGATATTTCAGGAGAAAGGGAAGGTTTCCTTTGGGGATCTCCTGCCCCAGTGCCTTGGTATATCCGAGCTTACTCACAGTTGATCCCAATACCTGTCATTTATATTGAATTGCTGAGTTGTTTCATATTGTAAATAATCACCATTTTCCTTTGCTCTCTCACAGAATGTGGTTACATTTAAGACAGTGACTACCAGGAGCTGGAGAGATGGCTCTGCGACTAAGAACTGGCTGCTCTTCTGGAGGACTGGGTTCAAATCCCAGCACCCATATGGCAGTTCACCACCGTCTGTAACTCCAGTCCCCGGGAATCCGACACCCATACCCAGAAATACATGCAGGCAAAACCAATGCATATGTATATATTTTAAAGCAGCTATTTTTTTAAAGACTTTTTTAAAAAAGAAATATTACATTGATATTCAAAAAAATGATGCTAACTCAAGGACTGCTTGAAGGGAGAAATCAGAGTTTATCCATCCATTCTCCCTTCTTCCCAGGCCCAAGAAGGAGCTGGTTAGAAAATGACTCCCAGTTGGCTAAGTTTGGTTACAGTGTCTCTCATATGTTACAGTATCCTTTAAACCCTTGAAAGGATGCAGCAGTCAAATCAAGTATAGAGAGAGGAGAGAGAGAAAGGTTAATTTTGAGACAAGGTCTCACTGTCATTGTGTAGCCCTGGAAATCTCTGTGTAGACCAGGTTGTTCTCTAACTTGCAGAGATCTGCTTGCTTCTGAAGTCCTGAGATTGAGGTGTGTGCCACCTTGTCAGATCCAAAGTTATTTTTGTTCTGTTTTTAAACATGTATACAAAAGTTAGACAAGCTTTGAAGGGCCACAGCAGTAGGACCTAGTAACTCCTGGGCTCATGGAGTTGGAACTGAAGTATACTGGCTGAAAGTCAACAAATACTTGAAACCCAAGGGGAGAAAAATGCATCCGAAATGCAGATGATGAAAATACTAAGTTCTTTGAAATCAACCTGAAGCCAAATATCAAACTTTTGTGGTTTTTAAAAGCAAATTGCCTTGTTCTTCTCTTTTCAAAATGTTAAAGAATCATAATTGTACATTTTTGTGAGAAAATGCATCTGTATGACAGCAGCTACCTCTTCCATTCCCCAGCAAAAAGTCAGAACTATTTATTTCACAGAGGTTAATCTCAAGTCAAGCTTCACTTTCTGCTTTAAAATAGTCTTAAGCAGGAACAGTTAGGCAAAGCCTCAGTCTGATTGGCTGAGCATCCTGGAAATTAATGTTATAGGTCAGGGCATTCATCCCAAAGCGAGTTTGCCGTGGCAGAGAACTTCGGATGTCCTCCGCCCCCTTCAGGTTTTTAATTGATTGTTTCATGAGCTCACCTCCATCTAGTTCCTTTTAACCTTTTCCCCCTCGCCCCTCATAAACCTATAGATTAGCCTCAGCCAAGGAAGTGCTGCCTGTCGCTCTAAGTCAGCCATCCTCATCAGGAGATGCATCTGAGAGAGATGCTGAAAGCATCACTGTTAAAAGAATGTGACATGTTCCATCTTGCTGAGAGACATATTAGATACTGGAGAGAATTCATTTAAATGGAAATCATCTCTAAATTTGTTATTAATTCTATAAGCATTTTTTACTTATTCTTTCATAACCATACATAATAAAGTAGTTTGATCCTGTCCCTCCGTTTTTCTCTTCCCCCCCTCACCCCCCACTGCATTTTATTAGGTTGCCTGTATGGGCTTGGGTAGTGGGTTATCTGCTTGAGCCAGGGCTTTCTGAATGAGGACTATAACTCCCCCTTGTCCCAGCAACCATTAACAGCCTATGTTTGCTAGGAAGGTCAGAGGCCTCTAGCCCCTCCCGTTAATGCCGCTGTTTGGAAGATGTTGTTTAGATCCTTTTGAACTGGATCTGCCTTGAGATCTTGCCATTTTCATGAGGAATTCTGTAAGATAGAGTTGCCTCTCTGGGAAATCACCCCTAAAACCAGATTTCATTTCATTCTCTTTGTCACCATCCCCATGACCTAAGGATGTTGAAAAATCAGAGTCATGGCTGACCTCCAGTCTTTCAGTCTGGAGAAAGGTTTACCTTGTGATCTGAGGAGTGGGGACAGGAACTGAGGACAAACAGCAGCCTTGGGAGTTCATGGAAAGAACCCAAAACCCAACTCTGGGGAAGGTTGTACAGCCTGCTCATTGACTCTCGTCTGCCAACTCAGAAACAATCCATCTAGGACCTGGGAAATTTGGCCTAATTGTGTTAGGGTTCTGATGAGCCTCAGTGAAGTCCTTGGAACCTCCCGGGTCCACCCTCCCCCGACCCTTAGTGTTCTCATCTCGAAAAGCTCAGGGACTGTCAAAAGTATGTGACACTTATTCCAAGCCCTGGCAGGGGCCCCCAGTCCCCTTTACTAAAAAGGCTTACAATCATAAGTTCTCCTGTCTTTGAGAAGTGTTGAATCTCCTACAAAGCTGGATGATTTTTCTGGAGGGCCTGAAAACCATTCTTTTGGAACATGCTAGAAAGAGACCAGTTAGCAGGCACAGGTGATATGATCACGCTTACATTGACCAACCCTCAGACCTGCCTTTTGTGAAATTTTTCACTCTCCTGACTTCATTTGTGCTACCCCTACTTTCTCATTCTCCCTTTGAAATCACCGAACTCCTGAGCACAGACGTGCTGGGCCAGAAGGACTGAGCCAAGGTCAAGTCAGGCTCTGTTCTGCAGCATTTGTTAAAGAATTCAGTTTATCTTGGACACAAGCCAGGGTTTTGTTTTTCTTTTTCCTTCTTTTTTTTTTTTCACTAATTTCCTTGCATGAAGTAATTTCTGTTGTTGTTTGTTTATTTTTTTAAAAAACAGCTTTTAAAATGGTCTTAGGGGTGTGATTCGGTATGTAGAGAGCTTGTTTGACATGTGCAGAAGAAGATTGGTCTACAACATATGCTTGTAATCCCAGTACTCTGGTTGTGGAGGCAGGGGGATGAGAAGGTTGGTGTTTCCTCAGTTACACAGAGAATTTGAGGCCATGCTGGGGTGCATAAATTCCTGTCTCCAAAAGTTAATGAATGAGCTGGTAAGTTTTCCCTAAGTGGTCTTGGGTTCAAAATACATCTCACTGACAGAGCACCGGAAAGGAAACATTTATTATCCATGTAGTATTTCTAGTTTAGAAACATTGTATTTATTTCTTTTGAGTGTGCGCCTGTGTGTGGGGGGGGGGGGGGGGGAGCACGTCCTGTGGAGGTCGGAGACCAGCTTGTGGGAACCTGGTTCTTTTCTTCTGCCGTATTCAGTCCGGGGACTTGAACTCAGGCTGTCTGCAGGAACCTTTACACTCTGATCCACCTCAACAGACTTCATGTGACATGTTTTAATCGCTGAAAAATAAGAAAGCACAGATGCTAGAGGAGAAAGACGAATAGAGAGAACGTGGGGAAAGGAGGAGGAGAAAAAGCCACACCCGTGACAGCAGCGTTCCTCTCAGCCGGCTGCCCTCAGTGTTTCCTCCTAAGCATGAGCATTTATGGAAGAAGGGCCGCAAGAGATAGCCAGAAGACAGGAGAGCTGGAGAGACGGAGGGTGAACAATGCCGATCCTCCCGCCCTCAGAGCGTGGGGGCAGCAGGGATGTGAGCATCCTGAACCTCCCGCTAGTCAGTCAGGGTTCACCTGCGGGAGACAGCACTAAAGTCAACCACATGTAGTTCTCAGCCTCTGGGTCACGACCCCTCCAGGGGTCAAATGACCCTGCCATGGGGGTCACATCTCAGATATCCTACATACCAGATGTTTACATTATGATTCGTTACAGTAGCAAAATCACAGTTACGAAGTAGCAAGGAAGTAATTTTATGGTTGGGGATCCTCACAACATGAGGATCTCTATCAGAGGGCCATTAGGAAAATGGAGAAGCACTATCCTAGACTGTTGTCTAGAGAGGTTGCAGAGAGAGAGAGAGAGAGAGAGAGAGAGAGAGAGAGAAAAAACTCAGGTGAAGACTGAATGAGCCAGAGAATAAGAAGGAGCCAGAAGATATTTAGATAAACTGGGGCAGATTTAGTAACTATCTAGTTGGCTATCCTGACTCCATGACAGGCTTCGGTTTCTTGCTCGGGAATGAGAAACGAATCAATCAGGAATGACCAGGACCATCTGGCCTTGGGAACATGAGCTGCTCAACTGCCAGCTTGGACTGCTTTGAGCTGGTTCAGAAAGCCCCAACCCCTGACTAAAGCTCTCGCCAATCCCTGATGCCCAGGTAGGTACCCTTGCTTCTAACCTTTGCCAATCAAAATAAAGATGAGCTAACTCTCCCTAGAATTCCCCTAATTGGCTTTAAAAGGGGCCTGTGAGCTCCCCTCGGGGAACATCAAGGTGAAGGTGGTGACCCCAGCACGCTGGAATTCTCTGCAGAATAAACTCTCTTTGCTTTTTATAATACTTCAGTCTGGGTCTTTCCATCAGCGAATTCCGGACCCTGACAGTTTTCACTTCTCTGTAATCATCCTCTACTAAAATGCCCTGTTCTTTCTGTAAATAGCCTGTGTGCACTTCTGGGTTTTGAAAACCCACCAACTCCTGAGCTTGTCCCAAGATCAGGCCACCCTGGAAAACTCTGCCCGGCACAAGAAACCCTTTACAAAGCCTGCCTCCTGCTTCAGTTTTCTGGTGCTTCTCGCCAGAGCAGAGGGAGCCAACTCTTGTGTTTTTCTCCTTAAATCTCTTGTGTACTTCAGGGATACAGTTCCCTTCTGAGCTGCAACGCATCCTCATCTGTTGGGGAAACCTTTCTCCTCAGAGCTGCTGCACTTCCACCTTCCCTTTAACAGCCTGCATTTTCTAAGAAGGTTTTAATCTCATGGGAAACTTAAACAACAGAAGCTTGATGTTATTCTTTGCTACGTAGGAAGTTCTAGGGCAGCCTAGGCCATATGAGACCTTATCTCCAAGACAGTGTTTTGTTTTTAATAAGCAAAATGATTCAAGGGGTATTACAAACTAAACCGAGACCTGAGGAAACATGATCCTAAGAAACACGTAAGAGTGTCTCTGTCCTAATGCAGGAGGCTCGGATTAGAAGTGCCAGGAACTGAATTGAAGAAGGAACAAATGAGTCAAAACGGTCTTTTGGTTTTGTCTGAAGCTAGCTTCCAAATTTTGCTAGGATTAGTCACTAGGAACTCAGATTAAGGGAGCTAATGCTTGATGTTCTCAAAGGGACTAGAAGGTTAAAGTCATTCCAAAACAAAAGAAGGTGGGAAGAGGAGGCCAGTGGATTGAGGGGAAAGAAGAGGCAGACAGATGGCAGGGCAGGGTTGGGGGTGAGGAGAATGAGAAGAGTGTTGAAGGTGGAGGAAAAGGGGAGGGAAGAATGGAAAAAGAAGAGGAGGAAGAATGAAGATAGTAGTGAATTCTGCTTGCTAGTGCAGAGTCCCTGGAGTCATGCTACTGTTCTCACTCTCCCATCTGACTTGCTTGACCCTTGCAGGGCTGAGAAGCAATTCTGTTGTGATGAACAGCGTGTGTCTTTGTTTCTCAAGTAACCTCAGGCCAATGTTTTCAACTTGCAAAACCTCAGGTCGATACGGAATAACCTAGTTTAGTGATGCAATCTGCCCTCTTCAATCCCAGCTTTCTTCTGGATCTTGTGTGGCCTAGCACTAACTTTTCATGTTTGAGCTGAGAGTCAAACCAGATCCCCAAATAAATGAATCCCTTAAAACTGAATGTGCTTGTCACAGAAGCTTAGGCTGGAAGTGAATCCCAAGGGCCCAAAGAAATTCTGCTAAGTGCCCAGGACATCCCCAATTTTTGGGTGAGTATAGTTTTTAGCATACCTATGCTCCCAGCACTTGGGAAGCTAAGGATTACAAATTCAAGGCCAGCCTGGGCTACATAGTGATACATTAAAAAAGAAGAAAAACAAAGCAAAGCAAAACAAAACAAACAAACAAACAAACAAACAAAAAACAATTGGTTTTGGAAAACCCACATGAATTCTTCAACTTTTTTTTCTTTTTTTCATATTTTATTTTTATTTATTTTTTATTTATTACAATGTATTCACTTTGTAGCCCTGTTCCTCGTCCCCTCCCAACCCCACCATCTCTCCCTCTTCTCCCATGCCCCTCCTCCAGTCCACTGATAGTGGAGGTCCTCCTCCCCTTCGCTCTGACCCTAGCTTATCAGGTCTCATCAGGACTGGCTGCCTTGTCTTCCCCTGTGGCCAGATAAGGCTGCTCCCTGCTCAGGGGGGGTGATCAAAGAGCCAGCCACTGAGTTCATGTCAGAGACAGCCCCTGTTCCCCTTACTAGGGAACCCACTTGGACACTGAACTGCCATGGGCTACATCTGAGCAGGGGTTCTAGGTTATCTCCATGCATGGTCCTTGACTGGAGTATCAGTCTCAGAAAAGCACGGGTGGTTCAGTGGTGGAATTTTTGCCTGCCACGCTGGAGGCCCAGGTTCGCTTCCCTGCCTGTGCAGAGTCCAGTCTCTTCAACTATTATAGTCATCAATTATATTCAAATGGTCCTGCTGTTGGCCAAAATACGAAGTGCATTTGCTATGGTGATGTTATGAAAATTCATGTTAGGGCTGTGGAGATGGCTCAGCCAGTAAAGGCATTTGACGACCTGAGTTCTATCTCTGCAACCCACATTGTGGAAGGAGAGAACTGACTCCCCAAATTAGGCCTCCGACTTCCACGTGTGCATACCTGCACACGACCCCACACACTAAATAAATAAATAAATGTAAAAAGAATTTCTAAAAGAAAATTAACTGTTAATAATATTGGGGACTAAGGGTTTGTATTCTAAGCAAGGTAGGGATCCTCTGAAGTAGTGTAACTTTTTTTTCCTCACCCTTCTTCCAGTGTTGACTTTTCTTAGGAAAAAATTGCTTCAACTAAAAGATAGGTGTTTGTGGGGAAAGTATCTAGAGCCACCTGTTGATACGGAATTCAACCTAAACACTAGGTTCACTGTATTGGGAAAAGGAGTGTGATAAGATCCCCTTATGAGACTTTTAGGCATGTACACAAGTCCATTCCCAGTGTACACAATCTTATCAACTGGATACGAAGCATATTCACAACGCAAAACGATCTTTGGCTGCTCCCTTTTCGGTTTTTCCTTTAATACTACTGAGGCTTGAAAGTGAAGCCTTCTGCGTGCAAGGCAAGTGCTCTACCACTGAGCTACATCCTCAGCCCTCTTTTTCTTTTTTCTTTTTGACTCTTTACTTTTTGAGACAGCCAAACTGAGTTGCCCAGGCTGGCCTTGAATTCTCTCTCTGCCCAAGAAGAGCTATGAACTTGCAATCTTCTTGCCTCTGCCTTACAAGTGTTTGAGCTTAGTCTTGTATTAATCAAGATTCTCTAGAGTAACCGAACCTATAGAATGAAACTATATCTATCTATCTATCTATCTATCTATCTATCTATCTATCTATCTATCTATCTATCTATCT
>NW_026585895.1:13248179-13384518 GCF_907164565.1 Psammomys obesus
TCTATCTATCTATCTATCTATCTATCTATCTATCTATCTATCTATCTGATTTATTTATGTATTTATTTATATATAGGATATATATATATATATATATATATATATATATATATATATATATATAATCTCCTATATATGATTTATTGGACTGACTTACAAGCTAAGGTTCAGTTAATCCAACAGTGGCTGCCTGTGAATGGAAAGTCCAAGAGTCCAGTAATTGCTTGGTTTACAAGGCTGACTGTCTTAGCTAATCTTAAGTATATGCTAGAATCTTGAAAAAATAGGCTCCAATTCCCGTGAAGGAATGAATGTGCTGGCAAAGCAAGGGCAAGCAAAGAGCAAAAACTTCCTTCCATGTCTTTATATGGACTCACAGCAGAAAGTGTGGCCTAGATTAAAGCTATGTCTTTTAGCTTCAAGATCTGGATCAAAGGTGTGTGACTTCCCACCTCAAGGGCCCAGACAGAAATAGATTCACCCACTTCAAGAAAAAAAAAAAAATCTGTCACAGATGTGCCCTCCATTTCTGGATTATAGGTCATTCCAGATATAGTCAAGTTGACAATCGAGAATAGCCATCACAGCCCTTTAAGAGATTTTCATTCTTACTTTTCAAAAATCACGTGAATGCTTGTGGGTATGTGCACTTGAATGCAGGTGCCTCAGAGGCCAGAAAAGAGTGTGTGATCCCCTGGATCTGGAGCTATAGGCAGTCTTGATTGGCTTGATGTGGAGATTTAGGATTAAGCTCAGGTGCTCTGAGTGCGTGCTTTTAACTTCTGAGCCATCTCTCCAACCCCTGCCCTTACTTCCTTTTGCCCTATGCTTTTATCTTATCATCAAGGAAACCTGTACAGTGCACTTCATAAAACAGCTCTTCAGTTTTATCTGATACAGCAGTCCACATTACAAAAATAAAGTCTCCCCAAAGCAGGAAACTTTCTGTTTAAGTTGGGTATATGAGGGGGATAGTCAAGGTATAGTTAGCTGTGTATCAACAAAGCCTGAGGGAAAGGAAATACACTGTGGCAATTTAACAAGGTCTGTTTGTCCGTCTGGGTGTGTGTGTGTGTGTGTGTGTGTGTGTGTGTGTGTGTGTGTGCTTGCGAGTTTGAGTACTGATACTCTTTTTTTACCTGATAGGGAGGGTACCTTCGGAGCGAGTTCTTTGAGCTCACAACCGCCTTTAACTCTGGGTCGATGGGATCTGGCACCCTCTTCTCTCCTTTGCAGGTACTGTGCTCACACGTACCTCCCCCCACAGAGATGTTCACACATACACATATTTAAAAATAAAAATAATCCTTAAAAAAAAAGTTACTACGACTGTTTTGGGGATGAATTAGCTTCTTTATGGCATTCAAGAAAATATTGTCCTTTGAAGCTGCACTGTGCAGATTGACCCTGAGGAAGACACAAATGTGATCTCAGTGTCTTGATAGCCTTTCTGCTGCCTAACGATATTAGTGTGGTATCTGTTGGCATCCCATCTGTGTGTGGTTGGGAGGGTCTTTGTGCCCAGGGCTCCCAGGAAGCACCTTGCTCCCTAAGCACAATGACAGCCCCCAGCTTTTGTCCTCAATGCAATAGCTGATGGCTCCTTTAACACATTAACTTCCCTCCTCTGAACAAATTGCTCCATTGTTGAAGGACTGCTGTCCCCACTCGGTCTTCTCAAGGTCTTCTCAATGAGTCTCGCTGCTGGCTGCTGTTGAGCTAAACAATCCTTTAGCTCCCGGGGTGCTCATCTCATAAAGACACAGTGGAGTTCCTAAAGAAACACTCCCAATTGTCCTTCTTCACAATGCCTGTGCTCAGGCACCAACACCCTGTGGGCTGGTTCAGTGAGAATCTGCCCCCTGGCTCATTCACAGCATGCTTCTGTTTGTCTATCCTGTTCTAGAAACTACAGGCTCATCTGGTGCTCTTTCCTGGGTAATTTTCCTCCCTAGTTTTCCCCAACATTGGGGGAGGGGGGGGACAATATTAATTGTTAAACATATTAGAGCTAATATTTTTAAAGATTATGTTTAACTGTGTGTGAGAGAGAGACAGAGACAGACAGAGAGAGTCTGCTATGTGTGTGCTTGTTTCCACTGGAGCCAGAAAACGGTGTTGGGTCCCTGAAGCTGGAGTTAGAGGCAGTTGTAAACCACCAGATGCAGGTACTTGGAATCAAATTGGAGTCTTTGAAGAGCCGTAAGCGCTCTTAACCACTGAGCCAACTCTCAAGCCCCTTTGAGCTGATCCCATTTGACTTTTATAAGATAGTTTGAAGTGAGAAATTTGCTATCTCAAAATGTATGCATGCATACCAATACACACACACACACACACACACACACACACACACACACACACGCATAAATAATAGCTAATGTATTGAAACTGTCAACCATGTTGTTGTTAAAGAGTTGAGATCTAGTCCAGCTTCATCCACAGATAAAGATCGGAGGTTGACATGTTTCAGGGGGTACTCACGATCATCGCAGAGGGGGTGTTCACACTTGGACCTGCTAAGAAGCAAGTCGAGCCCTCCACCCTGCTGTTTGATTGAGGAAATAAAATCTGTACGGGACCGACACCCAGTAGTTGTGCTGTTGACGGCTGCAGCGCTGCCACAGTGAGAGCGGTGTGGTTGCCACAGAGACAAGGCCACAAAACCTAAACCGCTTATCCTCTTTTCCTTTACATCAAACTGCTTTGCACCCACTGTGGGCCTTCAGAGTCCTCTGCTTCTGTCTAGCAAAGAGGAGCAGAGGGGAAGTATGTATGAGTCTAGGGAAGTAGGAGATCGCAGAGTAGATGTTACGAGGAGCAAAGGAAGCCTGAGTGAAGTCCTGATTGAATGTGTGTTATTGACATGGCCATGTCAAAAACCATAGCCTCACCCCCATGGGAACTTTTAAAGCACCACGGAATACTTCAGTGGGTTCCAGAGCACACCAATGCCCGGCGCCTTCTCAGCTCCTCTCCCTGTGTCTGCAGATCTGTCAGGCACGTGTTCACGGCCGCCACCCAAGAAGCTGCACCGAAGATCTGTTTTTGCCGTTGCCAGTGCCTTCAAATCATCCCGTGCAGGTATAAGCAAGGTGAGGACCAACTCAGTGACCTCTCCCGGTCATTTCTTCTTCTAGAATCCCTGAGTGTGCAGTCCCAAATCTCTCACTGGAGAAGGTAGACTCGATGCTGCTCTTTCACTGCTGGGATCATTTTGGTGCTTAGAGTGCTGCGTGTAAACCACCAGAAAACTCAGCAGAAAACTCAAAATGGCTTCATCTCTAGTCTGTGACCCTAACAAACATAAAACGTAGAGTGAAGCCATTTGGTATTTTCATCTGCTGCTCAGACCCTCACTTACGCAAAGCAGCCGCTCACACCACGGCTGCCGTTATCCTCACTTTGAGCAAATCAAAGGGAAGAAGTGGGGAGAGCCCTGGAAGGAGGCAGGTTGCTGGGGGGGGCGGGGGGGTCATGGTACCATGGAGTTTTGTTTAAGAGTCAGATTTCCTGATCTGTGTGACAGATAAACCCAAACTGAGACGAATTTTTTTAAACAAAAAGCTCTCCAGAATCTTCTTTCCTCCTAGCTAACTCTCACAGTGCTGTAAGGTTCTATGCAAGCTAGCAAAGGAGCAAAGTGACCAACAGTTCTACCCAACACCGAACCCTTCAAGCTAATTGCTGGCCTGGCAAGATGTGCTCACAGGGCAATAATGGTAGGAACGTTATGGAAATAACCAATCACTTTCTAAATGGATTTAACACCTATTCCACAAGACAGAACTCATGCCTGATGCTCTTAACTGTACCAAAAACCCATGTCTGGCTATGTTATAGGCCACAAGAAGAATCTAATTATTACTTTCCTAAAAATGCATATGGTAACAACCTACCCTCTAAATGTTTATCATTATACACATACATTACTGCATTTCTCAACCCTTATCAGAGAAACTTCTTAAAAGAAATTAGATGTGCCAGGCAGTGGTGGCACATGCCCTTAATTTCAGCACCCAGGAGGCAGAGGCAGGCACATCTATGAGAGTTCAAGGCCACCTGGTTTACAGGGAAATTTCCAGGACAGCCAGAGCTATTACATAGAGAACCCTTACCTCAAAAAAACAAAACAAAAAAAGGACTAGATCACAGAGGTCACAGAGACCTACAACTGGTCAACCTACAAAGAATAAGACTGTGTTGGGGCTGGAGAAATGGCTCAGAGGTTAAGAGCACTGCTTGCTCTTCCAGAGGTCCTGAGTTCAATTCCCAGCAACCACATGGTAGCTCACAACCATCTATAATGAAATCTGGTGTCCTCTTCTGCCTTTCAGGTGTACATGCAGGCAGAACATTGTACACGTAAAAAAAAAATAATAATAAGACTGTGGAAATTCTCAAATATATCACACCCTCTTCCTGCAAGGCTTGGGGATTATTATGGAAGAAGGGGAGGAAAGACTGTGAGAGCCAGTCTTGTTGTGGACATCTACAGCAAAACAGCATTTACTGAACATGTCAGCACTGTTGTTCACCTCAATTCACCGTAGCTGTGGCTGTACGCACAAGACCAATGGCTGCTGGGGAGAAAGAGTCCGGTGGTCGGGGGGGAGGCTTGAGCAAAATATATAATGCACATATATGGAATTTTCAATAAAAACTTAAAGTGTTCCTGAGAGGTGGGAGGGACACAAGGAGAAGACAAGGCTGACAGAAGCCAGTTGTCCCTGAGATTACCTCATTGAGAGGACTCATGGAAGTCTTTTTAGATGACTGTAATAACAATGAAAATTCAAAATAAGTTAATGAATTGCCTGTGAATTCTTAACCACACTGAACAAGGCATGAAAGGAGTTTTAAAATACAATTTGACTGGCGTGTAATGTAGAACAAATAGAATTGCAAAAGTGAAACACTCATGTGTGTGTGTGTGTGTGTGTGTGTGTGTGTGTGTGTGTAAGGCTCTTGGGCTTGCTACGTGTGGTGATTTGAATGAAAATGCACATATTTTCGAGCTTAGTCCTCAGCTGATGAGCTTCTTTGGAGGGATTAGGAGGTGTGGCCTTGTTGGAGGAGGCGTGTCACTGGGCATGGGCCCAGGCGTGCCTACTGCCAGTGAATTGGGATGCAAAGCTCTCCCCGCTGCTGCTCCAGAGCTACGCCCTTCTGCTTCCAACCACAGAGATAACGGACTAACCCCCTAGAGTCTGCAGTCATCTATACCACTACAAAAGATGCTGCCCTGCCCGTGGTAGCTGGCTCTTCCCTGCCCAGGGTAGCTGGCTCTTCCCTGCCCAGGGTAGCTGGCTCTTCCCTGCCCATGGTAGCTGGCTCTTCCCTGCCCAGGGTAGCTGGCTCTTCCCTGCCCAGGGTAGCTGGCTCTTCCCTGCCCATGGTAGCTGGCTCTTCCCTGCCCAGGGTAGCTGGCTCTTCCCTGCCCAGGGTAGCTGGCTCTTCCCTGCCCATGGTAGCTGGCAGCAGCAGGGATCATTATGGACATCAACCTGGTTTCCGGCAGCAGCAGGGATCACAGGAGTCCTTTGAGGAGACTTAACTCAGAAGACGAACCGTTCTTCATCTTGAAGAGCGGAGCCGTGGTGATTGCGGAGCGGGGCGGTGCCCGGTCTCCAGGGCCTGTGAGCGCTCCACCGCCTTGCCCTGGACGCTGACGGCCTTGCTGGTACCCAAGCACGCTGGTACCGAGAATAACCAGAGGACAGCCCCTTGGCCACGTTTTCCTCCCTCCAGCAATAGCAGCAGCAGCAGCCGCCGCCGCCGCACTGTACTGTCTGCTGTGGCCGGGCTCCCACACCAATTGCCGCCGCCGCTGGGTCTCTCGTCCTGATCTCTGTGCTGCGCACGCCGCTCTGTTTCAGTAACATACGCTAGTATTAAAATTACATAAGATGAATGCAAGAGAGAAAGAGAGTCCGGTACATAGAGCCCGGTGAGTTTTCATTTTTAATATCGTGGGAGCGTGCTTTTTAAAACTCTCAATTTTTTTGTTGTTGCTTTCGAGACAAGGTTTCCTTACATAGCCCTGGCTGTCCTGGAACGATGTAGACCAGGCTGGCCTCGAACTCACAAGAGATCCACCCGCCTTCTGCCTCTAGGGTATTGGGATTAAAGGTATGTGATGCCGCACCCAGCTTAAATTATTTTAACAGGTAAAGAAGGGCTGGTGAGGTAGAACTATGGTAGAGAGTTTACCTAACATGCAGGGGACCTTGGGTTCAATCCCTAGCACCACTGGAAAAGTGAGAAGGAGGAAAGAGAGGAAGAAGAGGAGGAGGAAAAGAAGAAAGTGTAGAACAATTGTGAAGTTTACAATAAGCTAGACATGGTGTTTGTTGCAAGGCGGTGAGCCTAGCACTTAGGAAGTAGAGGCATGAGGTTCATGAGTTCAAGATCATCCTAGGCTACATAGCAAGTATGAGCTTGGACTACCTGAAGCCTTCACTCAAAGTCCACGATAATCTGGACTTTGAATGAATTTTTTTTTTTTTAGTTATTTGTGTATATATTATTTATTATTTTGAGACCCAGCTCATTATGATTGTACCTGGCCTCAAAATCATGCTCCTTCCTTCTTCTCTTGAGTTTTGGAATTGAAGGCATGTGACCTGTGATTGCTTTCAAAGTCTGAAAAAAACAGGAGGGAAAATAAAAGCAGAGGGCTTAAATGTCTTGAACTGTACATCAAGTTCGAGCAATTAATTCTCCTTTGCTTGAGACGAGATGGCAAAAAGTCTGATATTTTGAAATCACACTAAAAGCAAGTTTCAGAGCCTTACGCTCAGGCCTGGAGTAATTCATTTTGTTAAATGGGTCTGTGGAGGAGACAGTTTCCCTCAAACAGAACCACTTAGATGTCTAATTGGAGGGCAGATCCCTCTTTGGCCATCTTTGTGCCCTGAACACAGTCAACTCCAAGCCTCTCGGAGATTATTTACTTACTCTGGGAAATGAAAAGACGTCCTGGTCTGTGAACCACAGGACCTCATTTTTTGCCTACATATCATGTTGGCCTTTCCTCATCGTTGTCGTCGTCTTCTTCTTTTTTAAGAAAAATCACAAGGATATATAAAAGTTTTGATGAATAGAACCTTACATTTTTAGGAGAAAATGGCTGGAGCAGTTTGGGGCTGGGAGCCGCCTGTTGCTCTTCAGTGAAAGTCTCCCATGGCCTCGGTTTTATTCTGCCTCGTGCTAGGTGCCAGGATTTACATGACCACCATGGGGGGTGACAGCTGGATTTAGCATAAGGAAGAATAACTGCCTTTTCCCTGGGGAGAGACAAAAAGGATAAGTGCCTGAGGTACAGAGACAGCATTATCGAGAATTTTATTTCTGCTCAGTTCTTTTATTCATTCTGAATCCTGGATTCTGTTGCAAATAACAAAAGCAAGAAACTAGCTGGCCTAGAGCCAAGGTCTGGGATTGTGGAAGAGACTCGTCAGCCCTCACTGTCTGAAGGTGCTGCGTGCACAAATCAATCAATCATAGGCTGAAGACGTTTTTTTAGGATGCGTCTGTACTGAGTGTGTGATTCCCCTTCCCCCACCGTATAATCCTTTAAACAGTGCCATATACCCTACTTAGGTGCCATGCACAAGGTATCGGGTGCTATGGGCAATCAAGAGATGGTGTAAACGACACAGGAGGGTGCTCACGTCATGCATAAGGGGCCCGGCATCTCCAGATTCTTGTGTCTGTGGGGCCTGGAACCCATCTCCCATGGATAACAATGACTTCATTGTGGGGGGGGAAATATGCTTATTGATGAGAGTTCTCTATTAGTTGGGTTTATGTATTTATTGCTTATTGATATTGTCAAGAAGCATAAATTAGTATCAGTTTAAATAAGAGAGGAAAAGAAGGATCTCTGCCAGAATTCTTCCTCAAAATACAGCAGGGGATTTGCTTGTTTGGGTTTTTGTTGCTGTCATTGTTTGGCTGTGTCTTGTAGTTGTGTTTTTAAAATATTTGTCACTCCGGTAGAGCTCCGCATTTATCATTTTACACTTGCGTATTTATTCTGCCTGTGTATGGGTGTGTGCGTAGGTGTCCACGGTACACAGGTGGGGGCAGACAACAGCTTGTGAGAGTCATTTCTCTCCCTCCACTATGTGGCTCCTGGGGATTGAACTCAGGTGGGCAGGCCTGGCAGCCGGGTGCCTCTTCCTGCTGGGCCATCTCACCAGCCCTAGCTTTGCATACTGACCTTATTGACAGGAGACCTGACAGGTGAAGCCAATGACTTCTCATTAAGTCCTTCGAAATTCCCCAACTAGCCACCCACACATAGAACACTGTCCTTTTGTTCCAATTTGGTTTCTCTGTTACTGTGGTAAGACGCTGACTAAAAGCAGCTTAGGGGAGGAAAGTGTTTCCTGATCACTGTCCATCCTGAAGGGAAGCCACGGCAGGAACATGGAGGCAGGAACTGACACAGAGTTTGTGGAAGAATGCTGCATAAGCCGGTTTTCTCCTCCGGCCTGCTCAGCTACCTTTCCTGTACAACCCAGGACACTTGTCCGGGTGTGGCACCACCTAGGCCTGCTTCCCTCAATTAGCAATAAAGAAAATGCCCCACAGACCCGCCCACAGGCCAATCTGCTGGACCCTCTAAATAGAGGCGGTGAGAAAAGTCACCCCTGTCCTGTCCCCGTTTACAAAGGATAATGGTCTTAAGGTCCGGTGATGATGCCTTTTGCCATTAGATTTTTTTTTGTGTGATGTGTCCGTATCAGGTCTTTTAACCTCAACTCACTAAGAATTCCTAACTTAAAAAAAAAAAAAAAAAGATTATCGGGTTGGATTTGGCTACCAGTACGGGCTGTGTGCTGTAATGCCTAGCTTTTTGACATGACCTGGGGGTCGAACCTGGGTCCTTGTGTTTATGTGACAAGCACATTACTGCCTGGGCCCTCCTCAGCTCTTCAGATGTTTTGAAAGGGTGCCGTCTATGAAATGGGCAAGGAGCCCTCAGCAGACCCCAGATCCACCAGCGCCTTGGTCTTAGACTTAGCATCCAGGACCACAAGAAACAAATTTTCCATTGTCTGTGAACTAGAAAATTCAGCTGGGAGCAGAAGCGTACACCTGTAATCCCGTCATATGACGGGTGGCAGCAGCATCACAAGTTCAAGGCTATCCTCAAGTTACATAGTGAGTTCAAGACCAGCCTCAGCTACACAGTGAATTGCAGGCCAGCCTGGGCTACAAGAGGCCCTGTTTCAAAGACGCCAATAAACAATGTGCCCAGTCTATGAGATTTTGTTTTAGAAACTCAAAGAGGTGAAAGTAGTAAGAAAACCAAGATATGTATGCATGAATATATATGAACTTTGCATATAATCCTTATAGGTCCCTTATGTCTATTGTCTGTGCATGGATGTTCCCCAGGCTCCAAAAGGCATACGAAACAGGTTAAGAACCCTGCTGTAGAGGAAGCTTTTTTAGTGGCACACCTTGGGGATTTGGGACTCATTCATTCTTGCTCTTGGTCTGGTTCTAATCCTTGAGAGACAGTCCTGAGCCTCTACCATATAGAGCTCAATACATCACATCTATACTTTGTTTTTCTCTATTTTTTAAGTTGGTGTGTGTTTGATTGGTTGAATTTTGCTATTGTTGTTGAGATAGACTATTCCTACGTAGTAGCCCAGGTTAGCCTTGAACTTGAGGCACTCCCCCTACCTCCGCTTCTCAGGTGTCGGGATTAGAGGAACATGCCATCATAACTCAGTTGTTTTCCTGTTATCGACCCTGTATCTCAGGAGAGTGCTCAGGGCCCAGGGTGTCCACAGGACAGAGGCCCAGTCCCTCTCGGACATGAGTTTTTCAGAGTCCCGCTACCGGCCCATTGGGCTCCCACCTGTTAGATGCGAGCTAGTGTCTGAACAGAGTTTGCCTCAGCTGTTTCTACTGCCAAGTGCCACCCTCCTGGGCAGACGCAGCTGGGATCCTTGCAGAGCTCCCTTACGCCAGCAGCCGAGCCTGGCTTGCTAAGCTTCTCAAACACCAGCAACCGTACCATATTGTACAGCTTTCCTGTGGAGAGGGCTTGCAGCTGGTGGCGGTCTTTGTATCTGCCCCGGCTAGGTCTAGCTGGTTCTTCTAAGAGTGAGTGTGTCACAAGACTATTGTTTTCCTTAGGTTAGTACTCCCCCACCCCTGGTACTTTTAGGCAAGAGAGCCTGTCCTTTTCCTGAGTACAGAGAGAGTTTTCTGCAGGGAATAAATTGCCCCCAATCTACTGTGCAGCAAGACCGTCAGGAGAGAGAGAGGCAGACACACAAACCACAGCCAGAATAGAAGCAGCACAGAGGTGCAGAGCCTAATCAGGGAGCAGAGTGGTGGTTGATGACCGACTGCCCGAGAGCTTGGTGGAGAGAGTGGAGCTCAGGAAAGAACATTTTGTGATGCTATTACAGAGAACAGAGCTGAGAACTACGGGTCTCAGAGAAAGGAGAAGGAAAGTACAGAACAAACTGTCCCTTGAACCTGAACCTGACCTAGTTAATTACAGTGGGGAAAGCAGGCAGAGCCTGAAAGGGACTCCAGGGAGCCGACACAGACAGTGGCTGGGGAGCAAACCCACCCCAGCACACAGGAAATGGAACCCAAGTGTTTTAACACCTGTTAGACCATTTTCCTTGATGGCTTCCTTTGGCGTTGTGGCTAAGGGCTCAGGTTTCTGCTTTCTTGTTGGACAGGCTGCCCTCAAGTTTATCACCCTGGTGGCTCCCACGCACTCCTGCTCTCAGAAAGACGCCAAGGAGGGACTGTCATTGCCTCTGAAAGGCACAGCCCAGAAGTTGCACACATTATTTTGGCTTTCGTTCCGCTGTGAAAACCTGCTCATAGGACCATACCTTTCGGTCTCTCTGAGAAATGGCTCAGACTTGTAGAATCTGAAGGGTTTCCTGCCCTGGGCTTCCCACTTTCCTCCAAATCTAGTTCCCCCAAACCCTAAACCTGCCTGGCAGACTTGAAGTTGGAAGACAGAAGATGAGAAAAAAATTTAAAGTGAGCCAAGATGGAATCCCCTTTAACACAGCAGGGGTTGCCACACACTTGACTTTCTTTTATATCCCTAGAAGAAAGATGACTCTTAGTGCCGTCGGATAGGCATAGTTCGCTCTTACCCTGAGCTCCGCCACCGGCAGCCATTCAGCCACTGCCGTGGACCCCCAGCAAAGATTCCAAGTAGTGTCACAGCCCATGACTGAAGGATGTGTTCCATGCCCCTGAGAACCCCTAGCATTCCTGCTGCTCCCAGGCAGACCCATCTCCTGGGCTCTGTGAATGGAACACAGAGACTTAGAACTTTGTGGTCCTTTGGCCAGACCAGAAGAGATGTTTCCCAGCACTGAGACTCTGCAGGATTTAGCTCCTCCCGTAGCTGGAGGAGCTCAGCTGCTAATCTTTAAGCTCTGGTGGAGCCAGAGTTCGTGGCTACCATCACAGGATTTTAAGAGCAGGGCAGACAGACCTGAAAGGCAGAAAACAAACTCCTGATACAAAACGTATCTAAATGTATTCAACTTAATTTGATTTGTGTGTGTTGTATGCCGATGTACGTGTTCATGTGTGTTCATGTGCGAAGCCAAGAGTCAGTGTCAAGCCTGCCTCTATCACTCTTCACGTGTGCTGGTTAGCTTCTGTCACCTTGACATGAACGAGGGTCACGAGAAAGAGGGAAACCCAATTAAGAAATCACCTCCCTCAGATTAAGTTTCGTGCCTGTCTGGGGGGGCATTTTCTCCACTAACGATTGGTATGGATGGTCCAGGGTTGGATAAAAAAGCAGTCTGGGAAAGCTGGTAGTTTCCAGCCCTGGCTGCTCTTGAATCATGAATGGTAGTCATAGAAATGCCTTCATCCCCCGAGGTGATCTTGGCCAGTGTTTTGTCACAGAAGCACAGAAGCAAAACTTGGACATTACCTCATTTTTGAGAGACACAGTCTCTCAGTGAACCTGGAACGCGCCATCTGGGAGAGACTAGTGGCTGGCAGACCTCAGGGACCTGCTAGCCGCTGTCTCCCCAGCATTTGGGCTACAGGCTGACACCACCACGAACAACTTCCTACATACTTCGGCTACTCTGGTCCTCCAGCTCTGGTGGCGAGCACTTTATTGACTGAGCCGGCTCCCCGCCTTGTATAAAAGATACCTTAATAGAGTGACTGTACATAATTTGTAAGATTACATGTCCTTTTTATACTCTAAATAAAATTTTATCTTGCTAATACCTTTAGATTAATAAAAAATGAAATAGTTCAGCATTCTTGTATGTGTTACATATGTAGGTAGGTAGATAGATAGATAGATAGATAGATAGATAGATAGATAGATAGTGAACATGTTAATAGGAAAATTTCTGCAAAAAAAAAATTTTTTTTTGAAGACCATTTTGCCACTCTGAGCACATACGATACTTAGTAAAATCATCTCACAAGTTTGAATCTCGGTCACTTTGTCACTCATAGCACGGATGAAACTGACATTTCCGAGTTGCCATGGAGACAGCACACTGAAGCAAACATTAACTGTCTGTATGGATGCGATGATCTTTCCAGCACAGTACGGTGTTACAACCGGCTGGACACAGTGTGAGTTGGCGTGAAGGGGTTAATTCTTATTTATCGAGTCATGGCATGAGTCATGGACTCACTAATAACAGGTTGATGTTGGAAAGCAACAGGAATCATTAAATAATTGAATCTCAAGAACAAGTGGGATCGTTTCCCTGAGAAGAAAAGAAACGCAAACTTGTGGGGTGTCGCATCTTCTAAGGAGAACACTCAGAATGGCTGAGAGAGCCTGGGAGACTAGGAGCTCTCAACAGTGTCCCGTGCGCTCTGCCTCTGGCGGAAGCTGATCTTGTCAGCTTGGCTGGAATCGACCATCAGCTGCTGGGTGCAGCTGGGATGGGTTTTCATGATTCTGTTAACCGCAGTGGAAGAGCCACCCTTAATGGGATGGCAACCCCCATAAAAGGGAGTCCCAGAGAAAAGCTTGCTCCATTGCCTTTGCATCTCACGGGTGACGCCATCTACCCTTTAGTTAATGCTGCTGCTGCTGCATCCTTCCAGGACCCAGAGCCTTTAGGCTTCCGATGAGACCTGAGACCAGTGGCTGCTGGGAATCCTCTAGGTCTTTAGAGCAGATTCTGACTGCTGAGAAGACCTTTAGCCTCAGAGTCTGGCAACGATTGGTTCTCAGCTTCTCCCCTGTGAAGACAGCTGTGGCTGGACTACCCAGACCATCTGATGGAAGCCTTGATATAGATTCATTCTATTAGTTCTGTTCCACCAGAGAACCCTGACTAGTATTCCTCCTTCCTAGGACAAAAAAAAAAAAAAAAAAAAAAAAAAAAAAAACCACAACAAAACAAAACAAAACAAAAAAACTAGACAAGGCTTGGCAAGAAACTGAAAAGGAGGAGGTATGAGGCTTTATACAAGGGAAGGGAAATAAGGCTTTTCTTGGCTTGCTGAGTAGCTGGGGATGTTTACAGTAGATTGTTAAGGATGGTGATCTGGGATTTCTGAGTACTTTTTAAATGTGTCTATATTTCCTGCAACAAGCATGTACTCACTAAATGCTACCACAAATGACAATATGGTTGAGCTTGGTGGACATTATTTTAAGTGACATAAACCAAGCACAGAGAAGCCCCACACTTATGTTTGGAGTCCCACAAAGTCACCAAGGGCTGGTGGGGTGGATAGTGGGGTGAGAGGAAGTGAAGGAAGGATGGTTACAGTACACGGAATGTGGGCCAAAGGGATAAAAGCACCAGAGGCCCGTAAAAAGTGGGATGTGGCAATGCACATCTGGAACCCCAGCATTCCTACGTAGAAATGACAGGCACAGACACGAGAATCACTAGGACCCTTGCAGGCCAGCAGTCCTGGAGTACAGAGTATGACACATGAGAGGCCCTGTCTTAATAAGGTGGATGCCTAGAACCCACACCAAGGCTGCTCACTGACCATCACAAAAAACACGCACGATGCCAGTTACTCAGGAGAAGTGGTGCAATTGAACCACATTGGAAGACAAAGTACTGCATCCTTGAAAACTGCTGAGATGTCTACTTGAGCCCTCTTACCTAGCATGGCGTCAGATTCTAATCCCAAGCACTTAAAGGCTGAGGCAGGAGGATCACAAGTTTGAGGCCCGCCTGAGCAAAACGGTAAGATCCTATAGAATCAGGAGAGAAAGTGAAAGTGAAGGTGAATGAGCAAGCGAGGGAGAGAATTTCCTTAAGTTAGAAATTCTATCTACTTAGTTTCCTTAACTTAGAAAATCTACTATGTATCCACATTTCAAAAAGATATTGAGTAATATTGACACATGTAATTTTGATGTTGTCTTCTTATTAAAGAGGTGTTTAAAATGTTACATATTAACAATCAAAGTAGATGGTAGGTTATAATCACCTGTTGAAGCACAAACGGAGAAATAAGGATTTAGTTTATCCAGCAAAATAATAATAATAATAATAATGTTAATAATTTAAAGCTATGCTTCCTCAGAAACAATGCAATTGTGCTTCAGATTTCCAAAACAGGCTGCCCACAAAAGTAAAAAGGTGATGGATGGGAATTTCTGCTTTGCTCGCTCTGGGGATCCGTGGTAGGGCACCAGTTTCATCTGTAAAATCATGGCTACCTGCACTGGTAGACATCCATATGTCCAGCATTCTCGAGGCTGATCTGGAGGATTGCTTGAGCATAGGAGTTTAAGACCAGCCTGGGCCGTATGATGAGACTAGGTCTCAAAGAACATCAAAGAACAACAAAACCCACCACCACCCGTGGATTTTTCATTTTCGTGATTACTAATCCAGAGGGGAAGCTGCCGTGGCCAGCTGGGAAGCAGAGAGCAAGCTAAAAAACGAAGGCTAAACGATTTCTTCTAGGAAGCAGCGTCCGAGTGACTTGGTATAAATGCTCACCATTGAGAGCGCATGCTCAGTTCGTCTCTGTCCCTTGTTGGTGGGGACTGTTGACATGCCTGGGAAGTCTAGGATGAGGCACAAATGTATTTGGCCTGCTGCTGTGTCTATGAAAAGAGCAGCCCAGCTTCTGTCTGTGGCTACCCGGCCAGGCTAGGTTCATTCCTGTTCATGACTGATCTGTTTTTCATGGACTGGATTATGCCCAACTCCTCCTTAACCTTAACTACAAATGGCGCTGTACTGCCTGTTCTAGGAGTGGCAGTCAAGTCTTTGTTTTAAAGGGTTATCATGACCACCTGTTGTTAGGCCTACCTTGCCATCATGTCTTTGTTTCAGGAGGTCATTATGACTAACTTGCTATGCTTATGCTTTCCTCCTGTAAGCCTGCCCGTTTTGCTCAAATCCCCCATTTGGAAAGCCTCTACCCCTTGAGCTATAAAAGCTTTGTCTTCCTCACATCCAATCTCTGACCTCTCCAACTGCACCTTAGGGGGAGGCAGCCCATTCACATGAACAACAACAACAAAAAGCTTGCTTTAATTAACTTTGTTCTTTCTCCTCCCATTTTTGGGAGGAACAGTCGTGGGTGGAGAAAGTCCGGAGTGAGTCAAGTCCTGAGTGAGTGTGTTATTGCTGATGAAAGAATGGCCTTGTGAGCACTCCAGTGCCTTAGCCCCACAGAGGTGACAAGGCCTCACTCGGGCGAGCCTCAGGAGGTGTGGAGAAGCTCTGCTCAGAGGCTGGAAGATTCTGGATGCCTGACCAGCGTGTACAAAAACTAGCCATCACAGCTTCCTCCTGGATGTCTGCCGCCTGAGCCTGTTTACCTACAGACTGACACATAGACAGCGCTTTCTGGTTGGGCTGTAGCAGACCCCACCTGATCCCAGCTTTCCCATACATGGGTCTCTGTGTCTGTCCTTTCTTCATAAAGCCCCCAGGGAGGAGTCTAGGACCCAAGACACTCAGCAATATGCCAGGACCTTGAAGGCAACATCCTTAAGACATGAGTTACAGAACCTTTGGTTATGTATTCCGGGCTGTTCATAAGGCACCATTTAAAACTCCCTCCTCTTCCACAGTGACGTTCTTGAGTATGTACCAGTCTATCTCATGGGGTCTCACAGTGCCCTGAGAGTTCAGCAATGCTGTATCCTTAAGCGCATTACAGGGACAAGGCAGCCTGGATCCTAAGTCCTCCGGGAGAAGCCAGGGTGTCTGCTAACCATTACAGTCTCTCAGGCCTTGATCTCTGTACACCTCAGGCCTCAGGCCTCTTCAAAATGCTTGTCAGCTCAGAAGACCACTGTTCTCTGGGAAGCTTGGGTTCTTGCCCCCAGCTGGCTGCTCTTCTCGGCTGTGTGGATTTCAGCCACCACAACCCATTAGAGGAGCAACTTCTCTGTCAAACATCCTGCCATTTAATCCAGCTCTCCTCTTGGAACGTTCTAAACGAGGACTTCCCTTGACCCAGAGTAACACTGTGTGCTGATGGCAAGAGTCTCTGCACCCCTGTCTCCACACATGCTTAGCCCCAGTGACCAACATCACATTTGTAACAACAGAGAACTGCACCAACATTATCACACAAGACCACAGTTTACAGTCTGTGAATCTGGAGTTTGTACATGAGCATGTGTATTACACAGATATGACATATATATAAAAGAGAGATTTTCTTTGCCCTAAAGTCCTTTGTATTCTATGTCACACTATCTTCTACTCCTTATAATCTTTTACATTCCCCATAGTTCTTCCTGGTCATATTTCCAAAATAAAATTTTTAACATCAGGTATACAAAGAAAAGAAAAGGGGGCAGGGGGCTTACTTTGTTATACACCAAATTATTGTTGTATTTTAGTTGTTATTGTCAATGCTTTTAAGTGAGGGTTATCGCAATATTTTTTCCAAATCCCAGCTCTCACAGAAACAACCAAGCCTGGTTCTGAAGCTAAAACCTCCCTGTTGGCCTCTCCGCCTCGTCGGGCGGTTGCTGCCACCTGGTGGAAATTCCTGGTAGTGCAGCCAGCGAGGCCGTCCCGGGCGGAGCGAGCAGCCGCAGAAAAAGGACCTGCAGTCAGTCAGTCACTTTGATAAATGCTTCAGCTGAGCTCACGTATTACCTGGGAAGACCGAGAGCCCGCACGGCTTATTATGGGTTTGTGGTGTTTATTAATCCACAACTGTATTGTTTTTGATAGACAACCTAAGATTAAGGCTAATAAAGGACTCTGGAATGTGGACTCGATAATTTTGTTGGCTTGGGAACAAAGGAGAAAGTCGGTAAATACCTGGATCCTCCGGTAATTACTCCATCTTATAAATTACTGTTTTCTCCTACTCCAGCCCACAGTCTGTCATTCTTGAAAGTATGATATATTAATTTTGAGCCAAGCAATATCCACAGGGAGTAATCAGAGTTGGCGCCGCACAGGTGTTTCCCAATGAGAAAGGTTACTATTGGGATTATTTATAAACGCATCGGAGAGCAGAATGTTAACCAAACGACTTCTCATCTGCTCATCAAGGGCAGGGCTTATAAACGCACCAAATCAGTCCCTCCGGCTGCCGCGCCAAAGGTCATGCTTACCTCCAGGGCGAGCCTATGCTTCCTCGTTACTTTATTTTTAAGTTCTCATTTTCAAAGGTAGTTTTGCTTTGATTATTACGGAATAGGTAGCCCCTACAGCGTCCACTCCCCTGAGTTTCATGCTCATCATCCTTGTTAATTTCTCTTCACTTTTATTAATAACTATATGATGTATTCATACTTGGCATAAAACATCAGCTTTTTTTTTTTTTAACAAATGGGTTTTGTTCCTTGATGATGTCATACATGTATATAATGCACTCTGGTCATGTGACCCTCCATCTTATTTTTCTCTTGCCCCCACCAGCCCGCAACTTCTGTCACCAAGTCCCCGTCTTATTTTCATGTCTTTTTTGCTATTGCTTTGTGTCCCACCAGGTTTCCCGGGCCACCCACGTGGGCGTAGATAGGAGCTGTATGGTAATACTTTATTAAGGGTCCGCACACAGTATAAAACACTGATTTCGTGTTTCTAAAGCTTTGTTTAAATAAGAGTCTGTCAGCTCATCTCCTGCACCCCTCCCATCTATCTCTGTCTCTGTTTGTCTCTCCAATGTCTCATATGGCCCTGTCTGGCCTTGAACTCACTATGGAGCTAACAATGACCAAACACCTGACCTTCTGCCTCTACTTCCTGTGTACCGGGACTACACCAGGCCCTGATTTATGCAGTACTGGGGATTGAACCCAGGACATCATGTACAGTGTCAATGGAGCTACTCCACCTGCTCTTGCATCTCCTTCTGTAACTCAACTCTCCCCCCTGCCTGCAGGCATCACTATGGTTGAGAGACACATGCACGTCTGTGGTCTCTTTCTGTACAGCTTCCTGGCATCCTTACACAACGCTGGCTACTTCCAAAGGCTGACACTTTGATGGAAAAGAGAAGAAGGCAAGAGCTGGGTGCCCCCCCCCCCCCGTGACCTTGTTTGAGAAGTGGTGCAGTGTGTTAGCGTTTCTATTGTTGTGGTGAAAAAGCAAGATGGGGAGGAAAGGGTTTATTTGTCTCACACTTCCAAATCTTTGTTCATCATCGAAGGAACTCAGGACAGGAACTCAGACAGGGCAGGAACCTAGAGGCAGGAGCTGACGCAGAGCCCATGAAGGAGGGCTGCTTATTGGCTGCTCAGCCTTCTCTCTTAGAGAACCCAGGACCCCCAGCCCAGGGATAGACCACCCACAATGGGCTGAGCCCTCCCACATCAATCGCTGGTTAATAAAATGCCTTACAGCTGAATCTATGGAGGCATTTTTTCCCCCTCAGTTGAGGTTCTCTTCTTTCAGATAACTCTAGCTTGTGTCAAGTTGACATAAAACTATTCAGGACATACAGTATCACTTCTACTATAGTCTGTCTGTTGAAAGCAAGTCATGGAGCCCACCCTGTTCAGGGATCGAAGCTGTGCTCTGCTTTTTCTGGGAGGACTCATTAAAGAATCCTCGGCACCTGGCAGCGCTCTGAATTCCACACAGGCGGCTTGCTTCATTAGCTGTAGTCGACAGTTCCCTCTTCGGTTTAATTCCCTCCTGCTTTTTACCTCGGGCCCAGTGGGAAACCAGGCAGTACCGCCCATCCCATGCCTGAAACAATGCCCTGGGCGAGGCCATCTTTTCATTCTCCTTATGGCCAGAGGCGACAATGTTTCGGAACTTCTGCTACTCTGTTCACTCCCCAGTCACATTTTCCTACAGGCATCCCTACCCAATAAGTCAAGAGCGACCAGGCTGGAGGCGCAGCCCAGCCTTCAGAGCGCTGGTTTGATGGGAGACCGGTCCTGAGCTCTGCGTATCCAGATGCTGATTTCCGTGCCCTGAGATCTGGTTACAGACGTGGACCTTGAAGAACCTCCCCCGTCAATGTTGTGTAACCTATTACTCTCCAGTTATCTCTGATTAATAAAGGAGCTGAAGAGCCGATGACTGGCAGAGGAGACAGTAGGCGGGATTTCCGTTCCCAGCCTTGGGGTCTCAGGTAGGGGCCAGAGAGAGGGAAGAGGAAGGAGAGGGGAAGAAAGGCCGTGAGAAGTTTGCATGAGGACAGAGAGTTACAGCAGAAGGATGGAGACGGCAAGTGAGAGGGCCCGTGGCTGGGAGGCAGCCAGACTAGCACATTTGGGTTAGAACAGGTGAACATTTGCCCAGCTTTAGAGCTTTAAAGCTTATTGAATAAGTCTAATAGGTCTCTGTGTCATTATTTGGGAGCTAAGTGAGTAATAGAAAAAAAAAAAATACTTCACACTGATTGCTCTTCCAGAAGACTGGAGTTCAGTTCTCGGCATTCACAGCAAGTGGCCATAGCGTTCCAGGGACTCTGACTCCCTCTTCTGGCCTCTGAGGGTACCACACATGGTATACATACATACACTCAGGCTCTCTCACACACACAAGTACGTCGTCATCGTCGTCATCGTCGTCATCAATGAAGCTTTCACTAACATTAACCTTCCAAGTTGCATCTCCCATCCTGAAGCCATATTTTCAGGTTTGTTTTGTTAGGTTGGAAAGGATTTGAAGGGACGTTTTTCCTGTTCCCTATGCAGTGTTAGCTGAGGTGATCAGCGACAGGATACTATGAGAATGCACACAACAGTGACAACGCCAGCAGTGACCGGGGGCTCATCTGGAAGTGCTGGTCAGACACCAGCCGTGACTGTGGCTGTTCCGTGCAGCCGCGCTTCAGTTTGGTTTCAGCAAATGATGAAACGGTTTCCACAGCCAGCAGCCGAAAAGAAAACACCGGAATTAGCACAGTATTTCTGACTTTAGTGGTAGTACCTGTAATCCCAGCACTTGGGAGGGTGAGGCGAGAGTGCCTTGATTTTGAGAGTTTGAGTTCAAGGCCAGCCTGACAGAGAGAGACAGACCCTGTCTCACAAAACTGAAACAACATCAACACAAAGAAGTTACATAGTGTCTTCGTTTACTTTCCTGTTTCTGTGATAAAATACTCTAACAAAAGTAACTTAAGGGAGAAAGGGTTTATTTTAGCTTACAGCTCCGGGTTATTGTCCATCCACTGAGGTCACAACTGCAGAAGCTCAAGGAGTTAGCCCTGTTAAATCCACACTCAAGGACAGTAAGACATGCATGCTGATGCCCAGCCAGCCATGAATGCATGCTGGTTCTCCTCACTCTCTTTTTTCATTTAACCCAGGGCCTCGCCCAGGAAATTGTGTCATTCACAGTTGGGTATGCCCACCCAACCCTCTGTTAACCCAATTAAGAAAATCCCTTATGTGCCGCAGCCACAGATCAACTTAATCCAAATAGTTCATTGAGACTCCCTTTTCAGGGAATTACGGATTCTAGAGTGTGTCAAATTGAGAATTAAAATTAACCAGCACACGCAATCCTAGAATGAATTGCTAAGTTTGGCCCACCTTTAAGGGGAGAGGAATTACTTCTTTTTAAAATTATTTTTTATTAATTCAGTCTCTCATATATTACATCCTGATCGAAGTTTTCCCTCCCTTCCCCCCCCCCCCTTTCCATCCACCCCTCCTCCATTTCCTCTCAGAAAAGGCCAGGCCTCCCAGGGATATCAAATTGCAATGAGACTAGGCATCTCCCCTCATATTACTGCCGAATGCGGCCGCCCAGCAGGAGGAGAAAGCAGTCTCCTCCAAGCTGCCACACTGAAATGTTTCTCTCCATCTGTCTCCTCCAAGTCGCCACGCCATCCATCCCTGCCTCCTCCTGTGCTCTCATATTCATATCCCTCAGAGTTCTAGACTACGCCCCCTCTCCGCGCTGCACGAGGCAGGCCCTTACTAGCTGGCAAAGACCACTCACCCACAGTAGGCAATTAGCAGCTGTGGACAAGCGAAAGCCCAAACAAAACCCCACACTTGAGATTAAAACAAAAACATATTTACATAACATAACTGGGTTTTTAAAGAAACCAAAACTTCCATTACAGGATCTCCTGGGCCTGGAGGTACAGATGGTTGCAAACCACTGTGTGGATGCTGGGAACCAAACCCGGGTCCTCTGCAAGAGCAACAACAAATACTCTCAATTGCTGAGCCACTTCTTCAGCCCCAACCTAGATTTTCATAAAGAATGCAAAAATATTTCCTGCTACCTTAATACCAAAACAATGAAATTACCCAAAATAATGACATTTGTGTATCTATCACTAAAAAACAAACAGACAAACAAAATGGAATTGAAACTAGAAAAAAAAAAACTAGCTTTACAGCTTCTTTCAAGACTTATGTGCCCTTTTGTCTACATTCCCTCATTCCCTGTCACCTACTCCATCCTCTTTTGGTTTTCTTTCTAAATTCCATACCATGCCCACAATTATACCTGTTTACGTATATACACATGGACACATTCAAAGCTGAGATCAGCATATAAAGGAGCGCACAAAGCATCTCTCTCCTCATGCGTTTGCATTACCTTGTTTAGTGTGGTTTTCAAGTCCATCAACTTCCTACAAATTTCATTTTCTTTACACCTGGATAGTACTCATTTTCCATGTGCCACTTTTCCATCATCCGTCCACCTGCTGGTGGGCATCTGAGCTGGTTCCATTTCATAAGATAGTCTTATAACAGGACCCTTAGGATTATGGGTTGTTGTTTTTTTCCAGGAACTTCTATGCTGTGGGTGAGGAAAGGCTAACCAAGTTGTCCCTGGAGCCAGAGGAGGAACTGGGAAGAGAGACTTACCTTCATCCTGACGATGTGGTCATGGCTAACTTGCATTTGCACGCCTATTGGCTTGTGTTTCATCCTTTTGGGGGGGGGTACATGAGACTTCATATTTTTTCCTACTTATTTATTTAATCACTTTACAGTTTGACCCCAGCCCCCTCCCTCCTGTCCTCCCAGTCCCACCCTCATGCCCTCTCTCCCCATTCTCTCCCTCTCCTTTATCTTTTCCCTCAAGTCTTGATGCAGCTATGGGCAAGGCAGAGACAGACAGAATTTCTTTTGCTCCATATTTTGCCGAAACCATAAAAAAAAATCCATTTTCCCTGCCAATTTGTAGGTTTTGAGGCTTCAGTAGCTCCATCTTACAGGTGAAATTTCACCTTAGCGAGAGAGAGAGACTCCTGACGTTTTCACATCGGTAGATGAAATCAGACTTGGGACCATAAAGCTGCAACATTTAACTGTAGAATATGTAATGTACAATCTCGAAGGCACCACAATGCTATGTAATGGTATTTAGGATCTCAGCCGAGCATTCCTTTTTCGATACAGGAAGAGAAGACATGGGAGCATTTTATTAATCTTTATCTAGTGAAGCGTGGATTGATGCTGCTGAATTTGTGTAACAAATCAGAGCGTCATAATAGTCGGGAATATCTGACTTTGGAGCACAGTGAAAATCTTTATGTTCCTGTCCACACACAGTGACCTTTCCCCTGACTGGCCCTATATTTGCCTGAGACAACTTTGGGGGATCCTCTTTGGCATACGATGACAATCAGTTCTCAGGTCTCCCACAAAGAGAAATTGCTCACCACGTTCTGCAGGAAGAAGGTGTTTGGGGATTGTGATTGCCTTTCTATTAATGACCTGTTTTTCTTAGTGAATGTGTCACATTATTTTAATTACCCTCTTCCATGGCACACACACACATGGGTGATGAGGTCACAACCTTATGTGAGCGTGTGTGTGTCTTACCAGTTTATTTTCCAGTTGAGCATCTCCGACAGTCCTTGAATCATCTGACTTGTTATACAATGAGGGGCAGCAATTGATTTTACAAGATTGTAATCGTGCAATCAGGAAGCACAACCAAATTAGAATATTTCCAGCCAGAACAAAGCAAACCATTGTGCCTAGCAAAATATAGAAATGCCTTCTGAGGAGCATATGGAAATATCTTCTGAGGAGTATAAAAACAGCTCCCCCGACACTATTAGATCCTTTATGTCTGTGTTTAACTCCTGTTCCTTTTCGCATGGAGCCAAACACCAGCATCCATTGATCCTGGCTCTTGCTCCCCAGCTTTGTCAGAGCCTGTGACTTAGCCACTGTGCCCAGGACCAGATCTTCAGGAATGAAGTCATGCAGTTCGCTCTCTCCCTCCAGCAGGGATTGCAAACTCATCAATATCCCTTAGTTTGGACTGAAGAATGACCAAGTGTACGTTCAGAGGACAGTGTTTAGACAGATTTGCTGGGTTTGAATTGGGGTCACCCGCAGGGACAAGCTGCTTTTGACAGCTGCGCTCTCTGTCCACCTTCTTTGCTGAAGTGCTTACTTTGTTTCTTCCCCTGTGGGGGAAACAAAGGGGATGAGAGCAGGTCTCTGTTGCCCAGGCTGATCTCAAACTGGTAGCAAACCTCCTGCCTCTGAGACCCCGGAGCGAGCAGCACCACACCTGACAGAAGCATATTCTTGATTCTGTTATTGCGTCTCCTGTCAGCCTCCTTCCCGAGGGCCCTCGAGTCCACGATTACCACTCCACTCACAAGTTATGAGAGCTCCGGATCATTCTGTGCGTGAGGAAGGAAATGAGTGGAATAAATTGAGTGCAGTAACCAATGAAGTGTGACATCAGAATTCCAGCGTGAGCCTAGCTGAGTGAGCGCCAGCCATCCTGGGCCTATATATAGGGGCATACTCCAGAACTAACTGCTGAACGGATAAGGGAGGGTGACCTGTCCAGGGCTCCACTTCCTGACCCTGATAGCACCCTCACAAGAATCCAGATCTTCCTGCGCTGCCCATTCTCGTAATGTTGTGCCTTCTAGGTCTCAGAATTTGATATCAGCTCTGTCTTGCGAAGGTCAGCTTCCCCTCTGCCACTCAGATCCTTAGACATCGTCCATCAGTCCATCATTTGCGCCTCTGGGGACCCGGCAGCTAACCTGTCTGCAAGGAGGCCGTCCCCAGAGCTGGGCTGGTGTCTGACCAAGTCACACACTTTGATTCCTCTTTCCTGGCCTTAAAAAAATCATTGCTTTTGCTTGAAAAACATCCTCTTCAGTTTCTCGTAAAATTAGAATAGGTTGGAATCCTGTCAACTAGGCAGATGAGAATTTGAGAATGTGTACTGTAAAGTATTTGTGATTTTCTTTTTGTAGAATAGAATAAATAAATTAAGATGTGGCAGTGCATGCCTGCAAACCCAGCATTCAGGAAGCTGGAGCAAAAGGACCATGAGTTTGAGGTCAGCTTAGACTTCCTGGTGAGACCCCATCCCAAAACAAATCAGTAATAAACGTTAATTATAGAAAATATAGGTGTAATAGTTGCATTTAAATTTTCCATCTGCCCCAAAGATAACAGTTGTTCTTTAATTATTTGTTATATTATACTGCTAATTATGTATGTATGAAAGAGAGAGGGTCAAGAGACTGCTACAGGCAAAGAGGATGTAGTTAACCTTAGCGCCACTCCAACAGCTGGCTCTTCATTCCAGAGCCAGCTCTAGCTGCCCCACATGCTCCCTCAGCTACTTCCTATCTCTAATGCTAGCCTGCTCATCTTGGTGAAGTGTTCATGGACACTCAACAAACATCTAGCTGGCCCTTTCAGAAGTCTGCAAGTTCAAATCTCAACAAGTGTAGAATCAGGGGAGGAGAACTAAGGAGCCATAATAAATCTGCCCTGGTAAGAGCGGGTAACAGTGGGACCCAGGTTCTGTGATCCTTGAGGAACAGCACGTTACCCAGATCAAATGATGGACTGATGGACGACGTCTAAGGATCTGAGTGGCAGAGGGGAAGCTGACCTTCGCAAGACAGAGAAAGTGGGGTGGGATATTTGAGCATGTCTTACCAGATTTCAACCTGATTAAAATTACAGTATTTGAAGGTGGAGACTGGTCCTAAGCCTGACACGGACCAGAATTTAGGATATTCTATGGCCTGTGGGTATGGTTCCTTGCCTTTGGGTTTTCATCCTAGCACCGTGTGAAAACTGAGTGTGGCAACGTGAGTGCCTAAACCCTTGTTCTGTGAGTTCAGACCCTGGGTAGTTACCATCAGCTCAGCTCCAGATTGAGAAAAAGCCTGTCTCGAGAGAACAAGGCAAAGAGTGACAAGACAGGACATCTGACATCCTCCCCTGGCCTCCATGGATCATATGTGTGCACACACATTACACACATAATAGAAAAAGATAATTTGCTCTGCCAACCAAACATGGCATGCTAAAATTGTGTGGTAAACATTACTGCTTTAGGCCATATGTGTACTTCTGAAGTAAAAACAATAATAGTTCCACAGATATATTTTTCCTGTCTGTCTTAGTCACTGTTCTATTGCTGTGAAGAAATACCGTGACCAAGGGAACTTTATAAAAGAAGCATTTAACTGGCAGCTTGCTTACAGTTTCAGAGGTTTAGTTCATTATCATCATGGTGGGGAGCATGACAGCATTCAGGCAGACATGGTGCTGGAGAAGGAGCTGAGACTTCTGTCTTGATCCACAAGCAGAGAGAGACTGAGTCTGAAACCTCAAAGTCTAACCTCAGTGGTACACTTCCTCCAACAAGGCCACAACTCCAAATCCTTCTAATCCTTTCAAACAGTGCCACTCCCTGGTGACTAAGCATTCAAATATATGAGCTTATGGGGACAATTCTTATTCAAAGTTTGGGCTTTAGTTTGTCCACAGGTGATAATTGCCTCCTTCGGAGTGTGGTCTGGTAACGGCCTGCCTCCTAGCAGCATGGAGAGGGGCGTGGTCTAGGACTCTGAGGGCTATAAATACTGAGAGCCCAGAAAAAGAAGTGTGGCAGTTTGGAGAGGGCAGAGGTGGACGGTATGACGGCTTGGGGTGGACAGAGGGAGAGAGAGACGCTTTGTGGCTCAGCAGCTTGGAGGGGACTGCTTGCTGTGTTTGCTGTTGATGAGATTGCTATAGTTCCCCAAAAGTATCCATGGACCCTAGACAGCCAGGAGAAATAAAGGGGTCTATGCCCCTCCCCCCACTAACCTTCTCTGTCCTACCTAGGGTTGGGGGGGTGGTGGAAGGGAGACGCTTTAAGGAATCCCAAGTAGAGTTTTAAAAAAGAGGGCTAAGTAGAACCTAGAGTCTTTTCAAGGTTCTATTCACAATGCTCAAAATGCAAGAAAAACTGGTAGATACAGTAAGAAAAGCCTGTGTGTGGTTATCAAGGGCAAAGGCAATCACTAGGAATCCATTTTGAAATGATCCGGGCACTGATGGAACCAGAGACAGGGCTCAGCCACTAAGAGCACATAGAACTCATGCAGAAGACCTCCAGGAAATGCAGAGTTAACATGAAGTCTCTAGACAGAAAGGAAACAACAAGAGAACTTGGGATATTAAGAAGGAGCAACAGCACCAAGACAGATATGGGATAAAGCTCAACAGATTTTCTTCTGTATCTTGGGCTTTCTAAATTTTGTTCAGTAGCGTCAAGAATTATAATAGTCCATATCTCCATCCGGACACAAAAGCATGCACATAATTAAGCATGTTTTTAAAGCTAACCACTGGCACTAGTTTAACAGGCATTACTTTGGATAGACTTCTCTGTAATTCCCCCCCTCCCCCTTTATCTGCATGAACTGCAGCACCCTTCCACACAGCCGTGGGCTCCAGCTCAGATCCCATGTGGAAAAGAATGCTATGGATTTTGACAGTCTTAATCCTTCTAGCACTGTAGAAAGACTAGCACTCACAGTATACAGGAAAAGGTCACAGTAGTTTCCATAAAAGAACTCAAAAAATAATAATTATAACCCAATTGAAAAACAGCTAAAAAATAAATTGTGGGAAAGAAACTTTGAAAAAAATGATTATACCCGCCAACCCAGGACAAACAGCTAACACACACACACAAAATCTTAGAAGTAGCTTTTTTATTGATATATTAAAAGTCAAGAAAAATAGATGTACATGTTTCCTTACAAAATTATAAAATAATCAAGATAATACTTTTCCATCAATGTGTTGAGATAAAAAGACAAATTTGTAGAAAGAATTATTTTCCATTTAAAGTGCTCAAGTAGCTCATAAATGAAGAATAATCATTATTTTTTTGCATTTCTATTATACATAGAAGTTATAGTTTCTTGTTGGACTTAACTAAAACAATGGACATTTATAGCTAAATATTTCATCACATTACAACTAAAATCCACCTGAGGAGTGACTTCCTCCTCTGCATTTCCATGTGCAGCGATGGTCGATGAGGATGAACTGGATTTTCCAGCTTGGCAGGGAAGAAAGCTTAATTAAAATGAGGCACACAATTTATACTGGTGTCCTTTAGAAAACAGAAAGTACTTGTCACCAGTCCTTTAAAAGCGTGCTTGCCTTAATCTATCATTTCATCGTAAGGTCCCGGTTGCTGTTTCTAAGTGTACAGACGAAAAGGAAGCCACACTCTTAACGGCAGGAAAGTGCCATGGAGGGGAGGCTCTGCTTGACACAAGCCCAGGAGAGCTGTACATTTTTGATGACATTAATTCAATAAAGAATATTCATTGTGATTTCTTGCTAAAGCCTGAGAAAGAGAAGGCTTTCATGTTGACGTAGATCTGTGTTGAAATGAAGCTTTCTTTCCTGAAATTAGATTATGGGGTAAGCCACGACAGATTATCTCTGCAGAAGATATACGCTATAATTATTTTGGGAGGTTTCAATCACTGTTTGGAATTGATACCTACGCCTTTCTTCTCCCCTATTCTTTGCAGACTTTTTAATGTGATATTTTTTTTTGGGGGGGGGGAGATGCTTTAGGTAGGAAACATCAGCTTTTGAAAGATAAAGGTATAATTATCATTAGAATAAAGAGCCCATTAAAAGAAGAGTCTCAAATAGAAAGATCTCGATATATTGTGCTATGTATCCTTTCATAAGAGCTGGGAAAGAAAGAAAAGGAGTGCCTATAATATTACCCTCCCATTAGCCCACTCGAGAGAAAATAAAGGGCTGAGATGAGGGGTGTTCAAATACTTTGCAATGGAGCTATTCTAGTGCCACACAATTAGCCTTGCACTGATAGCCTCTGCGGGCCTATGCGGAAAGGAAAGCCAGCCATGATTCCTGGGCCTCAATTACTAGCCTGCCATTCTCCCCCCCACCCCAAAATAACCCTGGGATTTGACCCAGCTCTTCATGGTGAGTCATCATCCACACGCAGTCATGTAATTACTCTTTCTTAGCACACATACAAATTCTACCTATTTATTGGACTTCTGAGATAGATGCAGTGGCATGCATTGCAGGCTGGCCTTGAACTCTATCTAGCTGAAGAATAACCTTGGGTCAGTCACTCATATTCCTTCTGACGCTGTTACCAACTTTGGAAACAGAATTAATTAGGAAGAAGAAAGCAGGGATTCATTGAGGGAATTCTGAACTGTCATGGAGTTTAAGAGAGCTGATAGATGGTAGGTTTGTATTTGGAAACAACAATGTACATACCAAACGTGTGAAGGGTATTTTGCGATAAACTACAAGATTTTTGTTTGTGTGTTTGTTTGTTTCCCCTCCACATTAAAACCCTTGTGTTTTGTTTTGTCTTTATTCTTACTTTAGATGACAGAGCTGCATTACTACACGGTGGCTGGTGGACTTGCCTGTCATGCTGTAACGAAATGAAGGCAAGGAGCATCACAAAGTCACCCGCGGTTACACAAAGGGCCAGGCCAACCTGGGTTAACTAGAGAAACCAGAAACCCAAGGGAAGCTTTCACTGTGTTGCCCATGCTGGCCTTGAACTGAGCCTTGGATATCAGCCTTTCAGGTAGTTGGAACTATAGGCTCGCCCTTCCCTGCCCAAGCATCCTAGTCAGAAAACGCAGAGAAACCAACAAACAACCAGTGTCCCGAGCTATCACTTCAGCACAGTTACTGGGGCAGCTTTCGGGGTCGGAGCTGAGAGAGGTCTGGCCACGTGAGAGGTTAGCACTTCTTAATCCCCCTGCAAAGCTTAGCTCCTTGCTAAGAACTTCAAATCCCCCCTCTCCCCCAAAAAAAAAATTAGAAAAGAACCTGCCGATGGCTCCAGGGAAGAACAGCCTAGGATACAAGTGTCTCCAAACGAAAATCTATTCAGCATCTAAACTAAGATCCTGAGGGACAAGTACTCTAAAGACTTCATCTTGGAAGCTGGGAGCACACTAGTCCGGGGCTTCCTGTCAGAAAGCCAGATGCCCTGCTAAGATTAAAAGGGCATCGAGGCACGTTCTGGTTTGTTGGCAGTGGCTGAGGCCCCGAGATCTACTTCCAAGTCTTTATGGCTCCTTTCCCATCATATAAGGGGTCCCCTTGGAAGAGGACCAAGGGCAAGGCAGCGCTCTGAAAGTCTGTTAGACTTCATCAGCGACTTGACTCAGGGGCGGGCCGTAATGCTGCCAGTTAGCTTGAATGGGGAAAGGAGTAGAGTGAAATGTGGGATTGTGGGCAGAGGAGCCAGACTGCCAGGGTTTGGATGTCAGCTCCACCAGCTGAAGCGTTGTGTGAGGTTGGGCCAGCTTACTAACCTTTCCAAGCTTCAGATCTCCACCTGAAAACGGGGCTTGTAACAAAGTCGGTCTGGAGGACGAAGGAGCTAATATTTGTAAAGTGCCCCGGGAGGAGAGTGGCTGGCACACAGGAAGAGCCAGCGAAGCACTTTGGAAAAGAAAACTCGAGGGAAAGCGTTCTTCACTGCAAAGCAGGGACTTGGGGGACTTGGGCTCGGGCGTGTTTGCATTGATCGGGGTTCCGAAGCTGGGCAGTGAAAGTACGCCAGCTCCTAGGAGTCTGGGGACCAGACTGTTGGGTCCTTCCAGGGCTGGCCAGAGACCTCTTCAGCTGTCTGTGACCCAGTAACTGCTCCAAAACACCCTCATATATACTCTCACGTCCAGGGCCCATGCGAGCCCAAATTGTCTGGAGAGGGAGGGAGCAGAAGGCCATCGAGGGGGCAGAGGGGGAAGAGAACTCGTTATTTTCCAAAAGCTCACCCCGTCCCCACCCCCGCCACGTTTTGCTCACAGCATCTGTGAGGCACAATGGTCTAAACCCGTTCCAGGTATTTATGACTTTATTTTCAAAGTTAAGACAGATTCTACCTAGTTCTGAAATCGCCGTGCGCTCCCAGAATTAATGCGGCGTAGGGAGAGGCCAAGAGTGCTCAGACAAGCCACAGGCAGAAACATCCAAGGCGTGGGTCCTCGAGAAGAAAGAGGACACGGCTACAGTTTATACTGACCACGTCCCTTCGTGTTTGTCAAGTTCACAGGCCTCGGTCAACGCACTCGCTCTCAGGAAGGCCCCCCTGGTTGACCCCGCTACCCATTGGCACTTGTGAACCCAAGTCATCTACGGCAGGAGAAGCTAAACTGTAGGGCTGATGCTGGAAGAGAAGTTACGTGGCTGCGTCTACACTTCACATGGTGGACCTCTGGCCAGCGTCATCAAGGCCGACGGTCCTTTTTCGGGCTGCTCCCTCACCGCTTAACTCTGCGTCTGCTGTGTCCACGCCGTGGCCGGAGCTAACGGCGATCGCGCCTTCTGCTGCGTCCGCGGTGCCGCCGCCGTTTAGCTGAAGAGGGATAGAGCCCGGTTCCCTAGGACGCTTCCACTGGGGCCTGGTGACAATCCAAAAGATGAGGGCTCCAAACACCACCAGCAGAAGGCCCAAGGTGTTTACAAAAACACCTTCTGGTGGGAAGGTATGGTATGAAGGATTTTTCCTAGGGAGAAAGACAAAGCAGGCCCGGTTACGAGAACGCACTGAACCCACCTGCTCGGGTGAAGCCTGATAGAGCGGCAAAGTAAATGTCTTCAAAGCATGGCATTAAAGAGACACTTAGGTTACACTGTGATTCACACTCTAGAATACCACAAAACTATTAAAAAATCTCAAATTAAGAATTCTACCATAGTTTTAGTAATATTATACTATATGTACGGGATGAGAAACGATTTTTAAAATATTCTAACCTTAAATTTTTAATATTAAAATGTCTATTTATGGAGCTAGAGAGATGACTCAACAGTTAAAAGCATTGCTGCTCTTCTAGAGGACCCAAGTTCGTTTCCCAGCACCCACATGGCAGCTCACAAGTGCCTGTAACTCCAGTTCCAGGGCAATCTAAGGCCCTCTTCTGGCCTCCAAGGACACAGCATGCATACAGTACAGAGATGCTTTCTTAAATAAAACACCCATACACACAAAATACAAATAAATCTTGTTTTTCAATGGCTATCTATATAATATTTCCCCAGGGAAGAAATATGTCACATTTTCTAGCTTAAGTATTAAGAGAATAAAGGCTACAAACTCACAGGTCAAAAAACAGCTTCTCTGTCATGCCCATGAGGACTGTCGCAATCACTGTCCCGAAGAGGAGGAGTCCAGAATACACATGTATGGGCATGATGAGTGCCCGGAGGGAGATCGGAGCCCATGGCAGCAGGAAGATGAAAAAGCCTGCAACAAGCTGAACCCCAGAGCAATGGTTACCATTTAACTTCAGTTGTAAGTTATTATTCTAGCAAAGGATGGTGGTGATGTCTTCAATCCTAGCACTTAAGGGGCAGAGGCAGAACTGAGAGGCATGAAATGAACAGCAAATTTTTCTCTATGCAACTTTAGAAGGTAATATCTATAATAATCCCCGGCTCAAATATCCTTCTAGAACATTCCTAATGTCCATAAGCAAAACTCTATCTCTGTCTCTCTTCTCTCTCTCTGTTTCTTTCTCTCTCTCCCTCTCTGTGTATCTGTTTGTTTTTGAGACAGAGTTGACTCCCCAGACCGACCTCAAACTTGCAATCCTCCTGCCTCGACCTCAACTTCCTGAGTGTTAGGACTGAGTATGCCCAGTTTACACAGTTGTTTGTAAATGTATACACTAGGGCACATCTATCTTTTTTTTTCCTTAGCAGTATATCTTGGAGATGGGTAGATATTTTCATTTCAACGCATTCACCCAGTTTACTTTGTTTAATAGTTAACACTCTATCTTAAGGATCTATCAATTTGTTTACTGAGTATGAAGGAAAATAGTTTTTTTTTTCTTCCCCCTAAAACCAACCACAGGACACATAGTTCAGTCTGCTCAGCCTACAAAGCTATGTGACTAGAAACTGCTGCCAGGCATGGTGGCATGACCTTTGACCCCAGCACCTGCAGGCAGAGGCAGTCAGATCTCTGTAAGTTCACGGCCAGCCTGGTTCTAGTACACCAGGGCTACAGAGAGACCTTGTCTCAAAACCAGAAACAGAAAGAAGCTGACGGTGCTTCACAAGGAAGAAACGAATGCTGCCTGTGTTAATTCCCTCGGTAACTAAGCCTGCGGTGCGACACTTCTTTACTGACGCTAGTTAAGAGTTCTGCATAGGCCTCCCCACCCCCCAAGGGAGGAGCAGTCCTGTTAGGCCACAGAGGAGAGCTTTGCAGCCAGTCCTGAAGATACCTGATAAAACAGGATCGGATGAATGGGGAGGAGGTTCCCCCTATCAGTGGACTTGGCAAGGGGCACGGTGGAGATGAGGGAGGGAGGGACTGGGAGGGAATGAGGGATTGGGACTCGGCTGGGATACAGAGTTAATAAAATGTAACTGATAAGAAAAAAATAAAATTAAAAAAAAAAAAGAGTTCTGCATAAGCTGCAGCCTGTTCAGTCCCCACGGTTCTGTTATTTTGGCCCCTGTCTCTTCACCAGTAAGGAGTTTCCTCTCTTTGAGAAAAGAAAGATGATGTAGTTGCTATCAGATTATTGAATTGCCACCAGGCAGTGGTGGTGTAAGCCTTTAGTCCCAGTGCTCGGGAGGTGGAGGCAGGCGGATCTCTGTGAGTTCAAGGCCAGCCTGTTCTACAGAGAGAGTTCCAGGACAGCCAGGGCTACACAGAGAAAGCCTGTTTTAGAAAACAAAACAAAAACAAAAATATTTAAAGGACCTTTTTTTTCCAAGTACTGATTTGGGATTTACATGTCTAATCAAAATTTAAAAAAAAAAAAAATAGAGAAGACAGGGGAGATCGCCGGTGTAACTGCCCCTCTTTCCTGAGACACACACTGAGAAATCCGCATATGGACAGGATGTCCCGGTGACTTGTGTGTGTTCAGACTTGAAGGTCACAATCCGAAGACATTGTTTAATGGCAAGAGTCATCACCATGGATGCAGCTCTTCACACAACACACTCTCCCCCAGGACATAAGCGAAAGTAAAACCTTCTCAGCAATTCCTGCCATCATGCCTTGGTTCTGCCATCACAGACACTGACCCTCTGAGACAGTAGCTCAGACTAAACACTTTCTTTTGTAAGTTGTCTTTCTTATCACAGTAGAAAACTAAGGCTCTGCTGTAATTAGATAATAAAAGGTTACTTCCATAGAGTCTGTTTTAAGCGGCTGAGCTTTTCTCAGTTAGTTAGTACTCTTCTTTAAATACATGAATATCTTCTGCTGTGCTATTTTGTGTAACTTTAAGAAATAGATGCGGGCTGGAGAGATGGCTCAGAGGTTAAGAACACTGGCTATTCTTCCAAAGGTCCTGAGTTCAATTCCCACCAACCACATGGTGGCTCATAACCATCGATAGTGAGATCTGGTGCCCTCTTCTGGTGTGCAGGCAGAACACTATAAATAATAAATAAATAAACCTTAAGAAAAAAAAATAGATGCATGAGTCCAGGCTGACCTAAAAACTCACTAAGCAGCTGAGGAGCTGAGCTGGAGGAGCACCAAGTAACCTCAGGAACTAAGATAACTGCAGGAGGTGGACCTTGAGGAGGAGGGGGCTGCAGCCAAGGGGCTGAGAGTGAAAGCTATTGAAGGATGAGGCTTCCTGTCCCATAGAGACAGGCATTCACAGCGACTCTGCCCTCAAGGCGAGATTAAAACTGCTTCCTCTTTTCTGAGGATTTTCCTAGACACCTCACACACCCTAAGCTAATGATCTACACTGAGCTGTGTCCCCCGCTCTCTGTTTTACTTTCCCTTTTGTGAGGCAACGGCTCACCAAGTTCCCGGGACCGGCTTTGAAGGTGTGATCCTCCTGCCTCTGCCTTCTGAGTGTGTGGAATTTAGAGGCCCACGCTGGGGTTTTTGTTGGTGGTGGTTGGCTGGTTTGCTTTGCTTTATTTCCTGTCGAGCTGGCTGCATTTACTCTTTTTCGGTAAGTCTCCCCAGGACACCCAGCTGGTGGTGAACCGGGCAAGGTCTCATGCAGACCCCAGGCTGCTCTGTGCAGTCCCTTCTCTTCGCTGCAACTCAAGAGTACAGCTCGGCTTTCCACATGCCAGCTCAGAAGCGCCTTCCGCTGCTGAAGAGTCTTAGCTTTCTAGCGGCTCTTACTACCAGGCTCGGCTTTCCGGAATGGGTCCATTTCATCAGGATAAACCTGCGTTCTCTCAAGCGAGTTCAAGTACATGGGCAAGCGGGTGCCACAGTGGCCACGGGGAGGTCTGAGGACAGCCCACAGGTGCTGGTTCTCTCTAGAGCAAAGGCCCAAGGGATCCAGCTCAGCCTGTCCTGCTCGGCAGCGACATCCTCGCCTGTTGAGCTGTCTCAGCGGCCCCACGTCTTTTCTGTTTGGTTGACTTTTTATTATTAATGTTCGGAGTGGCTTGCCCATTCACACATGACTATTCATGTGTGACAGCTTTTCTGTCATTCTGTTTACTTCGATGTCTTGTGTCACACACTTAAAAACAAAACAAAACAAAACAAAAAAACTCTTATATGGTTTTGGGGTTTCTCACCAACCTTCTGGTCCTCTATCTTACACCATAGAAATTGTATACATTTTTTTTTTCTCTTTTCCTTGGCTTTAGTTCTTGTATTTAGGTCCTTAATCTAGATTTTTTTTTCTATTATGTGGTATGGTATGTATGGTTTTCCTAAATGCAAAGGATCTGTTAAATGCATTTATTATAACATTAAAAATGTTCTTACACACACTTGCACTTTTCCAGCCCCTCCTGTCCTTCTACCTGTATTTATTTTAGTTTGGCTAACACATACCTCCTTCGGGTGCTCCACTGTGCCTAGCTTTCTCCATAGGTTTGGCGGGATTTGAACTCAAGTCCTCATGCATACACAGCACACACTTTACTGACTGAGCCATTTCCTCGGCAGAACCCAGCAGTTTGTTTTTACAAGGTGCTTACTGCTGGAGTAGGCAAAAGTTACACACGCTCTCTTAAAACCAGCTGTCACTCCAAACTCCCTACTTCTAGTCATTTGTTGGTTTCTAGACACACATTATGTGACCTACAAGCTGAAAGGTGAGTCACAATTATTTATCATGGCTCTCCCCCTCTCTAAAACAGTGCTGAATGACAATATGGTAGCAAGTATTCATGTCTTACTTGTGCTTTTGACGGAAGTATCTTTAGTGTTCTGGTTAATCTAATCTGATTAAAAGCCATATGTTGGTATAATGCTCTTTTAAAATGTATACGCCTTACCCTTGTTAATTCAAACGCTGATTTCCCCACCCCCAACTCTCTGGTTTCAATCCAGATATTGCATTGTGATACTCATTATAAGCATCCTGTCTCAACTCTTGCGTAAACAGGACAAAATAAAGCAACTAGATACAATGTTGTGCAATGGGAGGAGCCAGAGGACAGGAAAGAGGGAGGAGCTAGAGAGCAGGAAAGGAGTGGGAGGTTAGGAAACTGAGGGCTTGGAGGTTTAGGAGGGAGTAAATATTACCCAGCATTGTGTTCTAGGTTAACTAAATAAACCCAATCTCTGTGTGGTGATTTGATTATACAGCTGTTTAAGATTAGCAGCAAGCTTTACTAGAAGATAAACCAATAGTAAATATTAATAACTTCTTTAGCGTATCTATTTTTCATAATAGTAGGATTAGTGAGTAAGCAGTATAATGATTACATAGATAAATGAAGATTCCCTAATTAAATATGGCTGTTGTAAGAAGTTATTAATATTTACTATTGGTTTATCTTCTAGTAAAGCTTGCTGCTAATCTTAAACAGCCATATTTAATTAGGGAATCTTCATTTATCTATGTAATCATTATACTGCTTACTCACTAATCCTACTATTATGAAAAATAGATACGCTAAAGAAGTTATTATAAGATAAAAGAAGTAAAAGGGAAAATAATGACTGGCAGACACTAGAGAAACCCACTTCTGCCGTCCCACGGGATCTAGGGGTATTGAGCATGTAACTCGGGAAAGGCATTTAGTCTGCCCATTTTAACCACGCACTCAGAGACACAGAGCCACATACCTTATCTACAGTGGCAGAGCCCATTGCCATCTCTGCGACTAGGCCAGCAGTAAAGTAAGGATGTGCCATGTATGCATGGAGACCTTCACAGGAAACCAAATACGAAGTTGGCTGGTTTCATTTTTACCCTCAGCGGGTTAAATGGCCCTCCTCTGAGAATGCTCGAACATAAGCTGGGGCATCAGTCTGGGAGTCACGGAAACAGGGGAAGTAAAGGTTGATGGGGGTCTGAGTCCCGGCTCTGCCACTGACTGTATAGCTTAAGGCAGGCTCCTTCCCACTGCGCTCCTGAGTCTGTACCGGAAATGCGTAGAGTGCTTGGTGTGGTGCGGCCTGTGGCTGTGTCCTGCTTTCTGCCTTGTAGGGAAAGCTAAGGGAGCTGACCTTCAAAAAGAATACAAAGCTGAGCAAAGCCCCACAGAGATGATATTGTGCTTGCTGGGTCCCCCAAGCAACCCACAGATCAATGGCTCCTACCACCTTCACTTCTGAGGAGAGAAGGCTCACCAGCTGGGGACGGTGGAGAAGGGGTCTCTCAGATGCACAAGTAGCTGGAAACTAAGGAAACTGAGGACACACGTCTGAGCAAGCTATCCAACCAGGGCTGTTTTCTTTATTGATTAGAACAATCACCGTGGGTACAGCGCTTTTGTTTTGTTTTGTTTTGTTTTGTTTTCTGCATCTTCCTCTTGCCTGGCTCCTTTCCATCCCAAACCCATAACTCCAGGATGGCTAACAGATTTAAATAGCTAAGACTGTCCATAGAGATTACCCACTGTTTAATAAAAATGCATCATGATTCAAGGTTTTAAAAATATGTATTCGTTTAGAAGAAAAAATGGTCAGTGTCTAGGAAGGGGGCCTGTTCCTTAAAAGGGCCGTTTATTTGAGGGGTTGTAGGTACCCATTCTAGTGCCTCACTCTGCAGCCATGGAAAAGTAAACTTCACAATGATATCCCAGCCAGGAAGTTGAATACACACTGTGATAGCAAGGAAGGACGCTGAATCAATACCATTTGCAAAGATTTTTCAGCAAAGTGGTGAGGAACTCCAAAGACTCAGAACATTAACTTTTACTGTTGTGACATAGAACCGCTGAATAACTACCACGCGCCATTAAGTTTCAGTACAGTACAGTGTTTTCAGAATGCACGCTTTTAGCAATGCGTGCAAGGAGTAAATAAAAGAATCACTCCGAAATCTCGCAAAAGGTTCTAAAAAAAAAAAAAAAAAAAAATCAGCACTATCACTTAGGAAAGGTGATAATTTTAACCTAAAAATGCAGCAAAGCTCCTGCCTAGCCGAGCTGATTCAGAACATGGGATTGAAGACTGAGCAACATTAGTCTAAGAGACTTTAAAATGAGACATCACACATCCGGGTTCCTAGACTGTGAATTCTGAAGTTCATGGCCCCCTCCCGGAAAGAGTTATCCTGGACACAAAAGAAACAGCAAGCTTAGAAAACTCCTGCAGTCACTGAGCTGTTTTGCTCTTCGTTTGTAAAGACGGGAGACACGGACCTGTAGGATGTAAAGTACGATAACTGTCAGTCCAACCCAGCTGTGCAGACTGTACAAGTGCGGGATCTTTCGGACGCTGTGGTTTTCAAACACAGCCACCACGGCGATGATGGCCAGGATGGCGGCCACAGCGTTTAAGCCGGCGTGGATGGATTTCATCAAGAGCTTGCTGCACTTCCAGGTCCATGGCAGTCTGTACACGATGATGGCTGAAGAAACAAAGTATTGTTAAAACCAACACAAAGGAACCCGCCTGGACCCCCTGGATGGTTTTGAGGCACCGCCCCCCCCTTCTCCCAGCCTGCCTTCTCTCCGCACTCCTTCTAAGCCTCTGACGCTGCCACTTCAGCTCCTGAGCATATGTCCCAAGAAATAGATACATACACTCGCCAACAGACGCCACTGTTAGCCCCACCATTTACAGTAGCCCAAGGCCTGAAGACCTCCCAAATGTCTGTCATCAATACATGGGATGGTAGTAGATCCGCACCACAGAATAATATACGTTGAAGACAGTAAATGCACTTTATGTATGCTTTTCAACATGTATACTAAAATTCAATAAGTAGCCTTAAGATATTTTAAATGCACACGCTATCTGTCATACAACGTGAAGACAACAGTGTGCCCCTCCTTACCTATCTGATCCACGTCAGAGAAATTCTAAATATTTGGAGATGTGTGACAGATTGAAAAACTCTGAGAAATACTTCCTTGGAAGATAGGTCCCACTCCATCAGTCATGGGCCATGAAACCTCTTGATCCCAGGAAATAAGGAAAAGGAGCATTACACAATCAAAACAAGCAATATAATTTGGGTATATAAAATTGTCCTAGGGTGAAAAGATGGATCATGGTTAAGAGAATTCACTGCTCTTGCAGAGGACTTGGGTTCAGTTCTCGGCACCCTCATGGTGGCTCACAACCATCTGTAATACCAGTTTTAGGGAGTCTGACACCCCCTTCTGACCTTAGGTAACAGACAGACATCCAAAGAAATGTAAAAGAAAGATTTTTTTATAGGTCTTTAAGAGTATAAAAGCATATGAGGGAAGAAACACATCTAAAACCGCAAAGATGGATATGAGTGCGACCTCTTTAAATTGTAAGATACCATGAGGCCCCTCCTGTGGTCCCACTGCAACACGTGACAGCCTTCACCAAAAGGACAGTATTCCTTTTCCTTAAGCCAAACTCCAAAGGATTGCTGCTTACCGCTCTATTTTTATAAAAATGCCCACTGAGGGCTGGGGAGATGGCGCAGAAGGGCAAAGCGCTTGCCACCAAGCCTGAAGACCCAAGTTCAATCCCCAGCACCCACCTGGTAGAAAGAGGGGACTCGAGCAAGGTGTCCTCTAATCCAGGGACAGTTGTGTCCTGGCACACACAACCCACACTCACCCATGCAGAGAGTTGGGTTGGGAGAGAGGGAAAGAGAGACAGAGACGGGGAGGAAAGATAAGGCATTCATTTCCTGGTTTAACATCATTTCATACGCACACTTACACATACACTGTACACACACAAACACACACACATACACAATATCAAACAAACATTCAAACACAACTGAACTTTCAGCAAAGAGTTATTTTTCACACAGAGAGGAATGTACCAAAACTTGGCATAAAACTGAAACCTACCTCTATTTAACTGTTAAAACTTGGTTCTTTCTCTCTTTTCCATTCATGCAAAAGTGTGCTTATTCTGTTTGTTTTAGAGCCAGGATCTCACTGTTATTACCCAGGCTTCTCATGAACTCCTGACCTCAAGGATTAGCTCCTGCTCCAGCTGTCAAGTGACAAGTAGTTTTTTTGTTTTTTTCTTTGTTTTGTTTTTAAATAACTTATTTATTTTATCTTACTTTGTGTTTGCCTGTGTGTGTATCTGCATGAGGGTGTCAGATTTTGGAGTTGCAGACGGTTGTAAGCTGCCATCTGGGTGCTGGGAATTGAACCCGGGTCCTCTGGAAGAGCAGTCAGTGCCCTTAACCACTGAGCCACCTCTCCAGCCCCTGCAAGTATTTATATTGGTTGCACACTAACATTCTTTCTCCGATAGTGGCAGCAATTGGACATGTTTAACCCTTCGTTGATGCAAAGCTCTGATTATTTTGCTGGGGGAAAGCCATGAGGCAATTCTGAAGAGGATATGTGCTTGCCACTGATCAAAATGGACCAGACAATTATAATTTTAGAGTCTTCATGGTACTTTTCTAGCACTGCTTGTGTTTCCAATCAGGTTAGGGTGCCTCCATCCTTTCCCTCCATCATCCTGCCTTATGCTTGATTCTCATCAGCTGTAAGTTCTAGCTTAATTTTTTTATGTTGTTCCCAGTCTTAACATATGCTATGTGTTGATATAATGTTCTTATGGAATGTATACAATTTATCCTTGTTCATTTAAATGCTGATTTCTCTACTCCACTATCTGGTTTCAATCCGGACATTGCATTTTGATGCTTATTCTAAGCATCACCTGTCTCAAGTTTGTGTGAATTAGCCACCATTTGTTCTCTGTGTTGTCAATAAAACAACCAGCCAATGCTGAGCAATGGAGAGAATGGGTTGGACATCTTGGTCCAGAGTGGAAAAGAAGGAAGGAAGTGGGAGAGTCGGGAAAGAGAGATCGGAGAGGAGAGAACTTGGAATCACCAGGAGAGAAGAACCAGAACTAAGATATGACTAAAAGCAAGTATAATGGGTAAAATCTGAATGGTAGGAAACTATGCAGGGTTGGAGGTTTAGGATAAAGTAATCATTGCCCGGCATTGTGCTCTAGGTTAACTAAATATATGCTAGTCTCTGTGTGGTGATTTGGATATAGAGCTGATTTAGGAATAACTGCTGTTTAACTAAAAGATAAATCAATAATAAATATTAATATTCAATAACAGTTGTGTGTGTGTTATTTTATGTGTGGTTGAAAGGATTCCTTAGAGTCTTAACATTAAAATGTGGTTTGGTTTTTTTTGTTTGTTTTTCTTCCTTTTTTTTTTTTTGGGGGGGGGGGTTGTTGGAAGCTTGTAAACCCAGTAGCCAGCTAGGCTCAACTACACGTCACAGACAGCCCTGGTGAAGCTCCCTGTGAGGTGAGCCACACAAGGGCTTTCCACATCTGTTCACATCTGTGAGGCTCTGTTGCACAGCTGAGTGTGTTCAAAGGCTCTCTGGACAAGTGAAGGGTGGCCAGAAATGCTGTATTTCCAAATACTGTTTACACATTTTTCCAAAATATGTAAATATCCAACAGACCATGGGTTTAAGGAAAAATGGGTGAGCTTAACAAATCAGACCACATTTCTTAAACAAGCAGCTCCCCTGTCCCCCCACCCCCACAGCTGTAAAACTCCCTAGGGAGGAGTGCAGTAGCTTTTCCTCTCTCCATTCCTGAGGTTCAGTGAGAAGGAAGGAGAGGGAGCAGGGGTGATAAAAACAAGGGTTTGCTGGCAGCTCTGCCCCGAAGGGCCATTCCCTCCAGGAAATGAAGGGGAAACCTGAGCATGCTTGCAAAAGATACCTTAAGGGCCTTCAGAGGAAAAACAAGGGGTGGTGGAACACACGAAACTGTAAAAAAGTTTAAAAAAAAAAAAAAAAGGAAAGAAAGAAAGGAAAGAAGGAGGGAGCTCATAACGGCAGGTAAATTTCCTCAAGTGCATCAAGGTGAAAATACAGTCATTTGTATTTAATTAGAATTCAACTTTATTTTATTAGAAAATTTATCAGATCCTAGTTGCATAATCAAAGCTCAGGGATATAAGAAAATATACATTCAAGCCAGAGGTCACCTCTGGCTTGACACAACTTTCCTCTCATGTACTGTTGTTTAGGCATATTTATATACAAATGTGTGCCACGTGTAAAGTCTGAGTCTGTCAAACTGAGATCAGGTCAGGGAGAGAGGACTAAGGGGCAGGTATGTCCCCAGACACAGAAAACACTTGGTCACTTGACCATAGCTCTTCTACTCTTAAACCTTGTAACTGGCGAAGGAAGAAACTAGTCTGTCAGACAGGCCTGAGCCTGGCACATGTTGGGAAGACACAAAGTGAAAAGAATTTGACAAAGAAGCAACTGACTCTGTGTTCTCAGCGCAGAGACAGTTTCTCGTTTGTTTTTCAATTTTATTTTATTTTATTTTATTTTATTTTTTCAATTTTATTTTTTAAAAGTAAGATAGAGCTGGACGGGATGGCTCCCACCTGTATTCTCCACCCTGAGAAGTTGAGGCAGGAGGATTGCTGTGAATTCTAGGCTAGTCTGGGCTACAGAGTGAGTACCAGGCCAAACTGAGCTACAGTGAAACCATATCTCCAAAAAAAAAAGAAAGAAAGAAAGAAAAAAGAAGTAAGATATGTTTGAACATTTAATATATTTAATGTGACCTTCTGTTATGTATTATAAAGTGGTTAGGTTAAACTAGCTGACAAATCAGTTTTTGTTGCAATTGGTCCTCGTCTAATATTTATTTATTTATTTGTGTGTGTGTGTGTGTGTGTGTGTGTACACTATATACATGTATGAAAGCTATAGAACAATGCTCACAGGTCAGTTCCTGCCACCTCATGGGATCAGGTCATCAAGCCTAGCTGAAGTTCCTCTACTCCCTGAGCCCGACCAGGAGCCCAAACCCTCTTTTAAGATGTACAAACCAGAAACTGGCAAAACGGCTCAGTGGGTAAAGTGCTTTCTGTGCCAGTCTCTCCCCATCAGTGCGTCCCAAGTTCCGTGAGAGACCTCGTCTCAACAAACTGAGGGAGTGAACAACAGAGGAAGATGCTTGACATTGACCTTGGCCTCACATACACACGCAAGCACTCCAACACACACACACACACACGCACGCGCGCACACACACACGCATATATACCACACAGGTAAATAATATGCACAAGGCAAAATCTCAAGACAAACTGCAGTGCTGGCACAGATGCTAGTTTATGTAAGATCAAATGTGGCTTCCAAACAAATACAAAGCCTTCTGCTCTTGGGCCCACTTCAGCGTGAAGCGAATTTAAAAATAAGAGCAAGCCCTTGCGTTTGAAGGACGCTGGAGTTTTAAATCACTTGGGAGGTGAACTTAAACACGGTGGGCCATTACACCTTCCTTCCCTCTTAGAATAAAGTCTCATTTTCCCGTCTGACAAAATGCTCAGAGCAGCAGTGGCCATCCTTAAACTCCCTTCCCAGGGTACCCCAGTTTACCGTATCCTATCCAGAGGAACTCAACTTCAAACGGAAACCAAGAGCCCTCTCGAAAATCCTGTAGTGGCTGCAAGGCAACATGGAGAGTTTGCAACGCACACGAATATCAAGGAACTGAAATGAAGAGAGTGGTGTGGACCACTGGGATTGGGTTCGGCATTCTGTCCTTGAAGTGACTGAAATCATCACAAAGGTAGGTGCTTACTAGCAAATGGACGAATGGAAAAAATCAGGACAGGAAGAACTGATCAACTGACTAGACACTTTTAAATATTGAGGAGTGTTGTTTTTTTTTTTCTTTTTCTATTTTATCTTTATTTTATGTGTTTGGACATTTTGCCTGCATGAATGTTTGTACTCCATGTGCAGGAAGTGCCTTGGGGGGGGACCAGAAGAGGGTCCTCTGGAACTGAAGTTACAGTCAGCTGTCAAACACCCATGGGTGCTGGCAAACTGAACCCCAGTCCTCTCAGAGGAGCAAACTGCGCTCTTAGTCACTGAGCCACATCTTCAGCCCCTATCCAAGAGTTTTTACGTCCTTAGAAAAGTTGGTCATATTTTCCTGTACCTCCCACCAGTATTAGCACCAATTAGAAAAAAGTACTGGACCCGATTTTACCTGGTTGCTTGGCGGTGGCCAGGCTTGGGATTGCTCAGATGAGGATTTGGATGTCTAGTTCTAAACACTAAGGAATCTGTAACCCTGCACTCATCTGTCCTGGAACTTGGTTTGTAGACCAGGCTGGCCTTGAACTCAGAGATCCTCCTGTCTCTGACCTTTGAGTGCTGGAATTTAAAAGGTGTGCACCATACCCAGCCATAACCTACACTGTTAAAAAGGAATGTTAGTCAGATCTAACCAAATAAAATGGAAACAACTTATAGAAAAGACAAGCCTACCTACCTACATGCCTTCCTTCTTCCCTGTACTGAGGATAGAACCCAAGACATGCTAAGCAGGATCTCACCCAGTGATGTTCACTCCGTGTGTGTGTGTGTGTGTGTGTGTGTGTGTGTGTGTGTGTGTGTGCATGTGTGTGTGCATGCGCGCTCGCATGGAACTCAGGCACGGTGACACACTCCAGTTGTCCCAGACCTCAGGAGGCAGAGGTAGGGGGAGTTTGAGGCTAGCTTGGCCACATAGCAAGTTCCAGTAAGCCAGGCTACAAAGGGAAACCCTGTCTCAAAAGCAAACAAAGAAATGCCAATCAGCTGCCTGGGATAAGACATGAACTACTGAGAGGGGAAAGAAGAGCCCTGCAAAGTGCAGTCGAAGGCTATCATCATTTCAGCCTTTTGATAATTCAAGAAAGCTTCCACGTGCAAGAAAAATACTAGTCTGTCATTGTTAAGAAAGAAACTGCTGAAGCGCATCTAAAAACATTTTAAAACCTGCAAAGTCAAGACAGACACCCTTGCAGAAGAGTTCTGGAAGATTCAGACTAAAATCTGAGTATCTTTTCATCATTGTGCTATTGGCTGAGTTGTTTTCTTGACTTGTTTAATTTGGTTTGAACAGGTTTTTATTTTTTCCAAGACATTTTTATTTTATTTATTTTATTTCATGAGCATGTATGTCTGTGTGAGGGTGTTGGATCCCCTGGAACTGGAATTACAGACAGCTGTGAGCTTCCATGTGGGTGCTGGGAACTGAACCTGGGTCCTCTGGAAGAGCAGCCAGTGTTCTTAAGCACAGAGCCATCTCTGCAGTCTACATTCTTTTTAATTATGTGTAGGCATGAGCAAGTGAGCACAGGCAGCCACGGAGCCAGATGAGCTGAATCCCGAAGGAGCCTGAGGAACAGGCCCTCATGAGCCACCCAGTGAGACTGCTGGAAATCAAACTCAGGTCCTCTGGAAGGGCAGTACAAGCTCTTAACTGCTGAGCCCTAGTCAACCAGTTTTTAAATATCTGGACTCTCTTGGGAAAATGGGAGAATCTAGCAGCTATGGCCTGGCATCCCTACATAGCCACACTCAGCCGTCACTAGGTATGAGCTCCTGATTTGCCAGGCCTCTGCATGCCAGTCCCTGCCTCTCCATGCATCCCTATATTTGGCCTCACAAGTATGTGACCTGGGGTTACCTGTCCTCATAAAAGAGTTACCCATGGTATTAGGCAATGCCACTTACGATTAAAAAAAAAACAACAAAAACCTCCCTGGCTGGCGATCAGTGTCTGTACTTTGAGAGACAATGAAAACCCATAAATTCTTGATGAGAATGGCAACACTTTGGATTTCCCAGAGAGCAGAGGTAATTGTTACATCCTGTGTTTATTTCCTAAGTCTACTGTGGCAAATCACCACAAACTTGGTCTTTTAAGAGAACCAAAATTTGGGGCTTCGGAGATGGCACTTGCTGCTTTCACAGAGGAGCTAGGTTCAGTTCCCAGAACCCACATGACAGCTCACAACTGCAGGAACTCCATTCTCAAGGGCAGTGATACCCTTCTGGTCTCCTCAGGTACCAGGCATGCATATGGAATACATACATGCATGCATGCAGAACTCTCACATGTATTAAATAAATAAATATGGCATGTTCAAAAAGAAGAAAAAGAACCAAAATTTAGACCAGCAACATGGTCCAGTGGGTAAAGGATCAGCCAAAACTGATCACCTGAGTTCAATTCCTAAGACCCACATGGTAGAAGAAGAATTGATTCCCACAAGTCAGTTGTCCTCTGAGTTTTGCAAGCTTGCACACACAAACACACTCCACACACACACACACACTCCACACACAAATACTACACACACACACACACACACACACACACACACACACACACAAGCACAAACACTAAACAAGTACATAACAAATGTAATTTAAAACATTCTCTTCTTTTCTCAGATCGGAAGGCCAGGAATTCATAATCAAGGCCTTGACCAGGTTGGTTCCCCTGGAGGAACCGGGAAAAGAGTGCATTACATAAGAATGCAGTGCATACATAAGAAACAGTGCATTGTTTCTTAGCAGCCTGTGGCTGCCAGTGGGTTGTGGTGCTCCTCGGCCAGCAGACATGCCATGCCAATCTCCACCTCCATCCTCCCCTGGCCTTCCCCCTGAGACTTCTGTCTCTAACCTCCTTCCCCTTCCTCTAACAGGGAAGCCAGTGGCCAGTCGAGGGTGATCTCACCTGAGGGGCTTAATTGCATCTGCAAACACCCTATTTTCAAACTTGGCACAGTCTCCGTGTTAGGATTAGGATTGGCATTTATCTTCCGGAAGCCACTTTTCAAGTAACCTGTAACCACTTTTCAACATAACCCTGCAGGGCTCCCGGGAGCCAGGTCTGTACAGCAGCATGGAAGGTGACGGTCCCTGTGAGGTGTGGGCAGTTTAAGACTGGATCCCTTCAGTGTGGGTTCGCTCTCCTGGTAATTGAGCCGTCGTCCAGGTGTGTGGGTGACTTATGAAGATCGTGTGGGTAGCCACGTGCACTGTTGCCTCCAGGGGACCTGTTGTGGAGTGCTGTAATCTCTCGTCCCCAGCCTATGTCCCGCTGAACTAGCTGGTTTCTGTAGTGGCCCCAGAGGTCTCTTGTAGTGCAGAGGGATGAAAAGTTTTGACTGGGGAAAGTTCTAGAGGGAGGAGCAAGAAAAGAATCACAGACTGCAGTGTTGACACACGTTTCAAGTTCTAGGGCAGGACGCCCAGAAAATCGGGGCAGTTGCCAGGAAAGGAAACAGAGTCAAGGGTTGGAGGTCCTTATGTTTATTTACTTTGTTAGTTACTTAATGTGAAAGTATTTTGTCTGCATGGGCGTGTGTACAACATGCATGCCCGGTCCCCTCACAGGCCAGAACAAGGTGTCAGACCCCCTGTAGCTGGAGCTCCAGGTGGTTGTGAATCACCATGTGGGTGCTGGGAACTGAACCCAGGTCCTCAGCAAGAGCAGCGGAGGCTCCTAACTGATGAGCCAGCCAGCCAGCCCCCAAGGGTGCATTTTTGTTTTTTGTTTTTTGTTTTTGTTTTTGTTTTTTTTTTAGTTAACAATGTAAAGTGGAAGCGTTGAGGTAAAGTGCTGTGTGTTTGTGCAGGCAGGAGGAGAGGGGCCCCAGAGAGCACTCAGGCCGTCCCGGGCTATCGACCACACAACCTGGGAACAAAGCTGCTTTTCCATTACGACAGGACTCCTTTCTTCCCTGGCTTTGGCTAAGTGGTCTTGCTGAACTGCTGAACAATCACTAGGCCATGGGGATGGCGTTTGTTACTTCAGATGCTGCTATTACTACTGCTACTGCTATTATTATTATCATACGAATGAATGGCTGTAAAGCTGCATTTTGTTGCTAACAATTTAATGATGAGACGGGAGTAACTCATTCAACAGTTCTTTATTGCCAGGAGCATAGCTCGGTGGCAAAGCTCTTGAGTGGCAATGTATAAAGGCCTGGACTGCTTCCCAGCACAGAAAAAAAGAACTTTCTAAAGGAAAGTGATTCCTGGCAGAGGCCTGGAATTCAGCTCAGTAGTAGAGGATTTGCCCAGCATGCACAAGGCCTGGGTTCACTCTCCAACACCATGGGGGGGGGGGGGGAGGGGCACCAAGGGAGGCTATCATGTGCTTCTAGGTGCTAAGGATCCACCAGGAGCAAAATAATTGTACTAAAAGTACTCTGTCGGTTTCGTTATGAAGTGATTCGTGTGTGGGGTTTTACAAGAACATGTTTTGAGGTCCTTTGGACTGTCCCCTCTTGCCACGAGAAAGCTCCACTTCTGGGAGACTGGCAAACTTCGTCCTCAAAGCTTCTTTCCCAGGTACCTTCTAGGGAAGTCGCTTGGGGACTTTCCCCATTATCTTCTTCGCCAGGGTTGAGCCCAGAAGCCTTTCAGATATGTTAAGTGATCTCGGAATTTGGTTACTTATAGATACATTAGAAGGATATTTCAACTGCCTTTAATAACTGCTTTCTTTTTTTTTCCTTCTTTCTCTCCTTCTTCCTTTCTCTTTTATTTTTTTTTCTGTTCGTGTTTAAATGCTACTCAAATGTAGTTAAATTCTCTCACAAAAACCAATCTGAGATCAATCTGAGGCTATTTAATTTCTCTCCCTTCAGCTTCTCTCACAAAAGCAGCTGCACATACAGAAAGGAAGGGGTGTAGAATTGCCAAGATTTATTTTCACTAATGCAGACTCCCGAATTTTCCACTTTTCACTAAAAAATCCATTCCAGCATGCTGAACCTTCAAAAAAAAAAAAAAAGGCCGCTGCCACTTGGAGAACCTCCCATTGTTTCACTCTGCAGCCTTCTCTACAATGGCCGTTTCTCTGGTTTCCCTGCAGTGTATTTACCTCATAGGAGGCATTCGTTTTAGAGAAACACAATGCCTCTTCTAAAGCCTTCCTCATTCATGCCAGAGTGCGGCTGGATTTACCATTAGTCTGAGTTTCTATTTAGCAGAGAGTGATGGCGCACACCTGTCGTCGTGGGGAGCGCCTGTAGTCCAGGACTTGCAGCTCTCTAACAGGAAGATCCCTTGCACAGAAATTCAAGGCCAGCCCGAACGCCAGAACAGGTTTTCTTTCAAACCTCCCATATCTGTTATACATACGTCTCCCAAAGCATATATGGTGTATGAGGGGGACAGAGCGGACAGATTTACCTTGTAGCTTCTTGTTAAAATGTGTTTATATTGTGTGTGTTTTGCCTGCATGTATGTGTGCGTACCACATGCGTGCCTGGTGCCCATGGAGGTCGGGAGAGGGTTAGGATCTGCTGTAACTGGAGTCACAGACAGTTGTGAGTCATCATGTGGGTGTTGGGAACTGAGCCCAGGCCCTTTGGAGAAGCAGCCAGTCTCCCATCTTCGTAGCTTCTTTCTTCAGTTTATTCTATCCATAAAGGTCCCAAAGCACCCATCCTTACTCTTAACAGTTTCCAATACTGTTTACTGTTTGCTTAATGCATATGCAAATTATCTTAAACTTGGGGTGCATCATCTCCAAATACCTGTGTATAGGAGGTGTAGGGGGTACAGAAAAACTCATGCCACATGCTCTGCTAGAAGTATAGCATCTCATAGCATGAAATTTCCATCTCTGAAGCAATTACACACAATAAGATGCCGAGTGACAACACTGTTATTCTTTGAGCCGTGTGTCTCTCGCAGCCTCTAAAGTCAGCTTTAGATGTCTCTAGAGGATCTGGGATGGTTCAACAGTTTTTCTGGCTTTCCAGTGACTTGAAAGCCCCGTGGATTCCGTGGGCTTTAAGTTTTGTTCTATCTAATCTGGTTTTGACCTGGGCAGTAGCAGAGAGACAGCCACTCAGTCACAAGGACATAAACAGTGACACTGCAGCATGTGGGTGCTGAGCCACGAGTCAGGCACGGTAAAGGCATCCTCAGCTTGCAACCTCTGGTGGATTTATGGGGGATGGAAGACCACTCCAAACAGAAGAGCCTCTGAGTCTGTTTCTTCCAGTGCAGCCTTCTCTCTGATGGGAGGAGGAGTATTTGTGGGCCAAGGTATGGAAGAATGCTGCGTGTGTCTACATATACGAAAAGGTCAGTTAATGTTCATTAACTGCATTATGTGATTAGAATGTGCTGTGAACCTAGGATCCTTCTAAACAGGCTCAGTGACGTCGATGGACAATCAGTGGAGCCTTAGCACAGATCAACATACTCAGCTTAGAAGAAGCAAGCTTTGTCTAAGAGCCGCAGACGAAAATTTCCAGTATATCCCTATACATGTTTTTGCCCCAAAGTAAGTAAACAAGGCTAATTCCCAAGTTTAAAGAAAACAGAAATCCTTTTAGGAAAAAGAGTGAAGGGGATTTCCAACCATGAACGGACAGTCTCAAAGTATATTTTAGAGGAAATTTTAGCTTCTTAAAAAGTCCTGTTTTCAGAAAGTGAGTGTAGTGCCATAAAGCACAAGAAGTGAAAGCATGGGGGGGGCGGGGAGAAAGAGGGTAAATTGTTTAAAATAAGGTGCTGAAGGAATTTCTATTTCCAAACGGACATTAGCGCCTGTGCATCTGCGTATTCTGTAATGCGTCCAGTGACGACGCAGCAAAACGCTCCACAACGTTAGTGCTTTCGTGGCTGTCTTCTCTTGGGTAAGTCGTGTAATCTGTGCCGTCACCTGCGTCTCCCTCACCCCCAGCTACAGGACACTGCCCAACCCTCTGGAGAGTTTTCGTGACATCCGGAGCTGGTTCTGCGTGGATGGAAGCCACCAAGAAATGTTTGGGGCTCTTTGATGAAACAGAGGGTGTTGAAAGCTCAGGCCAAAGCCAAGGGCTCCACCGTGAAGGAAATGGTGCTTCTGGCGGTTGGAAAGTTGGAACTTGACTGTGTTTTTCTCATTTTAGGGTAGTGGCCAAGGAGCTGGGCACTGTGCAACGAAACGGCTTTTCCGCCCACCTCACACAAGAGAAGCCTCTGCAGGCTGAGCAAGAAGGCTGGCCACACTCGAGCGGGTTTAAAGCACGCAGGAAGGCGGGGACGGCACACACAGAAACGGTTTCCTTTGGGAACGAAGCCAGCGCTTCTGTGTTTGCTGTGTGTGGGACCTTCGGTATCGGAGGCCCATTCAGAGGGCTGGAACCTGTCCCGAGCATCTCAGTTTCTGCGAACCAACCTCAGCACAGCTTTGCTTTTCCCAACGCGTCCTCAGTGTCGCCTTTTGAAAAATGTGCTGCGCCACACAGGCTGAAGGAGATAGTCAAGTGCGTGTGTTGCATTGCATGGCAGCAGCAACACACACACACGCACACGCACACGCACACGCACACAGTGAGAGAGACAGAGACAGAGACAGAGAGAGGAGCTCTGGAGGTCGGCGGTTCCACGCAGCACCACAGCAGCCAGACGACCCGACCCAGGGCATCCAGCCATCCCTCCCGGCCACGCTCGGCCGGCATCTCCCCCGCCAGACTCCAGACCGCCGCCCCCCCCCCCCCCAAAGCGCCACGGAACTTTGGCCACATCAACAAGTGGAGAGCTGCCCCGTGACTGGTCCAGGCGCAGGGCGCTCGGGAGAAAAGGACAGGAGAGAGAGCGAAGAGCGGTGCCAGTGAGGATGCTGCGCGGAGCTCCCGGGCCTGCCTCGCTACCTGGGGACCTGAAGCAAGTTCCAGGGCAGGACCCTCCCCTCCGGAAGCAGGGGCTCCGCGCCCCTGACTGTGCGAGCCCTGCCCGCAGGAGTCACTTTCTCAAGTTTCATGGATCCCTCGGAATCCTCGCTGGTGTCCCGGTCCTCCCCTCCCTCCCAAGGGCCCCGTACCGATGCCCTGGATGAAGACGAAGCCGGTCACCGCGAGCACCGGGTGCCAGTTGAACTCGAGCGCGCCGCCGTCCCAGCCGAGCCCCTCGCGGAAGTGCAGCACCCAGACGAGCACGAAGACCACCGCCAGGAAGCCCACCAGCAGCGCGGACACCAGCAGCCCCAGGAAGCCCCGGGAGCGGTCCATGGCCGTCAGCGCCCCATGCTCCGCGGCACACCGCTGGGGACAGAACTCGGCGCCGCGGCCGTGGCCTCGGGGTACTGGCCCGGCGGCGGGGCCGGGGCGGCGACTCCTCGGCGCCGTCTCCGCCCGCGGGGAGGGGCTTTCTCGAGGTAACAGGCTCTGGGGCCTCCGGGGAGGGGGGGGAGCCAGGGGGGCGGGTGCCCAAGCTCCGAGACGGTCCCACCCACTTCCCACCCCCCTGATCACGCGGTCGCGCCCAGAGCTCTGGCTGTGCGGTAGCCGACACCTGACCAGCGTCCCAGGAGAGTGAGTCACGTCTTGGTCACTTCCCCTCCGGGAGAGCACCCTAGGAGCTCGGGCCTGCCGCTTCCCTTCGTGCACCCAGCTTCTTTATCCTTGGGTAGGGCAGTGGTGCACGCTCGGAGAGATCCACGGGAGCCGGTTGGTGCCCGGAGCATGCAGAGGAAGAAGAGCTTGAGTAGCTGGTGTGGGCCTCAGGGGACTTGGCTTTACCAGTAGAGCCGAGCCTGCCGATGCAGCCGGCTGCGATACCAGCACACAGAAAGCTGAGGCAGGAGGATGGCCGCAAACTTAAAACCAGCCTAGGCTGCATAGTGAGTTCCAGACCAGCCTGGCTACAGAGAGAGCCTGTCTCCAAAATCAAAGCAGAGAGAAGAGTGAAGGCTCAAGGCGCGGCGGAGAACCTTTGCGCAGCTTGCACGAAGACCGGGGGCAGTCCTTAGAACCAAATGAACCGGGTTCGGTGTGGTCGCACACCCGTAATCCTACCCCTGTAGAGGCAGGAGGATCAAAAAGTTTAATATGCGCACTTACATGAAGAGCCTGAAGCCAGCCTGAAATACAAGAAGGGTAGAAAGAGGGAAAAACAACAGAAAATATGCCACGTGCAACCTCTGGAAAACCATTCCTTGATGTGCCTGCCCACGGACACATCTATGAGCTCACGTACCATAGGTGCATGCATGTGTACACACACACACACCACATTTGGTGAGCAAGGGAAAATGGGTAGCTGCTTCCCTGGCCCTGCCTAGAGTGTGTTAAAGATGTCTGCCTGCCCAAACTAATGTGAGCCTAAACCTTAACACCCTCAGCAGCACCAGCTGGGGTGATTTATGTTGAAGAAGAGACACTGGACTTTGCCATTATCCCTTCTAGGTGGGGCAGGAACATCGTCAGCATTCTACTGGATACCATGGCTTGTAAAATGCATTTGGAAATGCCCACTCCAGCCCTTGGAGACCTTAACAATGGTGTGTGTGTGTGTGTGTGTGTGTGTGTGTGTGTGTGTACACATCTGAGGGGCATGCACATCAAAGAATGATTTTCCCAAAGACAGGTTTTAAGAGCTAGTGAGATGGTTCAGTAGGTGAAGGCACTGTCACGAAGCCTGCTAACCTGGGTGTGATCCCCGGAACTTAACAGGGTGAAAAAGAAAACCTACTTCAAACTGTCCTCTGACCTCCACATTCATGCTGATCACAGAACACACACACACACACATCTCAGATGTTTAAAATTAATTTTAAAGAAATAAGAAAATAGAAGCATTAATTTAAAGGTTTATGTACTCACTTTCGTATGTGTAAGAATTTTGCCTGCACGTCTGTGTACCACAGCATGCCCTGTGGTACAGGAGAGGGAACTGGATCCCCTGGGACTGTTCTTAGGGACCTTGTGGGTGCTGGCAACTGAACCCCAGTTTTCTGGAAGAGCAATCTGCTTAACAGCTGCGCCAACTCTCCAGACCCTAAAATGTTGTGTGTTTTTAAAAGTAAAGGTCTTAGGCCAAGGAAGTGGAGTGTCAAGGCCCCCCAGGTAAGTAGGTCGAGCCATGCTGCTGTTTTTCCCTCAAAGGAGATGAAGCAAACGGAAGGAAGGGAGCCACCTCTCCGGTTTAAGGCTTCCTCTGATCTGGCTCAGCCTGGCCCTTGATTCTTATCAATTACCACACTCTGACTGACCACAGATGTTATTGGCCGTAAAGGTCTCTCCTGGAGCCTCCTGAGCATCAACCTCTTTCCCTTCATGCCCTCCGAGAAACCCCCAAGTTCTTACAGGCCCCAGACTCTGTTACACCCACCTGAGTGCCCACTCGGCGCCCCGATGAAGTTGTGATACGATGCCCCCAGGGCTGTCTTCGCTCTCTGACTGCCCCTTTTATTCTTCTTTGGCATGTAGTAGCCACTCAGTAAACCTTTGCTGGAAGATTAATGTGTCTGTCAGGGTCTTTTCAGGGAATGGACAGCAGCTTCAGACCAAGTGATCTGGGAATAAATTAGGAGTGTTTACATCTGTGTGCAGATTGAGTAATTTGACACTACCACAAGCCGAGAGCAGAGAGGATTGCTGGAGTCCAGGGAGAAAACTGGAGAGAGCCGCAGCCAGCTTGCTAGGTCCCTTAAAGGCAAACACTGCACAGGGATAACTAGTCTGCTTTTGTCCTTCCTGCCCGTCTCCTGCAGAGGTCTCCCAGTGGCTAATCAGAAGGTAATCAGATGCCAGGGGGCTCTGATGCAGCTTCTTGCTGGTACGCTCTCCGGGGCACAGAGCAGAGTGCAGGAGGGCTGAGCATGGCACACGTTTCTTCTTGTGAGTAAGAAGTCTTGTTATTCTCAATCAAAAAGAGTTAAACATGGCAGAGAGTGATAGCCAGTATTTCTACACCTGCATCTGTCGACTGTTGATTGGTATCTGTTTGCTCCTCCGTTCTCCACCTCTTCTCCAGGGGCCTTCGGTCTACAGCAGCGGTTCTCAGCCTTCCTCATGCTGGGACCCCACCTTCGACCAGAAAGTCGTTTTCACTGCTACTTCATGACTGTAACTTTTTGCTGCTGCTATGAACTGTGATGCGGACACCTGTGTTTTCTGATGGCCTTAGGCGAACCCTGTGGCAAAGGTCGGCCCTCAGGTTGAGAACAGCTAGTCTATAGCTTTCCTTGTCGTGTGGCTTCCGCTTGTGTTTGGTGGATGGATGCAGCCCCCGAACGGGTTAAGGGTGAGAAGGACGATAGCTGACCCACATTGCCACATCCTCCCTCCTCCCCAGTTTCTCTTGTGTTGGGACCCCTGGTTACCATCAGTCTTGCTTGCTCTGGCCACCAGAGCTAAGGTTATTCACGGGGTAAAAGAGAATCCATACCTGTGAAAAGATGGGCGAGAAAGAGAAACCAGTCCCAGCAAACAGGTGCTTGTCAAGGACTAACTTTACTGAGCAGAATCAGCTTTTATAAAGGGTTCAGGATAAGGAAGTAGGGTGGGTGAAAAATTACAGATTCTTCTCGGCCAGGGGCCTGAAACATCTTGTGATAAGCCATGGTTCTGTGAGCACATCTCTGCTGTTGCCAAGCAGTATGTTTACCGCAGGTAAGGAAACGGGCAAGTTGAGGCAGGTTGGTGAGTTTCTACAGGTGGTCTCTGACGTCGTCTCCAAGCAGTATGTTTACTGCAGGTAAGGGAACAGGCAAATTGAGGCAAGTTGGTAAGCTTCCACAGGTGGTCTCTGAAGTTGGCGAGTTCCCTCAGGTGGTCCCTGACACTTGCTGAGCTGCTTTCAGTCCGTCCCCTCCCACCCCCTTAAAATATTCCATTTGTTCAACCTTCGCAAAATCAATCCTCTGTGTGAACCTACTGTTCATCCTGAGAGACACAGGTGGAAAAAGAATGACCTGGTAGGAGTGTGACCATAGTCCCACTCCAGCCACCTTCAGTCCCTGGAACCAGATCCCTGCAGGCTGTTCTCTGTTCTCCATACATACGTGTCATACACGTGCACCTGCCATGTAACACATGCCCACCCCAGCCTCCGTGCACACAGAAATAAGTAAATAAGAAGGTGTAAAACTGTATAAGAAGATAAAGAAATAACCAAGAGCCAAAACCAATCTTTCCCCCTTCAGCTTGGTTCACTTAATGTTTGACCGGTGACAGACATTTCATGTTTCATCTTACTGTGAATGGAGGGGAACATTCACTGGAACAAAAATCAAAGATGCGACCACAGCTTCTTCTCCCCTTTTCCCTAGACAAGAAATATGAGGATCAGAAAGTTGCCTTGGGTATGGCTGGGAAGTGGAGGACCTGCCTAGGATACATGGGTTCCTGGAGGTCTGATCTCTAATACTGAGAAAAAAAAATGGCATCCCAGATGTCCAAGGTCAAGTGACTCACAGCTGAGATTGCCATTTGTGATACGAGACACGCCGGAGAAGTGGTCAAAGGCTCCTAATGAAATAAAAGGATTAGTGTTTTAAAGGCATGAAGTCAGAACCCTGCTAATGGGAAGACTGTGCTTTCATCATGGAGGCATATCAAGGACAGGCAGGCAGGTTATCTCCAGGAATTAGTTTACACTGGGAGGGGTGTCTCCCTGGGTCCACAAGGCACACAAAATGCCAGAGATGAATAATACCGAAAACAGAGATAACACAGCTTGAAACCGCTGTTGACAAAGACCATTAAAAAATACATCCATGCTGATAGAGCAAGGAGGTCAGAGTCTAAGATAAAACCAGGAGTTAGCGAGGGATGGAATGCCCTGGAAAGGTTTCTTATACTCAAGCTCTCACACGCACACCAAAGTTTTATAAGTACATTAGGCTATGTGACTGGGATATTATACTGTGTGAGAAACTGAGCTATGCACTTAATGAGGATTCCAAGCCATAACTCTACCTTTGGAGTTTTTATTGGGGCCTTTCCTGTTGGCTTTATAATAACAATGGGGGAAAAAAGTATTTTAATGGTAATCCTCCTGTCTCTGATGCATTTTTAAAAGGGCTTTCATAAGCAGCACACCTCAGAAATAGAATTTGGCCTCACAGACTTCAGGGCCTTATTGAAGGGTGAAAGGATCAGGTAAGCATGAAAAAGAACTCTGGCTATAGACCAGAGACAGTCGTTCCCTATCCCCTTTAAAAATGTAGTGTGTGTGTGTCAGAGAGAGAGACAGAGAGACAGAGAGAGATCAAAGGACAACTTGTGGGAATCAGGTCTCTTCTCTTTTTCCAGCATGTGGGTCCTGGGAATTGAACTCGGGTCTTTCGGCTTGGCTGCAGACTCCTTAACTCTCTGAGCCATCTTGCTGGCTCCAGAGAGATGTTAGATGTTCTACTAAATAAAATGTACAGGCAAATAGTTTAAACGTTTCCTACTGGGTTTTGGGAAGGCTTAATTGTATCTCTGCTAACAGATGAAAAAAGAACTCTGCCTATAAACCAGAGTGAGCTATCCCAGAAGCAGAAAGACACCCATGGTATATACTCACTCTTAAGTGGATATTAGTCATATAGGATAAATATACTGAAACCTATTGTTTTATAAAGACAGTCTCTCCCTGGAACCTGGGGCTCACCAATTTGGCTGAGCTGGCTGTCCTGTGAGCCCGCAGGAATATGCCTTTTTCTGCCTCCCCAGTGCTGGAATTACAAGCATGTGCCAGCATGCTTCACGTTTTTTTAACTTTATTTAATTATTTATTTACTTGAGACAGGGTCTCTCTGTATAGCTCTAGCTGACCTGGAACTGGCTCTTTAGATCAGGCTGGCCTCGAACTCACAGAAATCTGTGTGCATCTGTCTTCAGGTGCTGGAATTAAGCGTGTGTTACACCAGGTAGTGTGTTTGCTCTTGGCCTTTTTTTTCTGTGGATGCTAGGTAATGAACTCAGGTCTTCCTGTTTGTGTGACAAGCGTTTTGCTGATAGTGCCATCTTTCCGGTCCTCCAAACTTTACTTCTGTTCCATTTTTTTTAAAAACTTTTATTGTGTAATCCCAGCACTCTGGGAGGCATAGCCAGGAGGAGCTCTGCAAGTTCAAGGCCAGCCTGGTTTGTAAATTGAGTCCAGGACAACCAAGGCTACACAGAGAAATCCTGACTCAAACAAAAACAAACAAACAAACGAACAAAGACTTTTTATTGCTTCTTTGTGGATTTCACATCATGCACCCCAGTCCCATGCATGCTCCAGTCCCTCCATATCTTCCCTTCACCCTTGCAACATCCACCCAGAAAAGAAAAAAAAAAGTTTGTTTTTTTTTTTTTTTAAATCACACAGTATACCCTTTTGTCCACACATCTTTACTCTCAAATGTTCATTGCAATGAGTCACTGTTCTGGTTCAAGTCCTCTGGCATCTGCTACACTGTCAATCCTGTATCCTCAGCAGGTCTCCTCTCAGATGTCCCGTGGTTTCCCTGTGTCATGGAGATCCTGCAGCTTTGGATCTATAAGAGCCACGCCAGCTCTCCCGTGCCCCCAAAACCAGCTCTCCTGCTTTGCCCAGGGGAGGGGCAGGCTCCCATCATTTAAAAGTTCTTTCTACCCCAGCTGGAGTCCAGGCAGACGACACGCAGCTGTTTGGGATGAGGAACTTGACCTTGCTGCTAGCGAGCGATCGGACCGTGCACTGGGCTGTCATTTGCTAACCAGCGATAGGATAGTGTTAGTATCAGTTAGGGTCTGAACCTGGTAGATGGGATCAAACACAGATGGGGAAAACAGCATTTTTTTATTTGTATTTACTCCTAAATGAAATTGAGTGATGTCTTTAATTACGTGGGTGGGTGACACTTGTATTTGCAATAGCTATCACTTACTTATAATTGATACTTTTATGTCATAGGATTTTCACAGATATCATCCGAGCTCAGCCTTTTTTTTTTTTTTAATTAATACTAATTACTACTGAGAATTGCGATTCTATTGGATCAATGCCAACACTTTACCACATTATAAACTTATTTTTAAGATGTTGGTAATTCCTTTTCAATGTGATTGGTTTCCTGTAGCTTTTTATGTTTGGGACTTTGCACTTAAAAACAATATTCTGAGGGAAAGGCTTTATTAGCTTGCTGAAGGAGTCCATGTTATACAAATGGTTGAGAACTCCTGGGCAACAACTTCTAACGTTTATTTCTGCTTTTAACTCTAGAGAGTGAACAGCTGGACCTGTCAATCAAGGGAAGACAATCAACTAATTCAGATTCACGTCTCACGGAGCACTGTCACCATCCTAACACAATAGGCATATAAAAAAAGCACTTGAATGATTTGATAGGAATCTTAGAAAACCAGCCTGGAAAAGCCTTGTCTCCTCCTAATCCAGCATGGCTGTGGAATCTGAGCTTTCCTGACTCTCACTCCTGAAGGAAGAAAAATATCTGTACCTCAGCTGCTTAGTTTCTGTTTAGGGACAGTTTGACTGGCAGATGCCCTGTCATGCTTGGTGTGCTGTCGGTACCCAGGGCCTGGCCAGAGCCCCAGTCAGGGGTTCACTGTGAGCTTGATTTTTCAGCTCTCCCTTGGCCCCTTTCTTTCTTGAAACCTCCTTACTCCAACACTCGGACTGGCCTCCTACCGAACCTCAAGCAGAGGAACTATCCTTTCTTGTCCAGTGCTAATAGAGAGCGATAGCCTGGCTGTTACAGGAAGTGTTGGCGATCTGTGTTGACGTAATCATGGAAACTGTGAATCTTATTCATCACTTAGTAGGCAACTGTACACTGTATACAGTTTAATGCTCACAGCCATCATTGCGACGAGGAAGCCAAACCCTAAGGAAAAAAGTTCCTACTGCAAGGAAATAACGGGATGGTGAGTCAAACTTGAGTAGTTTAGATACCCCACTTACAGACACTGTTATCCTGATGATTCATTTAATGCAGTCCTTCCTTGACCTCAACACTTACACTTTTATAGACTTTCACTATTCTATTCTAAAATTGCCTTGATACACACACACATATTGGATGCTTTTGAGGCAAATTTCTGAACTGAAATTGCTAAAGTAAAATATTTTAATCAATAAATAAACTGTCTCACAAAAGATGGCTGCAGTTTTACATAACTACATCATGGCATGGCGGTCCTCCACACTATGGCGGCCCCGAGTGTTACTCTTCTCTGTTTTAAAGCTGTGTGTTAAGCTGGTGGACATTGTAAATGCTCATGCTACTTACCAGGCCAAGATTACCTGTTATGGCTGGTGAGAAATTAAACCAGGCTAGGGTTGGAGGGGCCAGACCAAGACCGAGGCTGTGACAAGTTTATTGAGAGAAATCAGACTTGTTATACCCTTATCAGAAACAGATAAGTGGCGACTGCCAGGCTCAATACAGTTGTAGTTGCTAGGACACAATGATGTTTAAAAGCTATACAGGATATTCAAGATTAATGTCTACGACCAATTGTCCTGTCAGGTTTCCATGCTCACCTGACTTCCGAGGGAACAAACAGCGAAACATAAAGTGGCCTGAACACTTCACCGCCTGAGGGAGTGCCTCGGTTTCTCAGGAGCTGAAAGACACACAGTACCCCAGCCATGGAGCCATGGATTCCAACCTGAAAAACCTATGATGCATGCCTCTCAAGGCAGCCAGGCCGGGCCAACTCCATGGTTCCCTGCAGGACAGAACAAGGTACCTCATTTCATGGGTTAATTAGTTTTCGTCACTGTGACAAATATGTGGAGAAAAACAATTTAAAAGGAGAAAGTGTGAGACCCTAGCTCAAAAAAACAGAACTGATACCAAGACAAACAAACAAAAAGGAAGTAGCAGAGGCAAAGTGGCTGAGGAAAAAAGTTAGGTGCCAAGTGCGTGTTGGAGACCCTCAGTCAGTTCTCAGCATCCCTGCCCCCCCCCCCAAATATTACCAAAACAATCTGTTTTCTGAGTCAATAAATATTTTTAAGCAGCAGCAAAGCTAGTACCAGATGCTTGACTCTGTCAAGGCTTTTCCCTGTCATCTGTCTCAGGGCAAGAAAGGAATGAGACAGGGCTTGAAGGGAGGATGGCTCAGCAGTTAAGAGCACTGGCTCTTCCAGAGGACCTGGATTTGAGTCCCAGCACCTACAGAGTGGTTCTCAACCATCTGTTAATTCTACTTCCAGGGGATCCAACCTCCTCTTCTGGCTTCCTTGAGAAACAGTCATATACATGGTCCACTAATATACATGTAGACAAAACATCCATACACATTTAAATAATATTTAAAAAGGAATGAGATCCTGGCCACGATAGCTGATGCCTGCAATCTCAGCCCTTGGGAGGGTGAGGCAGGAAGACTGACATGAGCTCAAGGCCAGCCTGGGCTACATGGAGTTGGGGAAAGATATGGAGAAGTGGGAGGATATGGAAAAAGGAAAAAATAAAAAGAAAGCAGGAAAGGAAGGAAGGAAGATAGATAGAAAAGAAAGAAAGAATGAAAGAGAGAGAGGGGGGAGAGAGAAATACCTTAGTTGGTGGAGAGCTTGGCCAGCATTCATGAGGCCCAGGGTTTGATTCCCAGCACCTATTAAAACCTGGAGTGGTGCACCTACAATCCCAGCACTCAGGAGGCAGAGGCAGAAATTTGAGGTCATCCTAGGCTACACCGTGAAGTACTGGGTTTGAAGACTGTCTGGGCTACAGCATACCATGTCTCAAAAACAAACCAAAACAAACCACAGCCGCAGCTAGGACAATTGATAACGTTGCAGTAAATATTAAAGAATAAACAACGAATGTCTTCTGTAACTGGCTCCAGCAGGAAGGCTAGCATCCAGGACCCTTTTCCCCACATCCCCATTCTATTCAACTCCCACATTAGGGGAGGAAGATGAGAGATCTCGGTGTCTTGATAGCTACCAGTTCCTGTTTGAGAGGTTAGCCCTGAAGAAGCTAAGCTGAAGCCGCTTCCCAGTAGCCATCGTGTGACTCCAAGAAGGTGGGTGGGCCACCCAGAGTGGAGCCTGTGCCTGTTGTCATCAAAGGACGCCTCGCCTGGGTTCTGTGTCTTTGACTGATGCACTTACCATCAGGCCTGCACAACACAGAGGAATCACAACTATCAGTCATTTAACAAAACAACTTACGACAAAGAACTAAATGGGAAAAGGGGGCTTCTCTTGAGTCAGAAGGTAATGAAAACTGGAAATACCCACCTTCTCTGATGAGTCTTAAGAGGTGGAATTTTTTTTTTTTAAGAGGGGAATTTTTGTTGTGTTCTGATGTGGGTGGTTGTTGCTTGAGACGTAGTTTCCTATAGCCAAGGCTGGCCTTGAACTCCTAATCCCCCTGCCTTCACTTGGGATGACAGGTGTGTGCCCAGCTAGAAGAGGGCCTTTTAAAATCTTGGAGTGGCTGTTAGAGGCTGGTCAGCAGCTCTTCTGATTTTTCCTTACACTGTCTGTGCCCAGTGGCATCCCCTTTCTGCCTCTCACCATCCTGCCCTAATTAGAGTTCCTTTAGTTGTACAAATACAAGCCTGTTCATCCAATGTGACTTTTAAAGCAGAGTCTGGCCCGAGAGAATGCAGTGGCAGAGTGCTTGCTTCGCTTGCGTCTGGGTTGGATCCCGGGACTCTGACTGAAAAAGGGGACAAGTTCCTGTAGTTCAGCCTTGGAGGCTGAGCATCCAAACAACATGGTGCCAATGCTGGCCTTTAGCACTGACATCTGGCTATACTGCATCGTGGCGAGCACACCCATGAGCAAGAGGGAGAGATCTCACAGTAGGATGAGGATGGGCAAAGACCACATCCGCTCAGTGCATTAGTTACTTTTCCATCACTGTGATGGAACCGTGACTGAGACAAGGTACAGAAAAAGGATTTATTTGGGCTCACAGTTCCAGAGGGTGAGAGTCCCCAATAGCAGAGCAGAGGCGGCAGGCACGGAGAAGCTGAGGGCTCACATGCTGACCCATAGCACAGAGCAGGACACTGAGAGTGGCATTCGGCTTTTAAACCTCAAAATGTGTTCCAAGACACACTCCCTCCTGAACCTACCCAACTAGTGCCCACAACTTGGGAACAAGTATTCAAATATTGAGCCTGTGGAGAAGCTAAAACAGCAGAACCACCCCCTTTCCTCCTGTCCTCGCCTCTGAAACAGGCCATACATCCTAGGAAGGACTTCCTGACCTTTCTCCAGACAGTTTTTCTCAGACCTCATCTAGGAGCCCCTCCCACAACCCCCATGGTAACAAGGATTATCTTGGCTTCTGGTTTTCTCATACTGCTGGGCAGAGTTCAGGTGTTGCACATAGTAGGCATCTTTTTAACACAGAGTCTCATCCCTGAGTCCACATCCTGATTGTTGAAGAAATAGAGAAATGGGCGGAAAATAGTCTAACCAGTGGGCTTTGCCAAGCTCTTCTAATTTGCCCACTACTAACACCTTCGAGTGATCAGTTGGGTGGATAGATAAGAAATACGTGAGACTACGGAGTTTTGTGTTGTTGTCGCTTAGGATGTACAGGGCTCTAACTTCCTATTCTCAGTGCTACCATTTTTTTTTTTTAAAGTGAGAGTGCTCAGGTCAAAATGGAGATGTGCCCAGTTTAAAGTGAATTTCAGAGAAATATTTTTTAAATGTTTTTTTTTTAAATTTTATTTATTTATTACATATATATCAGAAGAGGGCACCAGATCTCATAATGATGGTTGTGAGCCACCATGTGGTTGCTGGGAATTGAACTCAGGACCTCTGAAAGAACAGCTAATGATCTTAACCACTGATCTCTCCAGCCCCCAGAGAAATATTTTTAGCATAAGTATGTCTTATACATTTTGTATGTACAGCTCATTGTTTATTCTTTTCTATGGCTAGTTTTTTGTTTTGTTTGTTTAGAGGAGGCTTTTATTTTTAATTTTCCCAGATGATGTCTCACTATGTAGCTCAGGCTGGCTTTGAATTCATGACCCACTTACTTCTCTCTCTGTCCAGCGCTGGGATTCCAACATGTCTCACTATGTCAAGGTATCTACATTTTTATTTGCTAAATCTAAATGTCAAAGGTATAAAGTTATAGTTCAAAGCAAAACCAAGAGCCATGAGCATAAAGGGGAATTTTCCTTATTTATGATTGTAAATGAAGCCTGAGAGTCGCTAATTTACGGGCTCTGGATGTCCTGGCAAGGTCACCCAACCCCTGCAGAGGGAGGCAGAGCCTGGGCAAAGAGAGAAGAGTTATTTTCTTGTTAAGTTCATTTATCATCAGATTGTTACATATAAAGTTACATTTCAGTGAATACAATCAGGTCAAAAACAAAAGTGGTAAAAGTCTACAAAAGCCCAAGCTGTTCCCCAAAATAGGTGTTCACATGATGAATACTGTGACTTCTAACTACAACTTCTGATTGTCCCATTATCACAGCTAACCAAAAACCTATACCAGCTGCTATTATCGGTAGTCAAGGGATATATCTGACGAGCAAGCCTGCCTGCGAATCCTTCCATTCTCTTTGCATTCATGGCACAGCATTTGTAGATTGCCACACACAGAACATTGCTTCCATGCTTTGTACGGAGGCCAGAGCTATGGGGAGGGCTATAGTTACGATGCTCACGAATGGAATTTCCCCCCCAAAAAAAAAATAAAAAAAAAAAAAGGAGAAAAGTATGCACTGTCAAAGGTCAAAATACAACAATATAGCTCCGTCATCTTAATCGGCCTTCCCCTTTCTTCTAGATTCAGGGAACAATCATCCCATATAACAGAGGCAGGTTCCCAAGGGCTGTGTACAGAAACTGGCTTTGTAGAAGAAAAGGACTTCCAGAAGCAGAAACAGAGCAAAGGGCAGACTGGACATTCCAAAGTACTTCAGAGACAGGACATGTTCCTTCAGGGTCCTTACAAACCCAGGTGACAAAGTACGTAGGATTCTTATCTTCGGGAGAGGGGGATATTTCCTTAAGCATCGAGAAGCCGGGAGTGGAGGCTGCCCCCTGTCATTTCAGCAGGTTGGGGGGTCTGAACCAAGCAGATTATCATGCATTTGAAGCTACCTTGCTCTACACAGCAAGATCTTACTAAAGAAGGTTCATACAATAAAAAGGCAACTTCATTTACTATGTCACTGTCCCCTTAAGAGATTATTCTGAGTTTCCCTTGTTCCTGGATGAGATTTTCAGCAGACCCCTGTGGCAGTTCTGGTGATGCAATGTCCTGTAACTTCAGATTTCAGACTCATAGTCTCAAAATGGTATTCAGAAAGGAAAGCCAAGGCGTTCCTGACCTAAGGTCAGCCTCAGATTGGCTGGTGTTTCTCTTGTGAGGAAAGGCCAGTCAGTATCCTTCCCTTTATTCACAGGGGAGGCAGGCAGAGAATCCCACCATTTGACAAAGCTCCATCCCTCTCCTGGGGCGCTTACACTCAGCCCTCTGTGACCCCAAACTCAATGGGACAAAAGTGAAGTTCTTAAAAGTCTCTTTGACTACCGATGCTAAGGGATGTTGGTTTTGCTGGGCTAATCAGGGATCATGGGGTCATAGTTCTAAAGCAGAGCTCACGTTCTCACTTTTTCTTGTTTCTAAAGACCACTGACATTCCTTGGCTATTGGTCCCTTCTTCCACTTCGGAGCAAGCCATGACGTATCTCTCTGCCTTCTTCTATACCAGACCTAGTTCTCTGACCTTCTGCCCACCTCTTCCATGTTCACTCACCCTTAATATCCCAGCTAGATAATCTGGAACAATTTCCATTTTCTCTTTTTATTTATGTGTGTGTGGTATCCGTGGAGGCCAGAAAAGGGCATCAGATCTTCTGGATCTGCAATCACAGGTGGTTGTGAGCACCACATGGGCACTGGGATTGATCTTGGGTCCTCTGGAAGAGCAGCCAATGCTCTTAACCACTGGGCCATCTTTCCAGCTCCAATCCCTTCGTTTTAAGGTCATCAGAGAGAGAGAGAGAGAGAGAGAGAGAGAGAGAGAGGTGTTCTGAAAGTGAACTTTTGAAGACTGGCAAATAAGAGCAGTAAGACAAATTCTTCCCTTTTGTTCCCCAAACCCGCCTGTCTTGCCTTGCAGCATTGTTTACATAGCTTCCCAGAAGTCTGTCCCTGAGATTAAGCACACAGTTGCCAGCCTGACACCCCACACTGGCTTCCCTCTGAAGCCCTGCGTGAAGCCCTGCTTGAAGCCACTGAGACGTCACTCTTAGCATGGGGGTGGCACGTGAGCTCTCACTTGGGCTTTCTTTGGAGGGAAGCCAAGTTATGATAGCTCAGTCTTTTACTTATTTTACTCACGTCTTACATTGTGGTAATTTGCAGGGCTCCAGTTTAGCTACTGTTTCCAAAGGCATCAGTCTTTCTACTAGAAAAAGCAGACTGGCAGGGCACGGTGACACAGGCCTCTCAGATCAGCACTTGGGAAACTGAGACAAGAGGATAGTTGTGAGTTTAGAGGTCACTGAGTAAGAACTATTCCAAAACCAAAAATAAACAAGCAATCTTTTATTGATGTTTTTTGTTTTATTTGTAGGTGTGCATGTGTGTGGGCATGTGCATGAGAGCACACGGGTGGCGCTCAGAGGAAGCCTTGTGGGATCTGGTTCTTTAATCACATGGGTTTTAGCCGTTGGGCTCAGGACATCAAGCAAAGTGCTCTTAACCCCCAAACCGAATAAGTTTGCTGGCTGCAAACTTATTTTTAACTTCTAAACTTTAATGTACTAGGTAAATTCTGTAACTGCAGTAAATACACAATCAATGGGAGGTGTAGAAGCCATGAATATCGCTGCTGTGGAGCACTGAGGATCCCTCAGGTGGCTGGATTTGGCTTTTGTAGTGTAGGCTCCTTGCATTAATTAAGATGGAACCACAAAAGACCATGGGTAGCCAAAACTAATCCTAAGGGAAAAAAAGAACAATGCTTGAGGGATTATCAGGTCGCGTGTCAAGCTATGCTAGAGCCATAGTTATAAAAACAATATGGTGCTGCCCCAAGACGTGTACACCAATGAGCAAGATCAGACACCCAAACAGGACTCCATGTGACTTCAGCCACTGGACATTTGACAAAGATGCCAAAACATAGCCTGGGGAAAAGAAAACCTCTTGTTTTAACAAATGGGAAAATTGGTAGGAGAATGAAGCTATATCTCTATCTATCACCTTGCACAAAATTTAATTTCAAATTAATCAGAGACCTACGCATGAAACCTGAAACACTGCCACCGCTAGAAGAACACATAGGCAGTACCTAACACGACACAGGTGTAGGAAAGGAGTTTCTAAATAGGACTTCGTTTGTCCAAGAAATAAGGCCAACAACTGACAAAACTTTATAAAACTAAAAAGCTTCCTCACAGCTAAAGAAACAAGCAGTGGAGTGGAGAGGAAGTCCAAAGGATGGAGAGAAACTTTACCAGTTGTACTTCTGACAGGAATATGTAAAGTACTAAATATAAAGAGTAAAACGAGACAACAAAACCCACAATGGCCCATTCAAAATATGGGCCTGGGATCTGAACAGATTTCTCAAAAGTAGAAATAAAAATGGCTAAGAACCTGGGCATAGTGGTAATCCCAGCACCAGCACTCAGGAGACAGAGGCAGGTAGGTGGCTCTCTGAGTTTGAGGCTAGCCTGGTCTATATGGTGAGCTCCAGGACAGCCAGATCTACAAAGCTAGACTGTCTTCAAAAACAAAAACAACAACAAAATAAAAACGGCTAAGAAATAGCTCAAAAAGTTTGTCATCCCTATCAAATGCAAATAAAAACAACCTTGAGATTTCATTTGACCCTATGAATAATGGCAAAGATCATCAAAATAATTCACAGGTGCTGAAGGGGATGTGGGAAAAGAGGGAACCCTCATTAACTATTGGTAGGGATGCAAATTAGTTCAGTCACTCTAGAAATCAGTGTGGAGAACCTCAAAAGTCTAAAAATAGATCTACCATATGAACATCTTGGCATCTGCCCAAAGGATTCCACATCCTATTTCATAGATAGTCGTTCGGACATATTCATTGTGGCTTTATTCCAGACAGCCAGGAAATAGAAGCAACCTAAATGTCCTCCAACAGATGAAAGGATAATAAAAACGTGATTCATACACACAGTGGAATACTGTGCAGCTGTAAAGAAAAAAAAATGACATCAGGAACATTTCAGGTAAATGGATGGATCTAAGAAAGGTCATGGTGAGGTAACCCAAACCCAGAAAGATAGTTCACAGAAGTTAATTGCCTTCGGAAGGAGGGAGAGATTAGAAAGATTTTGGGGATAATGGGTGCATCTATTGTTGATCGTGGTCAGTTTCGTGCAAAATTTATCCAGTTATATATTTTACAGATGCCCAGTTTACCGTGTTTCAAGTTTACCCGAAATAAGTCGGTTTACCTCTGACAGTTTTGAATTATCTGACTTTATTTGCTGATATAGTTTTATTATACAAAGTCAACTGATAAAATTTGGAGAAAATGAATTACTACTTATCCACAAAAAAATCTATTCTATAAAAAAATCAAATTCAGTATTGCCTCTATTAAAAGTAGCACTTTTAGCCAAGAAGATAGGAACTAAAGAAAAATAGCCCACAAATCTGAAGGTCTTTTATTAAAAGCCTCCTTCTCATTGCCATTTTCTATTAATTTTGTGGGATCCTATCTGAGATTTCCAGTGCCCATGTGTGGTTCTTCTTACTGGGCTTATACAGGAGGCTAAGATCCTCTATTGCCCTCCTCTGCTCCCAGAGATGGCTCAAGGGACTCCAAGGAAGAGATTTACACAAATTCTAGGACACTTAAACCAAGACTCAAAGAGAACAGAAGAGAAACAAAGTGTTCTAAAATGTTAACTTTCAGCTTGAATAACTATTCAGTATCATATGCATCCTAGAGTACTATTGGTGGGAAAAGGAAAAAGCTTGCTCAGTGCAGACAAACACAACCTAAAATAACGTGAACTCGTGACCTTTAGAACAGTCATCAATTTCTGCTATTAGAGACTCATGGAGCCTCTTTCATCCTGTGCCACTTCGTCCAGCTCCAGTGGTCACGTGTGCAATTCAATATGTGACCTTGGAACCTGTTTCGATCTTAATGCTACTCTCTAATAATGAGCCAGGGTGCCCACAGTGTTCTGTGTCTGATAAAGAACAGTTCAGTCTGAGTTTCAGGTCGTTTTAATTGTTATCACAAATAATGCTTCAAAGTTCCTGGAGTGGGGGTGGGATGTGAAAAAAGGGTAAAGAGCAACGGCTTGCCAAGAGGGCTGCCGGACACATGCAGAAACAATCTGAGCATCAACCAGAAGGGGTTACACATTCGCCACCAGTGATAAAAATGTTAAAATGTTAAAATAAAAAGCAACTGCAAATCTCATACTGTGTGACAGGCATGTGAATTACAGCACGTTTCTGGGAAAAGTCTGGTGTGTCAAACACACACCTATCGGTAGACACCAACATTTTTTTTTTTGTGTGTGTGTGTGAAAAGGCTTTATTACATTGATTACATTTGTAGGGTTTCTCTCCAGTATGTATTCTTTTATGTATCTGAAGATAACCATGATATGCAAAGGTTTTACCACATTGATTACATTTGTAGGGTTTCTCTCCAGTATGTGTTCTTTTATGTATTCGGAGATGACTGTGTTGTGAAAAGGCTCCAACATTTTATCTTAACCCTAAAATTTATCCATGAGAGATAAATAAATAAATAAATAAATGCAGACACACACAAATGAGCAAAACAGCTTTATTTATAACAGAAAGAAAACAATAGCAGAAACTGCCCATGTGTCCATCAGTAGGAGACAGAAAAACAAATGGCTGTATTCATATAAAATATTCAGAAATAAAAAGGAATAAACAAGTAATGCTCCAAAATAAGCGAATTTCAGTCACTGTGCTGAGTAGTTCAACCTGGAGTGTGATGAGTTACAGCTGCGTAGGTGGCCTGGGAAGGAATGACTTCAGTGCTTTCAATTTTGAAAAGAATTCGGAATACAGTCACAAAAATTCAGCAAGTTTATACAATGTCTGAACATTTCATTACATGTAAATATTAAAAATGTACATGATAATGAATTTATTATATGTGTGCTAATGTACTAGAGGGATAATCTGACATTGGTGATTTGGTTTGAAATGCACTGGAAAGCTGGGTAATAAGAGAGAGTAAAACTAGTTAGTGTTTGGTTATGTAAGACCTGGGGTCTCACAGCTCAGGAGTTCAAGATCGCGCCCTTCCCAGAAACTCCCCCAGACCAAGACTCGTTGCAAAAGCAAGAGGTTTATTAACCATTGCACAATGGGGTCACCCCTGCTGGTCAGCAAAGAGTGGCACACGGAGACAAAGGCCTTTAGGTTTTTAAAAGAAATTTGGGAGATTTGAAGTTGCAGTCTTGGCAATTTAGGATTGGATGAGGAAGCTATAAAGTAAGACAATTGGCTAGTCTTAGGTGCTCAAGCTTGGCCAGTCCTGCCAAGTGTGGATGCAGCTGCAATTGAAGGTGGGGGTGGTTAGCTCATCCTTGAAGATTAGGGGCTGCAGACTTTTGGCTGGAGGTCAAAAGCTACTCAGAAGAAGTCTAGGTTTGTTGCTAAGATATGCTATCTCAAAGACAGGAGTTTTTCTTTTTGCTGAGTGAAGATCATTGCTTGCTTGCCTTTTTTTCTATCTGTCCTCATAGATAGGGTCACACTTTTTCATTCTCTGGAAAGGTACTAAGAGGCTTTAGCTTAACCTGAGCCTAAAAACTCAAAACTATAGGCTTTAGAAGACATACAGGTTACAAAGTTAGTCTAACCCTTTCAGTTACACCCAATAAAATCATAAACTTTACTATGTTTAAAATCTTCCCAACACAATGAGGAAGGTTCTTAGGCTCATCTGTTGTAGGCCCTGCTTTAAATACATTGTCCTCCCACAGAAATGCAGGGAGCAGAAATTAGCTCCTGAGTTTTCTTTAGTTCTAAAATGTTTAATGTTCACAAACAAGAGAAGAAACAGTGAAAATCACCTACACTATCGTTACGTTTTGTTTTGTTTTTTATGGGATCTTGCTTTATTGTCCTTACTGGACTGGTACTCACTAAGGAGCCCAGGCTGGCCTCAAGGTTATTCACTAAGTAGCTGAGGCTGGCTTGAGCCTGTGGCTGTTCTTCTGCTTCTCAAGTGTACAGCCACTTATTGAAGAGAAGCAAATTTATAGTAAGAGTAGTTCCTATAATGTTGTTTACCCCGTTACAAACAACATTGTTTCTGAAATAATCCAATTATTAAATGAAGAGCCATGTTTCTGTCAATTTATGTATAAACTGTGCCTTATCCAAACTTAGGGAAAAGTAGAAATTCAATTATCACAGCCACACAACTTACTAGGATCTGAGATGTAGTAAAAGCATTGCTTAGTGTACACAGAGGCCCCAAGTCAATCTTCAGCCCCAGGGTGGAGTGCAGACCTCACATAGCAAACCAACACCGCCTCCCACTCAGTGAGCACCTTCTCAGGTCCTTAATGTCATAACTGTCAGTAGGCTATGGGAGTTTGTACAAGCCTCACCTCCTCCCCAGTCAAAGGGGAAAGACAATGGCAGTGCACCTGACCTGATCAATTCTAATAGGAATACTGTACAAGTATTGAAACCAGTATTGGATAGAAAACATTCAGAACACCCAGCTGGGTATGGAGGTTCGTCACAGATTTAAGGACAGCCTGGACTACACAGTGCATTTCAGGGGTTGGGAGAGAGGGAGAGAGAAGGGGAGAGAAGGAAAGGGAGGGGTAGAGAGAGGAGAGAGGGAAGGAGAGGAAAAGGGACAGAAGGAGGAAAAGGGAGCTAGAGATACAGAACATGATTTTCTCCTTTATTTAAAAAAGTATACACAAGGTTTAATAAACACTCAAATGGTAGGAAACTGAAATATATTAATTTATTTAAACAAAGCACTTGTTATTTCAATAGTGACAGTTTTTTGTTTGTTTTTTGCTCTGAGTTGTGACAAATACTGTAGAGGCCAAAGAACCATAGGCCTGCTGTGCCACTCTGAGAGTACAGAAATGCATTCATTTCTGCTTAACATCTGCACTTGCTGAGAGGAGCAACCCCACCTCCGAGCGAGCAGCTGCAGACACTGGAAAGACCGTGCCTTTTGGGGAAGCAGTCTTTGTCGTTGCGGCTGCTGTTTTCCCAGCACCGGAAATGAACCTAGAGCCTCAAGCACAACAGGCAAGTGCTCCACTGCTAAGCTACATTCCCAGCTCATCTTCATGGTATGAGTGGCATCTAAATCTCCTCCATTCTTTTCTAGCTTCCACATCTTTCGGCGTCTTGTTATCCACCATCCTGTTATCAGTGGAGGAATCAGTCCTGTTATCAGTGGAGGAATGCTAATTCAGAACCAGGCTGCTTTGGCAAGAGATTACAATCCAAAGACTTTCTAGGTCAGTGTGATCTAGCTGGAATACAGACACACCTTTAATCCAGGACACAGAGGCGAGCAGATCTGAGTTCTAGGACAGCCTGGTATAGAACAAGTTTCAGGTTAAAAAAAAAAAAAAAAAACCCAAACAATGAAGGTAATGTTAGTTTGTAATAGGAACCACCCATGTTTGAAAGAGATGCCTAATTGAGTGGCAGAAACAGTGACAAATCAGAGGAAGACTTGACAAAATAGGACATGCCCAACTCTCATGAGAAGAGAGACGAAAAGGAAGCTACTTAAGGGGCAATGAGAAAGAGAGGAGGCAGTTTTACTGAGACAGTAATAGAGAGGTTCGGAGAGAGAAAACTGAAGTGAAGTCTGAATGAGCCAGAGGAGCCAGAGGAGCCAGAAGATTAGAGCTGATTGCTGGAGTTTAAACTGAGGCCAGGCAGAGGAATTCAGAGGCCGGGAGAGAAACCAGATTGAATCAGCTGAGAGGAGTTTGAGGCAGAACAGCTGAGGTGAACCGGCCAGCCTGGAGCTCAGACAGAACAAGAAAGGGGGAGCTTATTAAGCAGTAAGTCTCAGAGGCTGGAAGCTTCCTGGACTAGGCCTAGGTTAGCAGACAGGCAGTAAGCCTCTGGGACAGCAATTACTTCAGGAGAATAAAAGGTCATTTTACGTAAGCATGCAGCCTACATTCCCATAAACTGCCACAACTGGCCAAAACTAAACAGCTGTAGCTCATTCTGTTAGTTTCACACTGAGCTCTTTTTATGTTTGTTGTATGTGTGTGCACATGTGAGGGGCCCTACAGAAGAGGGTCCCAGATCTCCTGGAGCTGGAGTTAGAGGTGGTTGTGTAGCCCAGCATGGCCTCTCACCGTGCAACCCAGGCTAGCCTCCTGCAACTCTCCTGCTTCAGCTGGGAGCAGCTGCAAGGGTTACAGATGTGAGCATCAGGCTCAGCTCACATCATACTTAGACACAGCCCGTTCCTTTTCTTCCCATGCACCTCAGAAGGCCTCGACTGCCGTTCTGAATGAGTTCTACCATCCACACACACACAGCCATGACTTAAAGTCAACAACCACCTAAAATTGATTCTCTGCCAAGACTGAAGTCTAAGGACACCCTGTTCCAAATGCTCCCAAAGTGCAGAGCAGAGACACTGCTGGGCCGAACCCACACAGCATCGTCCTTTTTCTGCTGTTGTTTTTCTAATTGGATTTTTAATTGTGTGAACTTGTTTTTCAAAATGGGTCCAGTGTGGTATACCTCCCAGCACTTGAAAGGTGTGTCATAGAGGTCCTCTGAAAGGCTCCACCCAACAGAGGATTGAAGCAGATGCTGAGACTCACAGCAAAACTTTGGCCAGAGCAGGGAGTCTTATGAAAGAAGGGGGTGGGGAGAGAAAGACCTGGGGACCCACAAGGAAACCAATAAAGTAAGCAAAACAAAACAAAAAAACCTGGGCCCAGAGGGCCTGCAGAAACTGATGCACCAAGAACCATGCTGGAGAGGATCTATACCCCCTGCTCAGATGTAGGCCACGGGCAGCTCAGCCTCCAGATGGATCTCTGAGAGCAGGGGCTGTCTGACGTGAACTCAGTTTCCTGCTCTTTGATCACTTCCCCTTGGCTATTCAGCCTTGCCAGGCCACAGAGGAAGAGGATACAGGCAGTCCTGATGAGACTTGATAGGCAGAGGAGAAGGACTCCCCCCTTCAGTGGACTACCGGAAGGGTCGAGGGGGAGGAAGGAGGGGTTACAATCGGGATATAAAATGAATACATTGTAAAAAGAAATCAGAAAATAAAAGGTGTAGGCAGGCAGAACTGAGTTTGAGGCTAGCCTGGTCTAAACACGCACACCACACAAAAAAAATAACACCTAAACAACAAAGCAAATGCAAATCACCAAGGTGTAAATATGCTAGGCAGGGCTGGGCACTGTAAGTACTCTAATTTCAATGCTGTCTCCAAAACGTTCTTAGAGCTTCAGAGGCACCAAACGGAGCTGTTACACATCATAAAACAAGACTGAACTTTTTTGATCAGTAGATGCAAGTATTAGATTTTAACAGGTTACTATGTTGCTCATAAGGTAACTATTTCTATGTTCCCAGATGGTAGTTCTTTTTTTGTTGTTTTCCTCTGTATAGCCCTATCCTGGCACTCACTCTGTACAACTGGCTGGCTTCAAACTCAGATCCACCTGCGTCTGCCTCCTGAGTGCTGGGATGTTTTTTTTTTTTTTTTAATTTTTAGATAAAACCGTGTTTCTGTTTCTCTCTTAATCTGGCTATCACACAAATAACTGAGACCCTATTTTATTTGCCTAATAATAAACTTCACAACATAATAACTGTGCCATTATTAATCTATTCTTAACCCTCTAAGCTAATTTGGCTTCCTTCTAGAGTACAACCAATTTTAACCTTAAACTTGAATCAAATAATGGTTTATTGCTTTTGTTTTATTGAGACAGGATCTCATGCAGCCCAGGCTGCATCTTAATTCTTGATTGTCCTGCCTCTGCCTCAAGTTTTTGTTGGTGGTGGTTCTGTCTAATTTTTAAGGCAGAGTTTTGCTACCTAGTTCACGCTGGCCTGAAACCTGCAGATCCTCCCGTCACCGATCACTGAGGCTTGGATTACAGGTGTGACTATCTGCCCTGACTGCTCTTGTTTTATAGTCACTCTTGAGGCTGAATTGGAAAAGTGCGAACGTGTGGAAAATAACGACCAACATATTTAGATGTAGTATGAGCTAAACAGGCTACAATCATGAAAAGGTTTCATTTGAATCTTGCTTGGAATCTTTTATATCTCCTCAGTGCCTTGGAGATAGCTCGAACACTAAAGTGCCTGCAACACAAGCATGCAAACCTGAGTTTGATGCCCAGCCCTAAACATCTGGGCATGATGGCATGCCACTTACCCCTGTGCTGGGAAGCAGACAAGAGGATCTCTGAGCAGCCAACCAGACTATTGGTATCAGTGAGCCTCAGGCCCTAGAGAGACTTCTAGCCTCCAAATGCACATGCACATGCAAGTATGTACACACTTGCAAATATTTCCACACAGACACACTCAAGTGCACACAACACAAGACCATCAAGCCATGGGAATAAGAGCATATAAGAAAGGATAATTTGGGGTTTATCTATCAGTGGGGTCTTGGGTGCTCTATTCTGGGCAGCTGGAAAGGCTGTGGGTGGGGCACTAACCAGGCACCCCTTTCAAGGGAGCCCTGGACCCGAGCAGCTAATGGAACTTCAGCTTGCCCTTACCCTTTAGTTAAGGGAAGGTGACCAGCCTTGGGCACAGCTTCGTCCACAAACTGGGACTGTGGCTGAGCATCGCCACGCCCATTTTCCTCCCTCTTTCCTCACCCACCGGCTAGATGGAGCCCAGCGCCTCATCCAGGAGGCACTCACCACTGATGACTTTGAAATAGAGCATCCTCTGGGCAAGAGGTGGTTTGGGAATGTGTACTGGGATTGGCTCGAGGAAGGCCATCTCACCGTGGCCCTGGAGATCCTCAAGGCCCAGACAGAGGAGGGAGTGGAGCAACAGCTTCAGAGGGAGGTGGAGAGCTAGGTGTGCCTACATCACCCGAGTACCCTACGCCTGTGCTACTTTCGTGATGCTAACTGGGTGTGCTTCATTCTGCAATATGCTCCACGGGGCAGGCTTTATGAGGGGCTTCAGAGAAACCACACTTTAGATGAGCAATAACCACGACAATGGAGGAACTGGCAAATGCCTTAACCCATGGCCGTGACAAAACGTGACTCATGGGGGAAATCAAGCCACAGAGTCTCATGCTGGGCCTCGTGAGGTGAAGGTTGCAGACGTTGATTGATCTGTGCACGCTTCCTCTATCGGGAGACAGTCTAGGGCTCTGAATGATTTGCTCCTGGAGAAGACTGAGGGGGACCAGCCAGATGAGAAGGAGGATCTGTGGTGCGCTGGGTGTCCTGCTGTGAGCTGCTGATGCAAACTCCCTTTGAGCAGCCCTCAGTCGCATTCTTGAGGCGGATCTGAATTTCCTCCATCAGTGCCTGTGGGGGCCTAGACCTTGATTTCCCAACTTCTTAGGTACCATTCCTCAGAGAAGCTGATACTAAGCCAGGTCCTAAAGGACCCTTGGTCCAGGTGCACTCTTGTAGCACGCTGCCTCCTTGTGCTCAGATGGCTTCCTGAGCCCTGCCTTCCACTCTTCCTGAGTGTTTCTTCAGGGAGCTCTCCAGGCTGATTGTTACCTCATCTGTTTTGCTTTATTTCTCTTTTATGATACTAATTAAAACTAATTTTAAAAAAATAATTTGAAAACTAGAATCAATTCTTGATATTGTATAGGAACACAAGAAAACTATATATTGTTTTGGTTTTGTTTACAAAGAAGCTGTGAAGTTTTTGGTTCAAAAGTATGATTTTACATTACAAATGCTTTTTCTAATCCTTATGCAAAGTTTGGTATAGAGTATACAGGACTTTACCTTTTTGCTGTCATCTTGAGAAAAGGTCTCATGTAGACTAAGCTGGCTTTGAATTTGCTAGATAGCTAAGAGTGGCTCAGATCGGATCTTTCTGCTCTACCTGCCACGTGCTGGGATTACAGGTGTGCACCACCACATGTGGCTTCCAGGTTGAATATTTTTGTTTTTCTCTCCTAGCCTTACTAATTGTAACTTTACAGTAGTCTTTAAGAATTATGCTAGTAATCCCTGAATCAATGATGCTTCCTCAACACCCAGATTTAACTGTCTTTCCCCAGCACTTTATATCCACATTAGCACCTAGTCAAAATGTAGCCTCTTAGGACAGCATCCTGGAGAGCATTTACATACAAGGGAGTCCTTACCACCCTATGTGGCAAGGGTTTAACCTAGTCCTTTGAAGTTAGAACAAGACCTGTTCCGGAAATTACTGCAGACTGTTCTATGCAGATGAGAACTGAACTCGGCTGACTGGGTATTCCATCAGGTCACAGTGACCCCATTGTCTTAACCACTTCTGCTGACGTCGTCTTCTTCTTCTCCAGGGTCACAGACCATCTGGTAAACATAGCAGCTGAAGAGCCTGTTGGGCTTCTGTTCGACGTGCAGCACCAAATCTCTGTCAAAGTAGACTTCGTGGCTGTAAGTCTGTAAGAAAACAGTCACACAGGATCTGCTTTTCACATAATCATATTCACCGTAGCGTCACCAATACTATAGCACCTACCCCAGGCACCTTCCTATGTACACAGTTCTGGAAGAACTGCCAGAAGTGGATTTTTCAATAGTTATGTGCATGTGGATGACTAATGGAAAAACAGGCCATTTAGAGCTCTGGACTTAGGAGCTGAATCCACAGTTCACTGTCAGAACCATACAACCATCTAGCTGCATGAGCACGTACAAGAGTTCATGGGTTCCTTATTGACAGAAAAAGGTGTATGCGGAAAGTATGCTGTTCCTTGCAGCGTTTACTTTTGCACATGTGCTGTGGAGTGTGTGCACACTCAGGTGTGTGTGGAGGCCGGAGGGTGCTTCCTCAGTCCCTCTCTACCTTCCTCATTGGCCCCAGAGCACAGTGATTTAGCTGGTCTAGCCATGTTGCTTCAGAGACCTTGTCTGCACCTCTGAAAGAGGAGCTGACACAGCTATCAGCATCTGTGTGGGTGCTGAGGATCCAAACTCGAAGTTCTCACATTTGCACAGGAACGGAGCCAGCTCCCCAGTCCTCTCAACTCTTATTCACTGCCACCAGCAGCTCATTTGGGCTCGAAACTGGACACGAGTCTAGTGTGCTAGGCTGGTACTCTACCAAGACATTTCTATGTTAGAATATTTGGAAGAATGAATATTCCCAAGTGCTGGAAACCCAATTTACCCAGATATTGCCTCTTACTATCTAACTGTGGAAGATAACCACATTATAATTTCATTTTTAAAAATGTTACCAAACTTATAGCTGGGAGGAAAATAAAAGACTATGGTAAGGAAATAACATGTCTCAAGAGACACCAAGTTTTATCTCCAAGGATACTGCTAAGAAGGTATCCCCAATGCTAAGAGAAGGCTTGGGAGTACTCATTTTGTCTTGCATGTTGGGAAATAACTTCTTTTGTGTGGTCATGGCACAGGTGACTGGACTGATATGGACATGTTCTAATAAACGGCACCGGTAAAGGAAACCCTTGTAACTTAGTGTCCCAAAGGTTATACGTACCACGTCCCAGGACTCCACTAGTGGGATGCTTTTGAGTAAGGTCCCATACTCATTACAGTGGAAATCCAGGTGAGCTTTGCCTTCGGCATCTATTTGAGTGACAGCGACTACAGAAAGCAAGTCCAACTCATCTTCATAGTCCACAATTTTGAAAGTCTTGGGGCAGATGAAGAAGACAGATAAAAGTAGGTCAATTCCAGTTAATAAGCTAGGGCTACTCCTACACTTTAAATTTAATTATTCTGTCACTTATGAAAATAGGATGAAGAGAAGAACAAATGGGTGGGAGAATCAGTAGAAATGTATCTCTACGTGTACCTGTAAAATATAGGTCATTCCCCAGATTTCCAGGGAAATCTGAATCCTACAGACTTGGCAAACAGAGCCAGAAAGAACACTGGCTCCCTTGGGGCTGGAGTTATAGGCCTTTCTAGTATGCTCAGTTTATTGTTACATGGGTGCTGGGACCAGAACTCTGGTGCAGGTGCTCTTGACTCCTGAGCCACTGCTCCAACCCCAAACTACTGCCAGCACAACCTTATGATTCCAGCTTTTTGTTTTCCTTTTCTCCAAAGATTGAAACTAGGAGCTTGTGCATGCTACTCAGGCACTCTACTGCTAAGCTAAATTTAGTCAGCATGAATTTTAAAATTTGCTTTTTAAAAACTATCTAACAAAACAAGACAAAAAAACTGTGTTTGTGGTGTGTTTGTGTGTGAATGCAGTGGTGGCACATCCCTTTAATTCAGCACTTGGGAGGCAGAGGTAAGCAGAACTCTGTGAGTTCTAGAACAGCCAGGGTTAAAAAGAGAAATATTGTCTCAAAACAAATAAAAAAAAAAAAAAAAAAAAAAAAAAAAAGTAAATCCATGCCTCACAAAAACAGTAAGCTAATAATCCTTCCAAATTTTTTTGGCCCTACAAACTTTACTACAAATAAGACTGTGAGAAAGCTTCCAGTAAGAAAAGAGAAAACGGGTGATGCTGACTTCAACAAATTACACCATCCTGTCTGCAGGGTCTCTGACTCCAGTGTCTGCCCCGGGGCCTGGGAGCATAGGTTTGAGGGGAAATGGACTGTTGGACTCTCATGTTTAGCTAAAGAATACCTCTTGCTCTGGGTCATCATCCAGAAGGTTGAAATTTCTTTTCACCACGCGTCCAGAAGCTGTAACAGTGACTAAACTTTCATTCTATCAGAGTGGGAGAAGGAAAGTCAAGACACGCTCCACTGCATGCACGCAAGGGCAACAGTCCCAGAATGTGCTTCCACCTGATAGCCCTTCCCAGCACACACCAGCCTTCAGCGAACTGAGAACATTCCAAGTTTATTTAAATTCTTCACTCAGTGAATCATAGTTTAATAAAAGCTTTAAATGGATAAAATACTAAAATAGGCAAAAACTAATTAAAAGTTATAAATCTGCTCTTCATTCACCCTTCTGACAGGAAACTAAAGGTATATCTGCATTCACAAATGTTTCTCTTCAAGCACCTCAGCTTACACACTAAAGGAAAAGTACCAGCTACAGTTAAGGCATGGTATCTGGTTTAAAAGACTGATACCCAGGGAGCCTTAAGTTTGTACAACTATTTAGAACCAAAGACTGACAATTCATTACTAAAAAACTTGGAGAGAAAAAAACAGAGAGAAGCAAGATAAACCCAGTATAACTGTCTCCAGACCTCATATGTAAGTGGGGTGAGACTAGCTAGCCACGCAGACCCAGTGAACAGCCTCTGAAGAGCTGTGGTGGTGTTTCAGCCAGCAGGCATGCACAGTGCAAGCTACACAGATGCTTCTACAGAAAGGATATAAGGGATTTTTGACTTACTTTGTTTTCTCTATTGGCCCAAATGATGAAATCTTCAGAGATCTCACACTGGGAACTATTATTTTCTACCTCACTTAGCTTCAAGACTCTGGAAAGGATACAGAAGTCTAAGAATGCAAGAAGCACCATCAATCTGGCAAAGGTGACCTCACATGAGACTCGACAGATGAAAACTGCAGCAACTCACTTCCCCTCCATTGACTAGCCTATAATATTAATCTCATCACTAAAATCCAGAACCTTCTCCACACTCCTATTTTTGGAACAGGAAAGTGTGGCTGTGAGTGGTACTGAACCAGTAAGGCAGCAGCTTGCTCAGTCCTGAGGCATTTTCCAGATGGCTTAGTGACACTGCAGAGCAAGCCTCGCCTCTTCCTCCCGCAGCAGGACCAGAGTGTCTCTCCTGCCCCATGAGAGGTTGCACTGTAGTTTTAGTAGAAGACACATAAGAATAACTCTTAGAGTTAACAGTGAGACAGACAGGACAGCAATTAGCCGGAACACTGGACTCTCACAAGAGAGCAAAATCTGCAACCAACAATACCATTTCTTTTAGGATTATATTTTAAGGTTTAGATTTCCAGAGTAAAAATGATCTCATGGATCAAGCATATTAATCAAGAGAAAATAAAATAATTTGCTTCCCACCCATAGAAATCTGTTTATATCATTAAAAGGCTTTAAAAGCTTTTCAAAGCTCCAAGTCCCTTAGGCAAAGAGAACAGCAAGTCGCCACCACGGCCGCGACAAATGGCACTTCATAGCTGCCAACGACAGAGGAATCAGATACTGGTTTTTAAACTGAGAAATTAACTAGCTCAATTCGTGGCAATATTAAAAAAGTTTAAAACCTGGCTTGGTGGTACATGACTTTGATCCCAGTACTTGGGAGGCAGAAGCAGGCAGATCTGAGTTGGAGTCCAGCCTGGGCTACAGAGCAAATTCCAGGACAGACAGCCAGGACCACAGAGACCCTGCCTCAAAACAAACAAAAAATGAAAAGCAGAATTTCAGATTTCTGAGACTGATGAGAGGTCTGGGCCAGCAAATAAGCTGGCAGGTGGGAAGGGCAGAATATTTCAGTTTTTGAATCAAGGAAATAACTAGAACCAAACAGAAAGAAAACCTGAGAAGAGAAGCGAAGACCTAAATGCTGAAGATAAGCTTCAGTTGGTGGAAGTCTGGGTAAAAGATCAAAACCATGAGAGCAGTTTGATGTCAGGGAAGCCACATTAAGGCCATTGTAAGGCAGAGGTCAGCTGGAAAGCAAACACTAGTCCACTGGCTCAGAACAAATGTCAATCAGTGTCTTTCTCTGCAGGGTACCAGAGACTGAACTCGGAACCTCACTCAGTACAGGTAAGTGCTCTACCACTAAACTGCAGCTCCAGCCCCTTTCTATGTAGAAACAAGGGCTCACAAAATTGCCCAGCCTGGCCTTGAACTTGCAATCTTCCTGCCTGTGACTTTTGGGCAGCTGAGATTTCAGGCCTGTGCCACCTGGCTCAGCTATCTTCTTTCTCATCAATCCTAGAAAATTAAGACCCATTTACGTGTGTGGCATGCTCCTGTAATCTCATTAGTCAGGGCATAGAGGCAGAAAGACTGAGTTCAAGGCCAGTGCTACAGACCCTGGAAGCCAGTATGAGCTACACAGCAAACCCCAAAGAAGCTGTGTTAAAACAAAACAACACTCAATGAGAAAAAAGATAATGTAAAATTCCTCTCATTCATTCCCATATCAATCAAGGGACTGATTGATATGTAAGGGACTGAGGATATGTAATACTTACAAACAGTTAACAGTAGAGCTAAAGAATAAAAACAGACTGTGCAGACAACAGTCTCTCGGGAAATATTCCACACAAATGAATCTTTCACATAATTACAGGGGTCTCAACTGAAAACAAAAATGCTACAAGAACCGCTTTTAATTTTCAAGGGCTGAAAAAGGACTCACTTGACTTGATTTGGTCCGACATGTATTATTCTTCCGGAGGCATCAGGATGGAAGTAGATCCAGTCGGACTCCAGCGAGCAGCACTCCATTTCCTGGACTCCATTTTTTGCCTGAAGTTGGGAAAAATATATTCAGGACAAAGACTGGAAGGGTAAATCCCTTTTCGAATCTAGCCCTTTTGGTAACTCACAGGTATAGGAAAGAAAATACGAAGCAGCTGGCGTGGGACGTGTGAGAGGGCCATATGAGGACATACAAACTTGAGAAATTCAGAATATTCTAAGTGTGAAACATCCTCCCAGATTTACTCTGCGCCATGCAGGACTCCTCAGATAACGGGGACCTAGGCCGCCGTCCCTCATGTGTACACTGCGCGTTAGGCCTGCAGGGACGGGCTGTCGTCACCGCTGCATTTGGTTTTGTAAGACTCAGAGCAAAAATCAACGCCATTTTATGGCTTCTTAGCCACAGACCGACACACAAAGAGAATACTTGCCCAATGTTTGGAACATATTAAAAAGCACGGACTTTCCAGAGTCCATGGCCTTTCCATTACCATACATGTGCAGTTCCACAGCCTCCTCCCAACCCTGCCCACAACTACCTGTCAATCAGAGGGGTCGGTAACCTCGAATAAACACGTAACCAAACCAAGAGTCTCTGACAGAGGTCACATAGTCGCCTTGATTAAGTTAAATATTAAACACTCCTATCTGAGAAAAGAGTCTAATACTGATTAGCACGTAAGAAAAGAATAGCCTTATTCCAAATACGTAGGTATACTTAGATAGTAAAAGAAAGGTCGGGCCAGGTGTGGTGGTACACGCCTTTAATCCTACCACTTGGGAGGCAAATCGGGCAGTGCTCTAGCAGTTCAAGGCCAGCTTGGTCTACATAGTGAATTCCAGGAGAGCCAGGGCTACACACTAAGATCGGGTCTCAAGAAAGTGGGTGGGGGAGTGAAAGAAAACAAACACACACACACACAAAACCAACGACAGCATGACACATGATCCCTGTGTAGATGTCACCTTCAACACAACAGCACGGGGAACTGATAGCAGTGCGCATCCATTAACTTCTGCTTTGACAGTTGTTCACAAATGTGCTGAAATATAGGCCGAACCGGCCGTTGTAGCTGTTATGGAGACCATGTGGTATGTGTGACCAAAGACCACTTACTTAGGAAAGAACACACAGAATCAGCTCTTATCCAGGAGGTACATGCGCTGAGAGAGGACACGCACTGTGCAAGGTTGGACTGGGTGCAAAATTGGGTGGGATGGAGAGTCACAGGTGCTGGGGGCTGAAGGAAGTCCTGGTTGGGAGGTGAGCGGTCAAACCAGGGTGTGTAACAGCAGGAAAAGAGCCCCTAGAAAACCTTTTGTAAAATGTTAAATAAGAGGGTTTCACTGCGGGGGGGGGGGGGGGGGAGGCAACAGGAACTGTTACATGTGACCAAGAAGCGAGAAGATGAACTTTTCTTACAGAAGTAAACTAGAAGACACTAGACACAGTGACCCATTACATCAGTAGGAGAAGATAACAGGATCCAAGAACACACGAACCTTCAACAAGGTGAAAGGTGACCTGTCACAATAAATGCTACTGGAGTCCATAGTGAGTGACGGTGCTAGGGCCCTGGAAGGCAAGTGAGGAATAAACTAAATCTACCTCATGAAAGGAACTGATCTGACATCACAAGAGGTTTCAGGAATAAACGCAAGCACAGATGAGGGCCACAGTATGGGGCAGTGGGTAAAGGCGTTCTCCAGGCAGGCGCAGTGACATGTAAACAAGGAAAGAATCTTTCTTTGGGGAAGATAAGCAACCTGAAGGAAGAAAATGCATGTCTGGCCATGCTAGACCTCAACAAATCATTATATGGAAAAACATTAACGAAAAAAAATCATATTTTGAAAGAAAATTAAGATGACTTTAATGGGTAGAACTTTTACTGTTTTGCCATGAGCCATTTCTTTCTGTGGCGCCAGAAGCAACTTGAGGAAACCCTTGACAATGCACCATCTCAGCGCCAAGCCTGTGAGCTCCAGAACTCCATCTGGTTCTGCTCTCTTCAAAATCAACAACACATTCCACAGCCGTTTCAGAGGCAGCCTGAGCCTAATCTAGCAACAGTTCCCACAGTGGCATCTGACAGACATTTTCCGTGAGAATCCTGTAACAAAACCCTTCACCACGTATGGAGACACACAACTACAGTCACAGCGCGGGGGAGGCAAAGATGGAATATCAGGTGTGAAAGGCCTATAGAGTGAGCATGAGGTCAGCCTGAGCTACATGAGCAGCTGGAAGGGAGGGAGGGGATAGGGAGGGAGGAATAGAATAAGAATTGAATGAGAAGAATCCTTGGTGCTTTAAGACCTTTCAGACAGTTGTATTTTAAAATTCCTGTGACAAAACACTATTTCCTATGTTCTTTGTATTTTAAATTGTTCACCAACGCTAAGTGTGGTGTAAGCCTTTAATTCCCCCCCCCCCCCCCCCCGCACTGGGGTAGCAACGTGAGGATTTCTGTGAGTTCCAGGCCAGTCACTGCTACATGGAGACCTTATCTAAGTAAATAAATAATAAAAACTGGGGGCTGGAGAAATGGCTCAGAGGTTAAGAGCACTGGCTGTCGTCCTTCCAAAGGTCTTGAGTTCAATTCCCAGCAACCACATGGTGGCTCACAACCATCTATAATAAGATCTGATATGCAGGCAGAACACTGTATACATAATAAATAAATCAATCTTAAATAATAATAATAATAATAAAAACTAACAAACCCTCAAATTAACAAAAAGGCAATCCTGGACCTATAAAGCTATTAGAGAAGCAGAGAATAAAGGTTTCTAATATAAATTTACTACTAAAAGGTTGAGTACTCATGAAGCACCAAGGAATTGTCTTTGAGGGCACAGATGTGGAAGACCCCTTTCTGCTGCTTCTTGTTAGGTGTGATGATGTAGTGCCAAGGATGGCCTCCGATCTGAAATGCGTTCTCCAGGGACGAAACCTCAAAGAGCAGAGGTGGCGAGTCTGCAAAGATGAGCAAGAGAAATTTACTAGCTTCTCATTTGGGGCGGACTTGTACCATTCATTAGCTAGGTCCAACCCTTCTTGGTACATACACATACTTTACAAAGTTCCATAACGGCAAATTACTATGTTCCAGGGAACAAAAACGTAGCCAGAAAAGAGGTCTGTTGCTAAGAGAACAGAAACCAAGTAGAAAACAAAGAAAGACTGTACACTAACATCGAGGCATGTATTTTGGTGGAAATGTGTGGCCTTCATGTGAGCAGAACAAACCAACAACCAAAAGGAGGCTGAAGGTGCTTACTGTTGGGGGCGAGGGAGGCAAATCCACAATAAAAACTCCACCATCACCGAGGGTGTGTGAACAAGACTGCATTAGCCACAATGTCAACTCCCTGATCTTTCAAAGGCAGGGAGACCTTTCAGATCACAGGCTAATAGGTATATATACCAGCAAGCTTTACAGAAGCTGTCCTGAGCTATGCTTCTTGTCACACTAGTCTGAGTGAATGCCACCTATTAGCACGGGTCTGCACAATGGAGAGTTTATTAGAGAGCAGACATCACCACTAGAATCATCATCATCAAACAAGTTAATTTTTACAGACGTATCCAATCAGTCTCTTGGGACAGACATCAAAGAACATTTTGTCGGTGCTTTTTTTCTCTTCCTCTTTGATCTCAATTTTAATTACACCATAATCCACTCTAACCACTGTAAGGAGAAGGCATAGCAGTGAGGTCACAATTTTTCTGGGTGACTGTAGATAGACTGGTCATCTGTAACCTCTGGATTTGTGCTTCTACCTTGAGACTTTCGTTTAGGAAGCCACTTGTCTTTAAGAAGCTGTTCTCAGATCACTCATGTAAGAGTTGCATGTTAAAATAGAAGTGTGTGCTTTGTTAAGGCTCCTCTTACATCTGAAAGCTGTACACAGGAGAAAAACAAATCATGAAAAGCAGCTCACTAACAATTTTGAGGCAAAAGAAGGTACAGGTAAAGATATGGATATATCAAATATATTTAAAGCACCTAAAAACTTTTAAGAAAAGAAAAATACCCTTAATAAAGTAATAAGAAATATTTCAAGGAATAAGAAAAATATTAATATCCCAATATAATGTCAGAGGGCATGTGCCAGTAAATTATGAAAATAAATTCCAATGTCATGTGATAATAAACTCAGGTTTGGTCCCCAGCACTCATAACTTCAGGGGACCCAGCACCATCTTCTGGCCTTTGTCACACAGTAACAAAATTCCTTCAGTGCTTTGTGAGGATGTTTATACTGAACACAGAAGGTATTTCTGAGGTTCGAAGGTATTGCTAGCTTTTCCTAAAACTGCTTAATTCACTTCAAAATGACATTTTAAAAACACTTTTTTTTTTTAATTTCATGGATAGTTTAACTGGTTATACTAGGCACTCTTCACAGTTTATATAATTATTATTTGCCACCTAAAAGCATTATTTTTCTTTTTTGCATATTTCATTTCTTAATCTATTTGTTGATGATACAATGGTAAATTATAAGAAAAAAATTCTTGTTTTATTGTGGCTATATTAGAAAAACTTTGAGTTACACCTAAAAAACCAGTGTTTATTGGTTAGAAATAAAAATTTCTCATTATCATTAGTAGTGACTCTTAATTAATAATAGAGACAAAAAGACCAGATAATGGCATATATCTACTGTGCCGGACTGCAATCAAGCTGTCCTTGGATGCCGGAGAGCTGATGGAGGGCTGCCTCTCCACGGTGATCAACAGACACAAAGGTCTGCTGTCCACAGAGCAAAGCAGATCCGCAAGCACCCTGTATAGTCTGCTGCTTTCCTTAGGCAGGTAACCTCCAAACCATCCAATTAGATTATTCTATAGCAGGAAGTAATTTCAGACTATGTTCTTGAACATTATTATTTTACAGCTCAGGCTGGTCTCAAAGTCACTATGTAGCCAAGGATATCCTTGAACTCCTGATCCTCCTAGCTCTACCTCCCAGGTGCTGGGGTGCTAGGGTTGGGCGAGCACACCTGGCTCCATGAGTTAGTTAATCACAGAAAAGCATTTTTTTTTTAACACTATCTTATAGAATCATGTATAACTTTGTTTATTCTCTTGAGGTCTAGGATCTGCTACTTGTATCTGGCATAGTATTAGAATTTCCTTGGAAAACACTCCTTAGAAATGGCTAGATTTAACAAAACTTAAAACCTTAAGTTATAAGGAAGCTAAGATGGTAGGAATGGGTATAAGTCATCATTTCCTAGACAAGGAAATGAAGGATCAGAAAGGCTCAGCATACTCAGGCCTTCAAATCCATGAACAATGAATGGATAGAATTTTGCTGACATTTATTCATAGTAAGGGATATATATATATGTGTGTGTGTGTGTGTGTGTGTGTGTGTGTGTGTGTGTGTGTATGTGTGTATATATATGTATGTATGGAAGTAAAATGAGTCAGTATGTCGTCAGAGAGGAAAACATGAATGCTTACAATGTAAACCTATATGCGCACTTACTTTCTTAAGGTGAAAAGATCCTGTAGCAGCCATACCTGTGATTTTAACATTACAAGGAATGCCAAAGGGAGCCTCTCCTACAGTCCCGGTAGTCCCGCCCTGGCTGCATGCACACCCTAAGTCAAGTTTCTGTTGCATAAACTAAAAGCAAAACAAAACAAAAATCGTGGCTTTAATACCTATTTATTTGCTGTCTGGAAAGAAAAAATAACATTTCCATGTACATGACAGAGAAAAGGTCTTTAGTCAAGGACTTCTCTGTTTATCCTCCCCAGCCCTCCTGCAAAGGTTACTGTGTCATTTCCTATTTCTATGGTAAGTTTTATAATGGGAACTGTATGAGCACATGGCTTATTGAAACAACCACCACCTTTGGTTCAAACCTCACACTAAGTGTAAAAGGCCCAGATGTGCTCCCCTCTACCTGTTCGATGATGGCCTGGAAGCTGTACAGCCTCACCAGTCCCGAGCTGCACATCACAATCAGTATTCCATGCGACAAGGTGGCATCTGTGACGTTGGCGAAAACCTAAGGGGAAAGGCCGGTATCACCTGAGGACGGACCGGAAGAAGGCTGATCCTCTGCGTCTTAACGTGCTTGCACTTCTTGCTTCAGGTCATTACTGAAGCCTCACACTAAGCCTTAAATTCAGCAACTGGAGGCTAGAGTGTCATTGGAGGCAGGCAGTAAGCCACTGGATCCTCAGGCTAAAAGCATCAGTGCAAGCACTGCACACAGGCCTCAATGTCACATCCATTTGCTGTACAGCTTTGTCAATACACAGTAATTAAAAATTCTGCTTTTCTGGAACAGCGGTATACAATGAGGCCATGTAATTGTAAATGAATATGTATCAGGTACGTCCAATAGGGACTCATTACTTACACTAAAATGCTCTTCCTAAAGACAAATATTTATAGCTACTTAGAGGCAAAAAGACTGGGTCTTGGAAAGTAATTTTAAGGGAAGTGGCCTACGGCACGTGTGTGTGTGTGTGTGTGTGTGTGTGTGTGTGTGTACAGGTAGGTAAGCCCATGCCCATGTGTGAAGAAAGAAAGGCTGGCACTGGGTATCCTGCTGTACCTCTCCACTCTATTCCCCCCGAGACAGGGTCTCACTCACTGAATCTGGAGCTTTCCACTTTTGCAGCCAGGCTAGTTGTCCAAGCCCTGGAGTAACCTGTTCTGTCCAGTGCTGGGGTTACAGGTTCACACAGCCAAGCATGGACTTAATGTGGGGCTGGGGATCCAAGCTCATGTTCTCATGACTGCACAGTAAGTACTCTCACCTAACAACTTAGCTCCCTAGTTGCCAACTCTGTTTCTCACATATATATGTATATACACATATACATACATGTATATTGTTTGTCTGTTTTTTCGAGACAGGGTTTCTCTGTGTCGCCTTGGCTGTCATGGACTCACTTTGTAGACCAGGCTGGTCCCAAATTCAGAGATCTACCTGCCTCTGCCTCCTGAGTGCTGGTACTACAGGCGTGCAAATCACCACTGCCCACCTCCAACTCCATATTTTTTTTATCACTATTATATTCTTTAATTTCTAATAAGGTTTGATTTCTCAACTTCATAAAAAACACCCAAAAGACCAAACCCCTACAGATATTTATCTACAGTAAGGCTTTGGCTTATTGCTCCCTAAAATTTCTATTCTTGAATTTGTGACGGTTTTCTATACAACTCTGAGAAAGAACATGATTATGTGCCTATTTTAATATTCAGCACAAGCCAAGGTAAGCATATCTTTTTGGGTAGTAATAAGAAGTACAGAGGAAATAAAAATCCACTGAGTAATCAGTGAGGATGTGCCACAGTGGTGCATAGCTCAAGTCCACGACTGCCTCAAAGCCTCATCCCCGCAGACTTTCCATTCGTCTAAGAAGTGAAAGGTGTGCTTTAATCCGCATTACAACAGCCCAAGCCAAATCCCTCAAATGACTACGCTGGATACATAGGAATAAACAGGAACAACTTTGACTTTGCCAGTCTTTTTGTGTTTGTTCCTGCCGAAGAATGTAGTACACATATAATTACTTAATCCGCAAACATAAAGAAAACAATGAAATTACAAGTTGAGCTTTTAGTCATTTTCTTTAAAAAAAAAAAATTATGGTTTGTTTTGCGTTGGTTGGCTCCTAGCTTTTTAATTCCCTACTCTTGGTTCCACACTTTGAAAAGAAGTACTTGGGTAATTCAAACATCTTAAAATTAGTAAATAGCTTCTCAACTTCTAATAGAATACATTGTCACAATGTCTTAAAATATTTGAAAGTGCCTAGCACACATAAAATAAATAATAAATAACTAATATTATTTAGTTCATGCAATTTAGTATGAACTTTCAGAACAGGAAGTGTTTAGATTGTCTTGTTTGCTAGTGAATATTAGTACATCCTCCAGATTTGTCTCCTACAATATTTTAAGTGTTTAAAGACTTGTAGAAGAACGTTCAAGATAACTTTCCAGGAAATGAAAAATTTCAAAAAGACTATTATTAACTCTTTTGCTCAGTTGAAACTTGGCTCTTCTTTCCTCCCCCGTGTTCCACAAATCAAGATAAATGGGAACATAATAAAAACCCGAACTGCATGAGTTAGAAAATTTATATCTTCTACTTCGAGTCTTGTTTATATACTATAAAGCAAGTTTTAGACCTGTACCTTGTAATTAAAATGAGGCATTTTGTTGAAGCTTAATGATCATTTTAACAAGCTTTGAAATATTCCTTTTGAAAAAAAAAACTTCCTTAGGCATTTCACCATTTTTCTAAAACAGCAGTTTGTTGATGACCACAGGTTTCCTACGCTAGTGACACTAACCACCCAAGAGGCACGAAAACACGCAGGAATCTGAAGGGCTGATCACGCGTCCTCCCAAGTCAATGCTCACACCCTGATATGAGACAGCTCAGCGCATGTTCATGACAGAACATTCCCACCCAGAACATCGAATAAACAAATGAAGATATTATACCCAATCGTCAATAGAATATGGCAATTAAGTTGTTGCTGTATGGTGCTGCACACCTTTAATTCCAACACTTGGGAGGCAGAAGCTGGTGGGTCTCTGAGCTAGCCTGGTCTATATAGTGAGTTCCAGGCTAGCCAGGACTTAAGAGTGAGACACTGCATTTAAAAAAAGAAAAGGGAGGGAGGAAAGAAGTTAGTTCTTACCTTTTTGTTGATCTCTAGAATCCCTACGAGTGAAAAGGGCAGAACCCGGAAAACTGCAAGGTACAACAAAACAGGCTGCTGAGTGCCTGCCTAGAAGGAGAGAATAAAATTATGGGCAGCTCTATCAAGTATTTCAGGAAACACTTATAACCTTCATTAGTCAAAACATAATCCGTCCTAGCATTCAACTATCCAAAAATTACATGAGTTGAGAATTTCCACCTATTTAGACTGAAAATTATTTCAGCAGGAAAGCAAACATACTTAAAATGTTCACTAACCGGCCAGCCCCTCACAACACACACACAAGTACACAAACATAAAACTCTACAAAAGGAAGCTAAGCATTTCTCACCATCAAGATATTGTGCATTTGTACTGTGAGCTGGAGCTCTAACAAGACTGAGCCTGACCAAAGCCACAGTGTTACTGTGGTCACATCACTGAAAGGGCTGATACTGGGGTGACTGTACTGAAAACAAGACGGTATGTCAGAGAAAGCTCGGATGATTTATCAACTTGAAGAGGCGAGCTCCTGTATCCTGAAAACTGAGTTCCAAAGAATTTATTTCCATTATGAAATGCAAAATAATTCATTTACTTCTCTAGAACAGAATTCAAGGGAGTATCTCCATCTTAGGGATGGCTCAGTTGTTAGCCTCATCGTAGCAAAATTCTGCATGAGCAGAAATAAGGTTAGAGTACCAAGACTACCACTCAAAACCCCAGGAAATGAAAGCTAAAAAAGTAAAATAAAAAAACCATCCAAAAAACTAGACTGTGACAATTAAAGCCCCAGAGACCTGCCCTTTCAAAGAGAGAAGAGACTTTTACTAAGCTTAGATCCATGTGCCTAAACCTAAATGCAGGTGTAATTTGTATATCCTGACAAGAACTACGGCTTGTTGGCTAGAGATTGTGGGAACAGAGTCTTGAATGCAGAAATGCTTACAACATTTAACAACATTATCACGTGATAAATAAAAACCGTAATGCACAGTACCGTGCAGTCAGACTAGAATTCTTTGGGAAGCACATTAGACCAGACACTTGTAGAATTCTTATGGAATGGTGCGTTATTTTGTTAGTCTTTTACTTTTATAAATTTTCCTTTACCAAAGCAGAGAGCAACAGAATGAGAGTGTAAAAAGAAAGGAATAATAAACAGTAACCCTTTCTTGGGCTGGCCACCTCAATCGAATGAGGAAAAGTCCAAAAAGATCCCCAATAAAAGTAGGTGGTTATGCTTTTAATATGACTGGACCAGAAAGGACATATTTGTAAATAACCATCATTCAAAGTAAGTTTAGGTCTGGTGAAATGGCTCAGTGGTGAGGTGTTTGATCCCTGAAACCCAAAGGGTAGAAGAGAACCCATTTCTGCAAGCTGTCCTCTGTTCTCTACCTGTGCCTCAAGCCCCACATGTACAGGCAAGCAAGTGTAACTTAACAACTGTTTAATGAAGTTTAACTAATAGCTTATTTGGCTCAGAGCAAAAACAGAGAAGGCAGATAAAAGATGAACCCAAAGCAGAGGGAGAAGGAATGAGCCGGAGTGGATAAGGGAACTTCTCCTTGATGTGGTTATTTAAATAAGGTAGAGAGGAACCATTTAATTTGTTAAAAGGTTCCTAAGTCAGGAAGAGTTGCACACACTTGCAATCTCAGCATTTGGCAGGCTGAGGCAGGAGAATCTCACTTTAAAGATAGACTAGGCCACACAGTGAGACTCTGTCTCAAAAACCAAAAGCAAAACGTAAACGCCCCGAACAACCAGGCACCCAGAATTCTAATTACCTGACAGTCAACGTTACAGTGAAAATGTTAAGGCTATGTTTGACATTAAACACAAGGAGGAACTCAAATACAGAGCCTGCCAAAAGCAAACAGAAAATTGTTGGTTCTTATTATAATGGTTTTTGTATGTCCTGTCCTAATAACAAAAAACTTCTACGAGGAAAAAAAAAGTCTGTATTTTATAAAGAAGCTCAATAAATATTTTCTAAGTAGTTCCTTACCAACAGAAATAAGTTTCCTGATAGGTAGTTCTTGGCTTTATAAAGTCTAGTGAATTCTGGGTGATGCTTTTTTTTAAACAGGGTTTCACTGTGCAGCCCTGGCTGGCCAGAGATCCTCCCTCCTGTTGCTGCAAGTGCTGGGCTTAAGGGCTTGCACCGCCATGCCTGAGGGGTGTGGCTCAGCACTATAGCTTGGACAGGCAAGCGGGTCCAATTCTCAGGACCCAAAAATAAATATAAAATAGAGAGAAGCCCAACTGATAGTCTGCTTCAAATGTGCACGGCCCTCTCCCGAGACCAACGGCCATTAGCTTTCCCAAGTGTGCGGTCCCGAGGATGCACGGCTGCAGACCTGGCGAGCCGCCGCCGAGCTTTTGTTCTGAGCAGACTTGACTGCGATGACCTCCTGAGGGGTGTCCCAGCTCAAGTACCTTTGGAAGGAACAGAGAGCAATCACAAAATCAAAGCATTGTACTTTATTGGCTTATTTTGCATTTTTGGTTTTTTGAGATAAAATCTGGCCTAGCACTCTTTGGGCGGCCCAGGTTGACCTTGACCCCGCTGTCCTACTGTTGATCTCCAGTGCTAAGACGACAGGCATAAACTACCGTGTTTGGCGTGGTATTTTATAATTAAGGGTTTTTTCTTTTCTTTTTTTTTTTTTTGGTAACAAATTATAAAAGCAAAATAATCAATTTTAAAACAAATAGCTTTAAAATTTTCCTCTAGATCCTTATACATCTCCACTTAAATTTTAATTCTTCTAGAGTCTTAAATAGCTCTTTTCTAGTTAAAAAAAACTTGTTTTGGCTTTTTGAAACAAGCCTCATGTAGCCCAGGCTGGCCTTGAACTTGCGATATCGCTGAGGATAACTGAAAGCCTCATCTTCCCAGCCCCACCTTCTAAGTGTTGGAGGACTACAAGCATCCACTGCCATGCCGGCTTGTTTTTTGAGGAGGTCGTTGGGATGGCTCAGTGGTTAACAGCACTTGTTGCTGGTGTAGATGACCCAGGCTCAGCTCCCAGCACCCATGTGGCGGCTCACACCATCCATAACTCCAGCTCCAGGGGATCCGAAGCCCTCCTCTGACCTCCATGGGCACTGGGCACACATGGCAATCACTGTGCGCGCACGTGTATACACACACGCGCTCGAACCATATCCAATTTATTTTTATTTCTTTACTTATTTTGATTTTTCAAGATAGGTTTCTCTGTGTAGTCTTGGCTGTCCTGAAACTCACTCTGCAGACCAAGCTGGCCTTGAACTCAAGAGATCCGCCTGCCTCTGCCTCCTGAGTGCTCCAGTTAAAAGCGTGCCCATTTTCAATTTAAAATGGAACTCATAAAAAGTACTAAAGATATTACTTTTATAAGCTGCATACTCACATTCATTCTAAAATTTACATCTAAGTATAAACGAGTAGTTAAAATTGCACTTCTTGGATTGTTCCATAACGGAGAGCCCCTCAGCCTCCTACCTCTAACTCTTGTGTATAGGCTAATTATTAGGAATACAAAGATAAACAACGCAGGTTCCTAGCCTCCGATCTCCAAATAGAGCAAAGTGAGGGAATAAAAAGAGTAGTTTATACAAATTGGAGTCATAAGACACACGGGGAAAACTGGGGACACAGGGCAGAACTGTATCTGGGCCACAGGCCTCAAATTTTTACAATGTTTTAAATAACTTCACAGCTGGTACCTGAACTTGCAATAGGAAGCAAGATATATTTTCTCCAGGATTTCCCCTGTAGTTGCTGATATTCGAAGCAGCCAATTATGAGCAGTCAGTGCTATGAGTGAGGACTTATAGTCTGATGGGTCAGGAAGTATTTCTCCCTAAAAAGAAAAAAAAAAGGTGTAAAAACAAACCACTTGGCTGTGAACAATCTGTACTACTGTATGCCCAAAGAAACCAACTAGACACCTCGTCAAATAAGTCAACCAAAGAAATATTAACTGTGCAAATGAAGAAGGCAAGGAAAGACAAGACTATGGGTTGTTACTTTAACCATTTTAATCATTATTTACTTTTTTTAAACATTTATTTAATTATTTTATGTATATAAGTGCTCTGTCTTCATGTACATCTACACACAAGAGAGCATCAGACCTTATTACAGATGGTTGTGAACCACCATGTGGTTGCTGGGAATTGAACTCATGACCTTTGGAAGAGCAGACAGTGCTCTTAACCTCTGAGCCATCTCTCCAGCCCCATTATTTACTTTTTAATGCTTAATTTATCATCATTGTGTACATAAGGGTGCACAGGCCACAGTGTACATGTGGAGGCCACAGGAAGAAGTGGACCCAGTTTTTCCTTTCTACTTGTTTGTTTAGATAGGGTTTCGACATGTAGTCCTGACTGGCCTGGAACTACCTATGCAGACCATGATGGCCTACTACTCAGATCTGCCTGCCTCTGCCCCAAGTACTGAGATTAAAGGTGTGTGGCCCCAAGCTCAGCTCTCCTTCTGGCTTTATGTAGGATCTGGGTCTCAATCTCAGGTTGTCTTGCTGGCATCACTGGGAAGCAAGTGCCTTTATCCACTGAGCCATCTCACTGGCACAGGTCTACTTCAGAAGGGAAAGAGGAGCGAACATGTTGATTTTTGAGAAGTTACAAATTGGGAAGTTGAAATATAGGTAAAACACAAACAGGAAAGAGGAGGCCATGGCCTCCGCATAAGCTACCAGAGCTGTCTTCCCTCTCAAATTCCAGGGAAACCACCATTTGCTTTTAGTTTGCTTGGCCTTGTTTATTTTATTTATTTATTTTTTTGTTTCTCAGGCAGACCCTATATAGCGCAAACTAACTGAACTGATCTTCCTGCATCCTGGCTGATGCTATAATTTTTAAATGTGTTAATTATTTATCTTAATTCACAGGCAATTACACGAATGCTTTTCTACCACAATAACTTATGCAACATTTCATGTAGATCTGCAAGCTGTATCTACGATTCCTATTTAGTCCATTAAAGAGACATCTGAAGCAAGTGTATACTACAGATCTCAACCATTTTCTTAAACCAAAAGTGGCATTTCCTATATTATCTCAGATACAAAACAGAGTACTAATTTTAAAGTACTTTTGCATTTATATATTAATACAGCATTCCTCTGTGTTCTTCATAAAAAAAAATCTGTGTCACCACAAATAAACACAAAACCATTTAAATGTTTATGGAATGAGACTAGAAATGAGGTTAACTTTATTTTTCCAGGACTGCTCTATATTTTAGGTGTCTGAATTGGTATAGTCAAACTTTCTCAATTAAGAAACCTATCATCTCTCTAATCTCACCTCAAGAAAATAGATTAAAAGGCTTTAAATTGCTTAAGGCACAATTATTTACAGCTTTCAATTAAAGAGTCTGAAAACAGGCTTCTAACTTTCTAACTTTTAAAAAGGAAGCTTCTATGAAAAGAGTAATTATAGTGGGATGACAATTTTTAAAAAATTACAGCTTTATGGAAAAAACAGCCTGGAAAAAATTTAACATTCAATTCAGAATATTGCTGCTCATGGCTTAAACAGTACTTTTTGTTACAGACCAGGAGTTTTTTCTTAAAGAGTGGGCAGTCAGGCTCACAGACATTGTTATGCAGTGCTTCCTAGGAGGATTTCTTAGAAATGATGCTGATTTAAAAAAGAAAGAACTGTCCCTCAGAGATGGGCTGTGAGTAAAAAGCTTGCTAAGATGGCTGATGATTACTGTGCCCGATAGCATTATTAGAAGCAGTAGTACTAAAGACGGAGGAGGAAATTTACAAATACCCTTATTTAATCTTTGGAATTTTCCATCTTCCCTGTTTATTTTGACCCCAGACTAATTCCTCCTAGCTTCTCTGATAGTCTGAATGCTAACATCCAAAGGAAACAGTGTCCTGAAAGGTGTATGCCAGGGCAATGCTGGCCCAACAGGATGATTTTTGCTACTGTAGTTTTAATTTTTATACTATTATTTTCCTAGCTACAATCATAGGTGGAATTTTATAAGACTCTACTGTCAGGGCTGGAGAGATGGCTCCGTGGTTAAGAGCACTGGCTGTTCTTCCAGAAGTCCTGAGTTCAATTCCCAGCAACCACATGGTGGCTCACAACTATCTATGAGATCTGGTGCCCTCTTCTACATGCAGGCGTACATGTAAATAGAGCACTCATATACACAATATGAATGAATGAATAAGTAAATCTAAAATAAAAAAGAATCTACTTTCAAAGATATACATAATATTTGCTCACAATAATTTAGTATAGGCATGTAATGATCTCAAACACTAAGACATTATAAACTACCTCATCTTGTTATAAAACTTTTAATCAGTTTCTAACTTTATAAAACTTACAAATTGTTTCTAATTTAAAAATTTTCATAATAAACTGAATATAGCGGTGCATGCCCATAATCCCAGCACTCAGGGGTGGTGGTGTCCAAGGTCCAAGCTCATCCTCAGCTACAGACCAAGTCTTAAGCTAACTTAGGCTCAGACATGACCCTGTTCAAAATATATAAATTCCAAATACTGAGTAAAAAATACATATTATGTGTGCGCACACACGCGTTCGAGTGCAAAAAGTGGTCAGCAGACACCTTTAGGAGCTCAGGTCTCTTTCTGTATGTGGGTCCTGGTGATTGAACTCAGCTCCTCAGGCTTGGCAGCAAGCACATAACCTGCTGAGCTATCTTACCAGCCTGGAATAAGATAACTTTGTAATGACACTAAGAAGATAAATTCTCTTCTTGTTTCTTCTAAAGATTCGGGAATCACAACCATTTTAAAATTTTATCCTTGAAGTAATACATTAACAATGACTAGTTCTTTTAAGTTAGAATGCTTTTCAAAGAACATCATGGAAGAGGGGGCAGGAAGGATGCAAAAGCCAGATGACCAGCACATTTGCTGTGAGGTTGATTTCTATATATGAGAGAAAGTTGTGCCCATGAACTCTCAACAATGCTGCTGCCTGAACAAGACCTGCACAATGACAACACTAGCTGACACCCCAAAAATGAATGGGGAAATCTCACAAAGCCTCGCCCTTAAATGAAGAGCTACGGGCAGCTAATGGTTGCTAAGACAGGGAAAATCAGTCCCTGTAAGGGACTAGCCTCCTGACAGGTTACCCAACCCAAAGTCGGCCCTAAGCACATATGCATATGAGCAACAGTAAATGGACTCGGAAGGTTCTATTTATATACTTTGTGTGTGGGTATACACACTGATCAAGAAGGTCATGAACTGGAAGGCACTGAAATGGGGAGAGGGAATGGCAGAGCATATGAAATTTTTTTAAATGAAATGTAAAAATAAACAAACAAACATTTAGGTGTTGGATGGGGGGAAGCTTTAAAAACCAATGCTCTAGAAGGAAATCTCACCACTGGGCATTCCCATAACAAAGCATCCTCAATTTTTTCTGATTTGGGACATTTTGGCATTTCATAAAGTTTTCTTGGCTCTGAGGCAACACTGGAGAGAAAAAGAAAAGCAGATTATTATTAGTTTTGAACTGAAGCAGTCTTTGCTCATATTTGAGACATTTCTTTCACATGTCTGTAGTCCCAAATTCCAACTTTCTATTGTTTTCCTTTAACTGTTCTTTTTTGATCACAAATTCATAATACACAAACATAAGGGAAAAAAATCTTAGGGTCTGGAGAAATGGCTCAGCAGTTAAGAGCACTTGCTACTCTGCTGGTTCACAGCTCCCACATGTGGAAGCTCACAAGTGTCTGGAATTTCAGTTCCAGAGGATCCGATGCAGCTGGTCCCTGCAAGTACCTTCACCAAACATTCATGTGCACACAGGTGCCTACACATAACTAAAATAAAAATATTTAAAATAGTTTATACTATGAAGAGGAATTTTAATTCAGAACATAGCTGCTCTGGCAAGAGATCACATCCAGAGATCTTCTAGGTCTGTATGATCTGGTTGCAATATAGATATACCTTTAACCCCAGGAGACAGAGGCAAGCAGCTCTGAGGACCAGCCTGATATAGAGCAAGTTTCAGTTAAAGAAAAGCTTAGGTCCAGGTGTGGTGGTAAATGTCTTTAATCCCAAACAATGAAGGTAGAATTAGTTTATAGAAGGAAGCACCCATGTTTGAAAGTGATGTCTAACTGAGTGGCAGAAAAAGTGGCTAGTCAAAGAAAGATTTTATCGACTAGGATATGCCCAACTCCCATGAGGAAAGAGAGGAAAGGGAACCTGCTTAAGGGAATAGCAGAGAGAATGAGGGAGAGAGGAGGCATTTTTACAGAAAGAGAGGTTGAAGAGAGAACAAGTTAGACACGACAGACCAAGCCAGAGAATGAAAAGGAAACAAGAAGATTAGAACAGATTGCCAAAGTTGGTACAAGGCCAAACTGAGTAATTCAGTCAGAAGCTGGGAGAAGCCAGATTGAATAAGTCAGCTGGGAGAGGAGTCTGAGCCAGAACCGCTGAGTTGAACCAGCCAGCAAGAGCTCAGAAAGAACAAGAAAGGGTGAGCTTATTCAGCAGTAAATCTCAGAGGCTGAAAGCATTCCAGCCCTAGTTTAGACTGAACTAAGGCTAGAACCAGGATGAGGCCTAGGTCAATCAGGCACATAAAAGTTACTTTTACAATGCTATAATACAACCATTTGAACACACATTTTGGTTCATATTCTAGATTTTCCTTATGTAAATGGAGTTGCTGGGGCATTGCTTTACAAAATAGCACTGTACTGAATTCTTAAATCCTCACACTTTACTGAAAATGTCTGTTGACTCCACTGAGTTCATTCTATTGCTCTAACTTAAAAAACTGTAATATATAGATAAAAAATATGTTGGCTAGTTTTATGTCAGCTTCACACAAGCTAGAGTCACCACAGAGGTGGGAGCCTCAATTAGGAAAATGTTAAGATCAGGCTGTAAGAAAGCCTGTAGGGCATTTTCCTAACTAGTGACTGATAGGGTACCACTGTGAGTGGTGCCATCCCTAGGCCAGTGGTCCTGGGTTCTATATGAAAGTAGGATGAGCAAGTCAGGGGAAGCAAGTCAGTAAGCAACATTTCTCTACATTATCTCCTGCCTCCACGCTCCTATTCTGCTTGCGTTCCTGTCCTGACTTTAAAGGATGAATAGGGGAAGCATAAGCCAAACAAACCCTCCCCTCCCCAAGTTTCTCTCATAACAGCAATGTAACCCTTAGACACCTTAGTTTGAATGCGCATTTGTGGATACAAAAGGAAACTCTTTTTATGTGTAGTTTGTTTCTTTCAGAATATTAAATATGTATCTAGTTCCACTATCATCGAACATTGTATCTTCCAGCAACTTCAAGGCTAGCCTGGGAAACATTGAAGGTGCTCAGCCAGGCCCTAGGCTCTATCCCCAGAACTGTACCCATGCAGTCCCTACCAAAAAAGCAAGCATTCTACCCTTGATGCTTTCTTTTGAAACAGTTTTGCTACAGTCCCAAGGCTGTTCTCAAGCAATCCCCCTTGCCTTCGTTTCCCTGAGCTGGGGCTATATCCTGCTACTCAACCCCCACCCCCAACCCACAAGGTTCTCCTTCTCTGAGCATTGGTGAGATGTGGCCAGAGATGTTTTCTTTTCTTTTTTAATGGATGAACTTTAAAGTTCAACTACTGTGAAGAGAAGCAATTTTTAGGATGACATTTTATTCACCTCTGATATTCTCAGTAACTCAAAGGTTTAAATCAAACTGAATGTCAGAGGAGTGAAAGCAATCTCATGTGATTCTACCTTGGGTGCAACATTCAAGAGCATGATGAAGAACACCTGTATCATTTATCACCAAGACGTTAATCAATGGCATTTACTCTGTCTGAACTTTTTAAAATCAACTGTCTCTGATTTGGAAAAGCAATGTGTTGGTATTAGCTGGTACCTAAGAGTCACTGTGAACACTGCAGGGTATGGTGGTGAGTAAGCATCATGAACATACAAGAGGATGTCCAGATCTCTATTGCTGGAGTCAGAGGCTTAGAGACACTGTTTTCCGAAAAACTGATGATTAAGGGACAACCACTTAAAGCCTTTGGCTGTTTTTTTATAAAAGCACACAAAGAAGCATTTATTCAAGAAAAACTCCTGGGATTCCGTAATAGCGGGAGCTGTGTTTGAAGCGGGCATGTTCCCTTCCTTTTTCTAGCTCAGCAAGATAGTATCACAGCTCTAAGCTGTTATGACTAACAGCCCCAGGATCCTTCCTCCTGTTGCTCTGACTCAGAAGAACGGGCAGGCTGACACCATTTTCATCTAGCCCCAGCCATGTGTTTTTGGGATGAGTCCTCTGTTAGTATAGTTGAAACTTGAGGCTCCTTTCTGCCCAGGCCCCATGAAGGTTCCTCCTCGGTAGAGTCACTACAGTGTAGATTGGGGTCCTGACTCTAGTTCTCTTTCTTCGTAAGTTCAGACTGGCCTCATCTTTCTTCCCTGAGCTGTGTCTTCCCTCCACCTAAACTGCCCAGCTTTCACTATTAGGGCAGCCAGTGACTCCCTCAACACCTGTGTCCATCTCCATAGCATTGGCTTGACGACTGCCTGGGGAGAGAAGCAAAACAAGGAGCTCCTGGACCTTTCTAATTCAACCGACTCTGTCTGCAACAGATGTGGAAAGGGTCAAGTGTCTGTGTACTCTGTAAATTATTGGAAGTTACATCCAAAGTTGGGGGGGATGAAGGGACATGGGTAAAAGTAGCATTTACTTGCCTGAATAGATTGTCATCTCCGAAGCTTACTTCCTCCATCTGCTAACCTAGGCCCAGTCTTTGAAGCTTCTAGCCTCCATACAATCTAACCTAGGCCTGGAATGTCTTCAGCTTCTGAGACTTACTGGCTGAATAAGCTCACCCTCTCTTGTTCTTTCAGCTCTGGCTGGCTGGTTCACCTCAGCTGCTATGGCTCAAACGCCTGTCTTATCTGACTGATTCCACATGGCGTCTCTCTGTTTCTCACTGAATTGCTCTACTTGGCTTCAAACTAACTCCAGCAATCTGTTCCAATCTTCTCTTTCTTTCTCTGCTCGTTCTCTTTAACCTTTTACTGTAAACCTGCTCCCTTAAGTAGCTTCTCTTTCCTCTCTCAAATCTTTTTTCTGCCACTCAATTAGACATCACTTTCAAACATGGATGCTTTCTTCTACAAACTAACTTTACCGTCATTGTTTGGGATTAAAGGCGTTTAGGACCATGTATATTTAGAATATGCTTTAAAATATTTGCCAACATAAAGAGAGGCAGCTCAATTTCTTAATCTAGGTGACAGGCATGGAAGCATCAATTCAGTGTGGCTTTTTCTTCAGCCTGACCTTGAATGCTTGAAGATGAGGATGACTGTTAAATACTATATGTCTATAAATACTGTTTTTGTTTGAATATTTTTTCTCTTGGAAAAAAAAAATAAGTACTTCTAAAACAAAATACAAATACTCATCTCCTAAGCAGCATCTAATTATTTCACAACCCATTTTCTCGACTCTGATCTTTTAAATGCTATAAAACAGCAAATAATGCCGAGCAACATATTATTTTGCCTGTGCTATAATTTTGAGTGAAATAAGTATTTACAAAAATGAAACCTGCAACTTTAGATTTAACGAGGTTTTAAAATCACATGCATTTTCCATCTAGTTTTATTATGGACTCTTTAAAAAAAAATCTTCCTATTTGACTAAGCACTAAAGTAGCCACGTGGTTCTGCAAAAACTACGGTCAGGTGAATTACATGAAAAAACCATCACCAAGAATTTACCTGCTGACACAGCACCGGTAATTGTCAAAATATATTCTTCCTCTCTCATATGCTATAGGTGACTTGGAATGAGTTGTCCAAACATTCTTAAATTTAGTACTCTCCTGGAAAAAACAAAGAATTTCACTTTAGAAAAGTACTCAGCTATGGAAGCATTTTAGGTGGGTGGCGTAAATCTACGGTTTTTAAGTACATTGTTTTCTAGTTTTCTGTCCACACGTGTTGGTTTAATTCATGCCCAACTTTTAGATCGATTGGTTTGTAGGAAGGCAAAAGAAGACTTTTAAAACTAAAGCCACGAGGCGGACCCATGAGTACCTATATTCTAACACCCTAATTGCAGGACATGGATGCCTCTCCCCACTTACAACCCTCAAAAGGGAATCAGAGCGCATAAAACAAGCAAACAACCGGCAGGAGGTTGGACCCCAGGCACTTTCACTACGGCGGGCATCACCTGGCACACCAGAGCCCGCAGGATGCCCAGGTTCGTCCTCTGCACCACGCCTGCATCGCGTGCGAAGAAGCCCAGAGCCCGGCGACTCAGCCTCTGGCACACATTGGCCTTCAGGGTCCGGCCCATGGAAGCTCGCGGTCCGCAGGGCCCAAGAGGGGCGCGCCCCTCACTTCCGCGAGGGGTGGCAGCTGCCGCCTGCGAGGCTCCAAGGAAGGCTGAGGCGGGAGTCCGCACTGGGCACTCGGGACAGAGACCAACAGCTAGCACCACAAGGGTTTGGTGCAAAGGAACAGAACCGACAGCGCCTTCTTGGCCTTTCCTTTGCCTCTCGGGATTGCAGCTGCACCTCGCGGCTTGCCGTAGCCACTCCCTCTCCCGGAAATGTAGTTCCCGTGGCCTTTTTATAGTTTCTTTCGACCCGGGCCTCTTTTTCTCAGAACTACAATTCCCACTAAGCAAAGCGAGGAATGGCCCCGCCCCTCCCCTCCCATATTCCTTCCCTCCTGACCCTGGTAGGTTGCGCAGTACGGCTGCGCAGTGGGTCGGGTCGCTTTCCTGGCTGCACGCGGCTGGTGGGTAGACCCTTGGGGGCGCTGCTTCATCTGTATTTCTCCCAATCCCTTCCCGCCCTGGTGCTGGGGGCTAACTGCCAGCCCCCACTTTAGCCCTGCGAGGTTCTGGCCACGTGTTCGGAGAGGTGTTGTGTCCAGTGGGACCCTCCAAAGGTACGCCCGGTGGCTTTCCCTCAGCCGCACGTGGGACGTTGTGGATGAGGTTGACTTGAACTTTTGGTTGTACACACACTATGCTTTTGCATTGTGATTACTAGTGAAAGATGCAGCGTTTCCCACCAAAGTAGGATTGAATTTCTTTTTCCCAGAGGCCCGCCCTTGTGTGGCCAGTGGGGACCCTGGGCTGGTTTTGTGGTAATTGCTGTGTTTTCTTCCTCCTATTTTTCCTTATAGGGAATAATATATGAAATGATTGCGTTGTTATTGGACTGCCTAAGGTAATCTAGTTGATTTACCTAAGGAAAAACTAACATTCTCTGTTAACTAGTTCTGCCTGTGTGTTCAAAATTTCCAGCACACTAAAATTTCCTTAACTGTACACCACCCGTTTCCTGAACGTAAACCCCTTTAGTGTGGGCTCTGCATCCCCCCCGCTTAGACTTGGCATGCTCCTTGATCTTCGGTGCTTAAAGGAAAAGTCAGTAAGCACACCAGCTTTCTGACTGACAAAAGTACAATACTGGATGAGTGCGCTGGGTCAAAATTTAACTTTTATTTTTAAGAGGGAGGGGTAGATTATTTTCTTCTGGGCCTGCCTTTCTCCCCCCACCCTCCAATATTTCATGACTTGCTTATAGCATAGGGTGGAGTGCCTTGTATATTTTTAGAACGCTGTACAATGGTTAATTTGGTCATTCATGAAGGCAGCTGTCACTGAGAGAACTGGAACCCAGAAAAATATAGCTGGATTTTCTTTGGCTGAAGCGAAATGCAAATCATTGCTGAATTGCATTCATCATTTCTCTTTCTTCTCTCTGCAGCTCCTCGCTTTCTGTGCTCTCCCACCATGGCAGAGTTTTTAAGCAGATATAAACTGTGCTGATTCTTCACATAATTTTTAAAACACCACTATAGTTGAATATTCCAACAAAAACAATAGCGAGTAGTGACCATACTTTGATTGGACCCTCTTTTCACTCGCTTCCTCATATAAAGTGCCAGCAGTGAGTTAGTTAATGGCTGGACACAGACCACCCCTCTTTTGCTCCATTTAATGTCTTTCTTTGTTTGGATCAAAGTTCTCTGGTTCTACCAGATCTAACTGCCTGTCCTCTGGGAACTCTGTAAGCTTGAGAAGTTTATTTACATGCTTCTCTTTTATTTGCATTCCTATCAGTGTGATACTTCAAGGCCAGTTAACTCTAAGAGTTTTCCAGGTCTTCCTGAATGGCATCAAGCTTGACCCCTAACTCATCACAGTAAATGATTTCTTTCATCATTTTTGACAGCCAGTGAGCAGGCTGGGGCTGTGGGAGAGCAAGAAGGGACTGCACAATGTGCACAGCTTGGGCAGCCCCCACTCTTCTTACCCATCATTCTGGAATGTTCTCTTCCTGTGGTATTTATCTTACCACCAAGCTCTCCAAGGAGAGTCATTAGACTGTCTTTGCCTCTCCCACAACCCAGTCTTTTTGATTCTATTTCTGTCCAATCTTTTCATCTAAGCAGTTTTGTGCCTTCCTGGGTTTTTTTTTTAAATCACATTATTAATTAGCCTTCTGATTGTTCTTTTTTGCCTATACTTGGATACTTTCGATCCCAACCTGCTGAAGTTTTTGTAGAGTGATTTTACTAATGCACAAAGCTGTCACATCATTCTTAGTGGCACATAGTCATTCATTGCAGAATGTCTCAAACCAGAATCCAACCCAAGATCCATTGTTAAAGTATTTTTAGTATGTTAAGTACATGCAAATATAACACTGTATAAAGTCCTGTGTATCTTATATGCAACTATAATAGCCAGGCACTTGTAAGCTAAATGGAGCAGAACTATATGAGCAGTAAGTTCAAGTGAATGCCTACTCGTTGTGATCATTGATTCAGTTCTGCTAGACCTTAAAATTCAGAAAGCTAGCCAGTCTGCCCTATCCTTCAAGGCATACTTTCCTTACACTGAGACCTATACATATTTTTCTAAAGTTAGAGATTACTCAGTGGTCCCAATCTTTATTTAAACCACCTGGAAGCTTTCCCTTGTCCAGTGGGCCTTGACTTTATTTGACCTTCACTGGACAGCATCATTTACCTACGTTAAGTGTCTTAGTTATTTTCTGTAGCTATAATGAAACACCATGGCCAGAAGCAACATGGGTAGGAAAGGGTTATTTAGTTTATATATCCTGAATCACAGTTCACTGAGGGAAGTCAAGGCAAGAACTCAACCCCAACAGAGGCTGATGCACAGGCCATGGAAGGGTGCTTACTGCTTACTGGCTTGCTCCTCTTGACTTGCTCAGCCTGCTTTCTTACGGAACCCAGGACCACGAGCCCAGGGATGGCAGCGCCCTCAATGGGCTGGGCCCTCCCCTATCAATCACTAATTAAGAAAATGACCTACAGGCCTGTCTGCCTACATTCTAATGCTGTGACCCTTTAATACAGTTCCTCATGTTGTGGTGATCCCCAACTATAAAATTATTTTTGTTGCTACTTTATAATCGTCGTTTTGGCTACTGTTATGAATCATATAAATATCTGTGTTTTCCAGTGGTTTTAGGTGACCCCTATGAAAGGATCATTTGACCCTAAGGGGGTCACAACCCACAGATTGAGAACCGCTGTTAAGGAAGTATTTATCAATCATGGTTTACTCCTCTCTGATTCTAATTTGTGTCAAGTTGAAGTAAGACTAGCAGGGACTTTTTCAATACTCTGCACGTGTGGCAAATGTACAGCTTGTTGTGTAGTGTACCCCTAAGCCCAAACGTGGGACCCTAAGCCCTGGAAGACACTCAGATAAAAGATAGTTCTCTGACTATCTTTTTGTTAAAAATCTTTTTTCTTTTTTGAAGATTTTTTTTTTTAATCAGGTTGAAAATAAGGGTTTCTCTATCAGGCTCATTGTCAAGATACATGCTCAGATTCCTAAGGGTCCATGGAGGATGGATCAGAACCCCTTAGTGACCGGCATAAAACATGTTGTCTTTGCCTTGCTGCATTCTCAGCCTTGTCTGTTGACCGATCTTCATGTCTGTTCCTGTTCTAATGTTTCTCCACTTGCTTAAGACTTTCTACTTGAGACTTTCTCCAGAGCTCCCCTTCCTTTTTCTTTCTTTTAGCGGTTAGGCTCAGGACTCTTGCCAGGGACCCAGCTCTGCTTTCCCTGACCCTCCAGCTAAGTAGCCCTGAATGTATCCCTGCGTTACTCTGCATATGTTTGTGGCACTATATTGAGCTAACCTGGGCAGAAAAATGAGCTGTAATACTGCTCTGCCTCTCTAGCACACTACTTAAAATATGGTTAACGAATGTGTAGGTTGAATGAATGAATGAATGAATGGTACAAAATCAGTTTGTAGAATCTATGATCAACAGCTAAGTGCTTTTAACATCAATGAAGACTTAGTCTCGTCTTAGTCTTTAAATCAATGGGAAGCTAAAGTAGAAATGAGAAATACAAATCCCTATGAATTCAGCCTTTACAGTACCTGCCAAGGGTGGTGGCACATGCCTGTAATCCCAGCAATCAGGGAGGCAGAGGCAGGCAGATCTCTGTTATTTCAAGGCCAGTCTAGTCTACAAATCGAATCCAGGACAGCTACACAGAGAAACCCTGTCTCGGAAGAAAAAACAACAAAAAAACAACAGAACAAAAAAGCAGTAACTTTTGTTTCGTTTTGGTTTTTCAAGACAGGTTTTCACTGTGTAGCCTTTGCTGTCCTGGACTTGCTTTGTAGAGCAGGCTAGCCCTGAACTCACATCGTGCTGCATACTTTTAGTACCAGCACCGAGGAGGCAGAGGCAAGTGTTTCTCTAAAGAGTTTGAGGTCAGCCTGGTCTACATAGTGGATTCCCAGTAAGATCCTGTCGTTTTTTTAAAAAAAAAAAAAAAAAAAAAATTTGTTTGTTTGTTTTAATAATGTAGATAATAAAATAGCATTAACAGACACAACTTATGATTACAGTTTCTCTAGTTTGGGGAGTAAGATAAAAATAAATATTGCTTCTTTTCTCACCCCCCCATTTTTTGTTTTATCAAAATACTTAACATTTTACCCATGATATTTTAAAGACAAGAAAACATATAAATTTGGAAGTTAATAAAATGATTTCTGTTTATATGATTTGCTTAAAGAAAGGCAATTTAAATAAGCAAGCACTCAGGCTTTTGAATATTTGTTCCGAAACAAAATTTGAAGCAAGGCCATTGGAGGCCATCATTCCGCAGTTACTGTCCTCTGCCTGGGCTAGGACCTGTTTTTGGCCTAGGGTACAACAGTGATTGTGAGAGGAGGACCAGCTAGAAATGGTTCTCAACCTGTGGGTCACAACCCCTTTGGGGGTCAAATGACTTTTTCAGAGGCGTCGCATGTCAGATCTGCATATCAAACATTTACATTATGATTCATACCTAGCAAAGTTACAGTTATGAAGTAGCATAAAGCTAGAAGCCCCCGTTTAGCCAGAGAGGTCAGAGAAGTCCTCTTTAAGGGTGAGCTTTCAAGCTGAGCTCTGAACGCTGAAGAGGACCGCTCTGCAAAGGTCTCAGGAAAGAGAACGCATGGTGGTTCATGCTTGTAATCCCAGCACTCAAGAGGCTGAGGCAGGAGGGCCCAGGTGAGTCCCAGGCTAGACTACAAAATGGCCGTGTCAGACCCTGTCTCAAACAAAGGCAGGCTTCCAGGATGCTCAATTACAGGATTCTTGAGGCTTGTAACAACCATGTTGGTTTGTTCTAAAATGTCCAGAAGGCTAGTGTGGCTCTTTTGTATACAGGAGGAAGATAGACTCAGAGTGGTAGGCAGGGGCCTACCATGTCCAGCCATTCAGGCTGAAGAAAGGCTTTTGAGTTTGTTCTCTGTGACAGAGGCTTTGAGAAGGGGAGTAGCATGACCTAATTTGTTTCAATAATGTCAGTTTGGCTCCGGGGTGGAGAATGTACTGGTTGGCCTCTCTTCTGAAACTGGATTCCAATCATTATGGGATCACATGTCCGAATGTGGGAGCCATGAGAAATTTGGCGATAGTAAAAGGTTTCAGAATGCACAACCAAGAATCCGTTCAAAAATCAGATGTGTGATGAATCTGATGGGTTTTTAGCACTGCTTGCCTGTTACAGCCTTAGTCCTAAACACACAAGGGTACACACTCTACATTACACACGCTGTTACACCACACAACACACTTCCTATTGTATGTTATGAACTGCAGTATTTTTTCTGTCTGTATGTTGTAGTAACTAAAAATTAATTAATGTTTGCTATTGATTGCAGGCTTGTGGCAGTCACTATTTAACCCGCTACCATATCAATAAAAGACTGACACCTGTTACATTTTTAATATGCCTCAAGCTCTGGGGCTGGGCAGAAACCACTCCCCTGGGCTACCTTGTACCTTTCAGCCATGCATTCCATGCCAATTGCTCTAATAATTTCTAGCTGGGCTACTTCCCATCCAGTATCTCATAAATGCTTGCATATGTTTCTCATCTGGCCCTTTCTCTCCATCACTGATCACCGATCCTCAGAGTAAACTCCTCCCAGCCACGTGGTTCTCCTTTAGTCTAACTGATAGCAGTCTCCTCCTTCCTCCTTCCACCTCCTTCCTCCTCTCCAGCTCTTCTCCCTCTCTTTCCCTCCTGTGATCTCCTGTCCTCCAAGCCTCCGCCTGCCTCACTTCTGCCCTGCCCAAGTGTAGGTATTCATTCAGCCAATCAGGGATAATTTGGAGCCCAGGTTACACAGCTTCACTTTGGTATACTGGAGAGTCAGCTCATAGCAGACAGCAGACCTCAGGGAGCAAAATAATTAACAGTCATATGTAAAGCACCAGACCGCAACATAACATTGATACAGGCTCTTCTGTTCTTACAGAGGCAGAATAGTTTAAATACAGAAAAGAATGATTTTTTTTATTTCCCTATCATCATTCTTCAGCATTTGAGGATCAAATTATTACATCCTGGGATTATACGGTGTTAGAATGTTTGATTTGAAATTTGCTGTTTGGGTTGCAGGCTTGAGTTTTATAAGTTTTGGCTTGTGATTAGGACAGAATTTCCAACAATATCTGAAATGGACCTAAATGTGCCTCCTGCCAGTTTGTAGTAGTTACTTATGCAAAGTGGTATTCTCAGCATTGATAATTATAAAATCTACATCAACCCTGAAAAGGCTTTGAAGATGTTCTACGTCTTATGATAACACTCAGCCCAGATCTAATTCTTTCTTATTAATTTATTTATATGTGTAGTTCATGCATGCCTGTGTGTGTATATGGGTGGAGGCCAGAGTTTGAAGCTGGAAGTCTTCCTTGATTTCTCTCTGACTTACTTTTGAGGCAGCGCCTCTCATCGAACCCAATCTGTCCACCTCTGCTCCTAGGTTGCTGGGATACAGGTATGCACGACCACGCCCTACATGACCACGCCCTGCATTTTTTAAGTGGCTGATAGGGATCCAAACTCAGGTCTTTATGCTTGCACAGCAGGTACTTTACTCACTGAGCCATCTTCCTAGCACTGAGATTTAAGTATTTTTGTAAAAATACACTGGCTGTGCAGGACGTGGTGGTAACGTCTTTAATCCCAGTGTTTCTTGGGAGGTAGGTCTCTGTGGTTTCTAGGCCAGCCAGGGCTACACAGTGAGATGGAATCTCGAAAACAAATACAAGCACAGCTATATCATTAGTATGAAAATATTTCATCTTTATAAAATTGATTTTTAAAACAACAAGTCTCAGTGTGGGTGGTCCAGACTTGCCTTAAATTTACTGTGTAATTCAGTCATCTTGATGTCCTGATTTTCCTGCCTTGGCCTAACTGCAGATGAATTTTAGAAGGATGGGTAAGAGGACTTCAGATGTAATAGATTAACGATGAGGAAAAAAACAATTGAGTGAGACTCTGGGTATGGGTCAGTTGGTAGGGTGTTTGGTCTGCATGTGTAACACCCTGAGGTGGTTTGTTACTATGCAGAAAAACAGCTTTTAACTTAAATCAGGTACAAACTCTTTAGAATTTCCTGTAGTGTTAAAACTTGGTGACTCTTTTTGGGTGTGTGTGTGTGTGTTCCTTTTTTTGTTTTGTTTTATTGTTGTTTTTTTGAGACAGGGTTTCTCTGTGTAGCCCTGGCTATCCTGGACTCACTTTGTAGACCAGGCTGGCCTCTGCCTCCCAATGTGCTGGGATTAAACGTGCATCACCACCTCGACGTTTTTTTAAGAAGCACTTAACTTGATGTCGCAAAGGGGTTTTTTTTGTTTGTTTGTTTTTGGGTTTTTTTTTTTTTTTTTTTTTTTTGGTTTTTTGTTTTGTTTTTGTAAAAATCGTAAGCCAGGTGGTTGTGCATGCTGTGCAGCATTTGGGAAGGAGAGGTAGATAGTGCTCTGTGCTTTTAAAGGCAGCATGGTCTACAGAGTGAGTTCTAGGACGGCCAGAGCTAGACACCTTGTTTTGACTCCCCTTCTTCTCCTCCCAATTTAAAAATGTGTCTTTTCCATTTAAGTCTTTAATTAAATGTGGAAGTGATGTAAATTAGTGATCCATTTTGTTAATTTGCATATGCAAGTATGAAAACTTGTCCCAGAAACATTTATTGAGTAGTCGTCATTTCTGTGTAGAGCTGCTCGGTTAGTGCTAGTATACATCAAATTACATATGTGGTGGCTTTATCTGTCTTCTGTTGCTACAACAAAATATCTGAGGCTGGGTACCTTAGAAGTTTATTTAACTCCTATGTCTGGAGGCTGGAAGTCCAAGACCCGGCAGCTGAATTTGTGTGACTTCTTGGGAAGTTTCCCTTGGCTGTGTCACATGCTTGATGGCATCGTGGTGGGAACGATAGCAGTGCTGTTCCAGCGATGTAAATAATGACATAGATTTACTAATATTTTAAACCTTAGGCATTTTAGCTGGGCAGACTCTCAGCTAGCCTAACCCGACTTATCCTGGCATTATGTCCCAGGACACACCAGGGCTTTTACTCTCTGTTTCTATTCACAACTGTTCACTCACTCGCTCTCCCCACTACCACATCCCTTGGTGATTCTCCTGCCTCTAAGGAGTCCTTTTCTCTGCCCAACATTTCTGCCTTCCCCTTCTTGCCCAGCTCAGCTCTTTATTAAAGCCAATCAAACACAATTCTAGATTGCCTTAGGCACGTGAGGAAAGAACAACTATTTTTAAACTATGAGAGCAATGGTGGGCCTTAGCTCTCTGCCAGCACAGAATTAATGACTGAATACGCAGAGACACACCTTCACACAGTGCTCCCCAACAGGGAGCAGGCTTGAAAATGTTGACAGGAAGCCAGAAAGACTCAGGAACCATCCTTGTACTTTTCCTAAGAACGGCGAACCTTGCTCTTCTTCCAGGAACCAGGAACTCACAGAGTTCTGGTGAAAACTATACATATTCCACAAACATTGCCTCCTGCGGTCTATACTCACCTTCCATTAGACCCTGTTCTTAGAGGCTCTGCCACCTTTCAACACCTCACACTAGGGACCAATCTTCCTGTGTGTGAGCCTTTGGGGGACGGACCTGAACCATATGTAAGCCATGGCACGTGGTTGGGTATGTTTCTAGTCTCTGTTCTGTTCCATTCTAGTTTTCTCTCTCTGAGCAATAGCTCACTAATTATTACAGTTAGTTTTGTAACAAAGCTTGACAGCTGGTGGAGAAAGCCTTATAACTCAGAAATGGTTTTTTGTTGTTATTGTTCTTTGTTTTTGCTATTTGTACTTTTCATTTTAAAACCATTTAAGTTCCACAGAAAACCTCACTAGAATTTTAAAAACAGATGTTTTTAATTTTATTTTATGTGTGTGAGAGAGACCAAAACAATTAAGAATTAGGTTTTTGGGTTGCTGGATTAACATTAAACACCAGCCTGAATGAAGACCAGGCATGTTAAGACATGTCCAGCTGGGCCTGCTGCAGTAGGGAGCCAGCCTTGCTGCATTCTTTTCTGCCCACTAGAGATACTGTTGCCAGGAAACTGGCCCAGATGGCCCCCATATTGTTACAAGTCAGTAGCCTTGTTTCTGGAGATATCACTGAATGTGCTAATTATCTCTCTCCCGTAGCAACAACCAATCAGGACAGGACATTGGACCGAAACCCAAGACCAGATGTTGTCCCCTACACACCAAGAGAGAACAAAGAAAGCCAGAACCATTTATGGTTTTGGCACCTTCCCACAGCCAATCATTTTAAAATTCAGTTCCCCTTTTGTGTTTAACCAATAGAAGCTTGCCAGGGTGGAATTCTCCTGCTTTGGGCATGGTGGGGGTGGGGGCAGAAATGGAACCGATAAATCACCCTCAATCCTGACCTCAGGGCTCTCAGTTGATACCAGTGCCTTGGTGTCTGTGAGAGTCCCAACTTGAGCTGCGAATAAAGATCCTTGTGTGTTTTGTAACGGACTCAACGTCTGGTGGTCTTTTGGGGGTCTCGCAAATTGGGCATAACATCTTGGTGTGATAGCCAGGAACCCCAAGTCCCTCAGGACCACCCTTGCAAACCTCTCCCCCTGCCCAAGCTGGAGGATCAGAACTCTGGATAAGCACTTTTGTCTTGGCCAACTTCTGTGTCTTTGTTCTGTCATTCTGTGTATTTTTGAGATCTCAAGGCAGTAGACAGTGAGTGGCCACGGAGCAGTCCCAAGTCTGTTTGATAGGCCTGGAAAAAAGTGGGTTGCTTCCACAGAGACAGGAAGTGCTGCTGATGTATTGTTTTGGGGTTCTTACCCGCTTGCTTGGCAGAATCTGTTGTTTGGCTTTGTGTGTGTGTCTGGCTGGCTGGCTGTGGTGACTGTTCTCATTTCTTTGGACAGGAAAAGGACGACATATAAAATGGGACAGATTCCTTCTACTCCCCTGGACCTGATCCTGGCCCACTTCAGAGACTAGGGGCCAGGGGATGGAATCTTTCTCTTTCTCTTAGACAAATTCGCCATCTTTTACAGCTCTGAATGGTTTACCTTCAACATCGGATGGCCACAGGAAGGGTCTTTTGACTTAAAAATTATCCTAGTAGTCAAATTAGTGATCCTTAGACCTGACACAGGTCACCCAGACCACTTTCCCTAAATCATGGTCTGGGAGAACATGGTGTTTGACCCAACCCCCTTGTGGCTCAAGTCTTCCAAACCTTTCCTCCATGCTAACCCAATTTATCTAGGCCTGGAAGCTAATGCATTGCTAACTTTGGCAGAGAGGCAACCTGAGTAGGACAGCTCAGAAGAGCAAACCCACAGGGAAGACCAACTGCCATGTCTATCTGCCACTGTACCTCCCCGTTCCCTATTATTACTTCCTTACCCTAGCCCCTCACAGGCTCCGCCGCCTGGAAACAACAGACACTGAGGCTGATGAAGCTGCAGCTGCAGCAGAAGTCATTCCTGAGGCAAGCCCCTGCAGCTCAGGTCCAAGCAGAAGGACCAGTGGCCACACCCGAGGTAGATTCCACAATGGCCCTGCCTTTCCAAGCAGTGGGACTGATTGAAGACCGAGGCAATCAGCCTCACCACTATTGGCCTTTCGCTCCTAGTGATCTTTACTACTGGAAGGAAAAGCATGCTAAGTTCTCAGAAGAGCCAAATGATCTCATAGAATTGCCTGATACTGTTCTTTTTACCCATCAGCCCTCTTGGGATGATTGTCGGCATCTATTGGTGAACTATCCTGTTCACCAAGGAAGAAAAGGAACGTATCCAGGTGGAAGCTAAGAAATTAGTTCCTGACACAAATGGGGAGCCAACCACCAACCAGGCTCATATAGATACCAGCTTTCCCTTGCAGAGACCTACCTGGGACTACAGCCCAGGAGCAGGTAAGGAGAGGCTCCTAAGTCTACAGCCGGGCTCTGTTGGCAGGTCTTAAAGCAGCAGCTAAATGGCCCACTAATTTGATTAAGGTTTATGATGTTAAGCAAGGACCAGACAAAAGCCCTACAGCTTTCCTAGAAAGAATCATGGAAGCTTTCCAGAGGAACACACCATATGATCCAGAGGCAGCCGAACATAAGGCCACAGTAGAAATGTCCTTTGTGGCCCAGGAGAAAGCTCCAAGGTCTAGAAAATTTGCAGGAAAAGAATCTCAGCTTAGTTAACCGAGGCAGCTAAGGTGTATAACAATAGAGTCCAGAGGAAAGGCAAATCAGGGTCAATCTACAAAGTAACAAAGATATGGCAAGCTCGATGCTAGCAGCCACTGAGCCTATAGGTCTCAGCAGGCTCAGGACACTGAAGGTAAGAGACGGAACAAGGGCCAGTCAAAGTTGGGACGTAATCAATGTGCTCACAGTAAGGAAGAAGGGCATTGGGCAAAGGAATGTCCCAAGAAAAGGGGAGCTAAAAAGACAGTCCCCCTGGGGGCAGGTGATAGCGAGGACTGATGGGGATGGGGTTAGGATGCCCTAACCAAACCTGGGGTAACCCTAAGAGTGGAGGGGAAGCCAGTGGATTTCCTGGTGGATACTGGAACCCAACATTCAGTTTGGCTGCAGCTGAAGGGTCCCCTGTCCAATAAAAAATTTGGGTACAAGGAACCATGGAATGAAACAATGTCCGTGGACTATCCGAAGAACAGTGGACTTAGGAAAGAATGGGCTGAGTAACCCATTCATTCATAGTGGTACCAGATTGCCCCCTCCCCTGCTGGGGAAAGATCTCCTAACTAAGCAAGGAGCCCAAATACATTTCTCGTCAGATGGCATGAAAGTTCTTGACCACCAGGGGCCGGTGCATGTCCTCACGACCACACTGGCTAACAAACGTAGACTTTTTGATACAATGTTAAAATGTTAAAACCGGCTGCAGCCATAGAGATCTGGCTAGAAAACTTCCCCCAAGCACGGGCAGACAGGAGGTATGGGATTGGCTAAACATAGACCACCTGCTTTCGTTGAATTAAAGCCTGGCGCAGATCCCGCCAAGGTCCAGCAGTACCTGGTGCCTCCAGAAGCCAAGAAGGGCATCACCCCTCACATCCATTGGCTACTAAAGTTAGGGGTTCTCAGGCAATGTCAATCAGCCTGGAACACGCCCTTGCTACCGGTTAAGAAGCCTAATTCTGTTGACTATTGGCCAGTTCAGGACCTCAGAAAGGTCAATAAATGGGTAATGGACATTCATCCAACTGTGCCTAACCCATATACCCTTCTGTGTGCATTGCCCCCAGAGCACCCATGGTACACAGTTCTAGATTTAAACGATGCCTCTCTCAGTCTGCCTCTCACCCCAAAAAGCCAGGAATATTTTGCATTTGAATAGCACGACCCAGACATTGGAATAAATGGACAGTTGACTTGGACCAGAGTCCCTCAAGGATTCAAAAACTCTTCAAGATCTTTACATGAGGACTTGGGTGAGTACCGAGAACAACACCCCTAAGTTACTCAGTTGCAGTATGTGGATGATCTGCTGATAGCAGCTGCTGACAAGGAGACTTGCCTACAAGGAACAAAGGACTTAATCAACACTCTCGGGGAACTTGGCTTTCGAGCCTCAGCTAAGAAAGCTCAAAAATGCATGTCAGAAGCACAATACCTAGGCTATATCCTAAAAGAAGGTAAAAGATGGTTGTCAGATGCCCACAAGAAAATAGTCCTGAAGATCCGACCCCCACAAGTTGGAAGCAGGTATGGGAATTCCTGGGGTCGCCTGGATACTGTATGCTCTGGATACCAAATTTCGCAGAGCTTGCTATGCCGCTTTATGATGCCACCAAAGAATAGCCATGTGACTTCTCATGGACAGCTGAGCCTCAGCAGGCCTTTAAGGCCATAAAAGAAGCATTGCTGTCGGCTCCAGCCCTTGGGTTGCCTGACGTTACCAAACCGTTCCAGCTGTTTGTACATGAAGAAAAAAAAAAGGAATAGGAAAGGGGGTTCTCACTCAGACGCTCAGACCATGGAGGAGACCAGTAGCCTACTTAGGCAAAAAGCTAGACTCAGTGGCAGCCAGATGGCCCCCATGCCCTCCGCATCATTGCTGCAGCAGCATTACTGGTCAAGGAAGCTAACAGATTGACTCTAGGGAAGGACTTGGTTGTAATTACCCCTCATGCCATTGAGGGAGTGCTGAAACAGCCCCCAGACTGGTGGCTGAGCAGCACTCATCTGACCCATTACCAGGCACTGCTACTGAATCCTTCTAGAGTCACCTTTTAGGTGCTGACTTCCTTGAATCCTGCCACTCTACTGCCAGACCCAGCCCTGGATACCCCTCTGCATGACTGCACTGGGATCTTAGCCCATGTGCACATAATCTGGCCAGTCTCCAGGATGTCCTCCTGACCAACACAGACGAGACTTGGTTCACGGATGGGAGCAGTTTCATCAGGGACAGAAAAAGGTATGCGGGGGCGGCAGTGGTGTCATTGACTGAGACTATGTGGGCAGAGCCCCTCCCTCCTGGCACTTTGCCTCAGAGAACCAAGCTGATAGCATTGGCAGAGGCATTAACTCTGGGAAGAGATTTAAACCTTAACGTGTGTACTGAAAGCTGGTATGCATGGCACCATCCACCGCGAACGAGGCCTATTGACAGCTGAAGGGAAAACTATTAAAAACAAAGAAGAGATATTGGCATTATTAAAAGCCCTCTGGCTCCCCCAAAGATTGGCAATCATTCACTGTCCAGGACATCAGAGGGGAGAAACTCCAGTCTCCAGAGTTAACAACCAAGCCAACCAAATGGCAAAAGCAGTTGCATTAGAGACGGAGCCCATTCTTGCTCTGGTCAATCCTAGGAGACCCGGTCCTCCCTAAGGAACCAGTCTTTCTCCAGAGGACATTAAATGGACCAGAGGATTGCCCATGTCTCAGTACTTAGATGGATGGTAGAGATCAACCGAAGGAAACCTGATATTCCCTGAAAAGCTGGGAGAGAAGATATTAAGAAAAATCCATCACTCCTCCTATATGGGTATCTGGAGGATGCAAGATTTGATTCGACAATCAGGAGTTATTATTAAAAATGCTAATTCTAAGATTGAGAACATTATTTCCAACTGCAAGGCACGCAAATTGACAAAAGCTGTGCCTAATGGTAAAAATGCAGGTCCCTGAGTGAGAGGTTAGAGACCAGAAGCCTACTGGGAAGTAGACTGCACAGAAGTGAAGCCTGGGAAATATGGTTACAAGTATTTGCTAGTTTCTGTAGATAACTCAGGATGGACTGAAACCTTCCTGACAGAGCACCAAATGACACGAATTGTAGCCAAGAAGTTACTAGAAGACATCCTTCCAAGGTATGGTTTTCCTCAGAAGATAGGGTCAGATAATGGACCAGAGTTTTGTGTCCAAGGTAAGTCAGTTTGGCCACGGTAATGGGGATTGATTGGAAGTTACACTGTGCTTATAGATCCCAGAATTCAGGACAGGTAGAAGGGATATATAGGACTCTCTCTAAAAGTGACCTTAGCTAAATTGACCTTAGAGACTGGCGGGGACTGGGTGGCTCTCCTTCCATTTGAGGTCTATTGGGTATGCAATTTTTATCAGATGGGACTCACTCCTTTTGAGATTATGTTTGGAGTCCCTACCCCTATTATCCCCAACCTACAAGCTGAGGTCATTGCTGAATTTGAAGATCGAGACTTCCTGAACGACCTCAAGGGAATACAATGGGCCCATAAACATGTTTGGCCTAAATTAAGAGCTCTTTATAAATCAGGTCCTCCACCGGAGCCTCATCGCTATAGACCAGGAGATTGGGTCTACGTCAAGAGACACCGCCAGGGGTCACTGGAACCACACTGAAGGGGCCTTACGTACATGGTGCTGCTGACAACAACCGACTGACTTGAAGATTGGCAGCATTGCCACCTGGATCCACTACACCCACGCCAGACCAGCTGGCCCTTTTGAGACCAAGAAGAACTCTACCAACTGTTGGGCGACATGGAAGGCATCAAAGGATCCCAAGCACCCACTCAAGCTCAGACTCACCTGGTCCTGAGACTGCTCATTGTATGTACTCTGCTTTCCTTAATAACCGCTTCTGCTCCTGCACACCCACACCAGCCCCTCAACCTCACCTGGAAAATAATAGCTACAGCCACTGGGGAAGTCGTTAACGCAACCTCCAGACTAGCCACCAGAAATACCTGGTGGCCACAACTGGAGTTTGATCTTTGTGACCTGGCGCATGCATCAGGCACCTGGGACCATGACAACCCTGAAGAAGGATATGGCTGTAAATACCCTGGGTACCGGGCTAGCCTCCGGAACCGTCATTTCTATGTCTGTCCTGGCCACGATAAGACCGAATCATGGATAGATAAGTGTGGGGGACCCGAACAATACTTCTGTGCCAGCTGGGGATGCGAGAGCACAGGACACATTTGGTGGGAGGCCAATCGGAAGGACCTAATCACAGTGCACAGGGGAGGCAACTATGGGCCTTACGCCAGTAATAACGTCAGCTATGCCGCTCGTTTCCCGGGGTCAGGAACAGTCTGGATAAAGGGAAAAAACAAGGGAACAGGTGGCCCCTGTCATACGCCTCCAGCTATCGGAGGAACACCTGGAGGCAGATGCAATCAAGTATCCATCACCTTTACTGAATCTGGGAAACAAGCCACGTGGGAATCAGGGAAAACATGGGGGTTAAGGATACACAGACCCGGTCCCACCTATGATCCAGGGTTACTTTTTACCATCCAACTTACCGTAAATAACATCCAAGGACCAAATCAACAGGCAGTAGGCCCCAATCCAGTTTTGAGGGTTAAAACCCAACGCCCTGGACCCCCTCATACCCCTACCACAAGCCCCAGGGTCTCCACCAGTTCAACAAGTTTGACAACTCCAGATCTATGACGGGCAAGACTACGGGCACCCACAATGCCAACAGACCCTTACTTTGACAATGAGCTCATCTGGACCCTTATGCAGCAAACCTATCAGAGGGGAGAATAAGAGACCAAAAGAATTAAGGATTAGGTTTTTGGGTTACTGGATTAAAGTTAAAAGCAGAAGCCTGAAGAAAGACCAGGCATGTTGAGACATTTCTGGCCAGCTGCAGGTAGGAACCAACCTTGCTACATTCCTTACTACCCACTAGAGAGACTGTTGCCAGGAAAGTGGCCCAGATGGCCCCCATTTCATTACAAAAGTCAGTAGCCTTGTTCCTGGAAATACCACTGAATATGCTAATTACCCCTCTCCCTAGGAACAGCCAGTCAGTACAGGACAGGACATTGGACAGAAACCCAAGACCAGATGTTCCCCCACACACACACTAAGAGAGAACAGAGAAAGCCAGAATTGTTTATGGTTTTGGCACCTTCCCACAGCCAATCATTTTGAAATGCAACATCCCCTTTTATGTTTCAACCAATAGAATTCCCCTGCTTTGGGCACGATGGGAGGGGGGGAGCGGGAAATGGAACTGATAAATCACCCTCAATCCTGAGAGCTCGGGGTTCTCAGTTGTATACTGGTGCCTTGGTGTCTGTGAGAGTCCCAGCTCAAGTTGTGAATAAAGATCCTTGTGTGTTTTGGAACAGACTCGACTCCTGATAGTCTTTTGGAGGTTCTCGAAAATCTGGGCACAACATATGAGTGTTTTGTCTGCATGTATGTGTGCATGCCTGGTGCCCACTGAGGTAAGATGAGAGCATTAGATTCCCTAGGACTGGAGTTATAGAACATTGTTAGCTGCCACATGAGCTCTAGAAACTGAATCCAGGTCCTCTGCAAGAGCAGCAAGTACTCTTAATTGCTGAGCCATCTCTGTAGCTTCCTCATTGGGATTTTGATTGGAATGACTTTATATCAAATTGAAGAGTATGGATAACCTACCTGTTTCAAATTATTCTACAAACAAGTCTTACTTCTTTAGATCTTTAGTTTCTTTGTAGTTTAATAAGTTTTCCTTCAGGGACTTAAATATTTTGCATCTTCTTAAGAATGTCACATTTTAAAGAATATTATAAATTGTGTTTGTGTTTTTGTGTGTACATATGTTTGTTTTGCTTTCTTGAAACAGGAACTCCTTTATGAAGCTCTTGGACTTCAAACTTAATCTTCCAGCCAAAGCCTCCCCATGTTGGGATTATAGGCATGTTCTACCATGCCTGCCTAAAAATTACAGGTTTTAATTTGATTAAGATTTTGTTTTATTACATAATATATTTACTGGGGCAGAGGAATGTGCTTGCCATGATGCATGTGTGGAGGCAACGGACAAGTTTCCAAGATTTGTTCTCTCTTTCCATTATGTGGTTCCTAGGGATCAAACTCTAATCATCAGGCTTGGTGACAAAAATGCCTTTGCCTGCTATGCCATCTTGCTGGCCCAATTGGATTTTTTAATATTATACTTTTTTGCAAGTAAATAAACATGCTTATGTCTTCTGTAGGTCAAGCAATCTTCCCAGACTTCTGCTTTAATTGCAATAATCACCTGTGAGCATCAGGCAGTTTGTTGTTTTGGTTTTGTTTTGTTTTGTTTTTTCCTTCAATGTTGCTAATCCCTCAGGAAATTGTGACAGTTTTGTTACTTCTCTGCCCTTAATCTTTCATTTTTATTTCCCCTTTTTACTGTGTTGTCCAGATTTGCAGTTAAGTTTCTACTCTGGTAACAATACTGATAACAGTAGTAATTCACTCTAGTATTTATAGAGAGAGTAGTTACTACTGGGGATAACATGGTTACCAGCAAGGGGTCTTGATAAAGTTAATTTTCTCTGCCAGTTAAAGTTAAAAGGCAGGAAAAATCTCAAGTGCAAGAGGTAGCAGAGAAATCTCTAACTCACAGACAGGGTCTGTTAGGATTGGCAGATGAGGGAAGGCTTGTACTGGGGTGAGTACACTCATGTGGACACAGGAAAAGGCCCTCTGCCTTGCAGGACAACTCAGAACTGAGCCATGTAGTCTCTTCTCCAGGGTTTTAAAGTCTCTGAAGGGCCTTTCTCCCCTAATTTAGGGTTGGTCATTTTGATTGGCTCACAAGCATGGTGTAAACGTGCCTTGACCTGTCCAGCTCTCCCTATCTGTCAGCTTACTGGGGAAACTGCACCTCCCAGTCCTACAGCCACCCCGCCGCAGGTTACCAACGGCTCCTCTCTATCAGTCAGTAAACTTCTCTCTTGTTCCATATTGGCGAAAAGTTCTGTTTATTTGGTCAACTAGACATTGAATTTTATCAGTGCTTTCTATGTACTTGCTGCTGTGGTCTATGATCCCCCCCCCCCCCAGTTTGATACTGTGGTAAAGTTGACTAAATGAGTTCATTTGGATAAATGTGGTGACATACTTTGTTTTTTGTGCATTGTAGGCTTTGGGTTCCTGCTGGCTCCAGTGCTCAGTCAGGTCTGAAATTTTGGTTTCTGAGAATTTCTTTCTGGCTTGCTGGCTCAGTGACAAATGTTGTTAGCATAATATATATCTTGGGCTGGTTCACCCAGCATTTGGGGCTGTTACATAGCAGAAAGGCTTCTGAGGTATCAAGTTTACCAAATTTCCAGAACTAGATTCCATTTCCTCATCCTTTTTTCAAACTATTAAAGCTTTAGTCGAGAACAGATTCCAAATGACTCCCACAGCCCTTCAGCGCTGCACACGCAATCCCGTTTAAATGGCTGCAAACGAGCGTTGTATGGTGGAAAGTGCAACGAAGCGAGAGTGAGAGGCCTGCTGTTGTGACAGCGGCACACGTGCTCAGATACTGACCACGTCTCCCTGGGGTTGTTCAGTCTCCTGCTGAGTGGATACTTGTAGGACTGAGGTGAGATCACATATGCTCACGGATACAAGCCTCATGCGAAGGCAAAAGATGAGATGCAAACACCATACCCAGTGCTTTCTCGTAGGAAAAGTACAGCAGGAATGGAGAGGGTTAGTGAGGTACGCTTCAGACTGTTCTTTTAGGGTGAGGTGCTACTAGACACAAGTAGTGAAAGTAGGAGCCTTCCAGTCCAGAGAGAGAGGAGGGGAGGGGAAGAAGGAAGAGTAAGGGGAGGGGGGAGGGGGAGGGAAGCGGGAGCATGCAGTAGGTTCCCACCCAGTCGCTTGTATTTACTACGTACTCGGTCACTGAGATGTGCCTCTGGCACTGGGTTGAAGCTTAAGGTATACAGAAGCTCGGGAGAATGGGAACAGAATGCAGGTCGTAAGGGAAGAAGTTCACTGTACATACAGGCAGCGTGGCCTGGGAGCATGTATTAAAGTTAGAGCACTTCCTGGCATGCGCAAGGCTTTGGGTTCCTTCTCCAGCACTGCATCACTGCTCCCCATACACAAAGCCAAGAAACCTGAACAGCAGCGAAGCCCTGCAAGGAGGAAGGTGCTGATGGGAGCAGCTTTGTAAGACTGGAGGTATTGTCGTCGTTGCTGGGGAAGACACAGTACTACCCCAAATTCCCTTCCCCTTAGGGTCCTCTGCTCAGGTAAAGCAGGATTCTTGACTACATTGAAAGATTTCAAGAGCGGCTGGAGTAAGGCAAAATTTGGGAGCTCATTAAGAGAGTACACACTTCAGACTTAAATACAGACATTAGAAACATGCACACATTTAGGTGTCTAAAATGGCCATGTTTGTGATTCTGTGGGTTTCTAAATTTTTTTTGCCCCCCCCCCCCAAAAAAAAACCAATTCAAAGGGTATCAGGGGCAGGGGGAGCATCACAATCACAGAAAAGAAACCCGACTCAAGAGAAGGCAAGACCAGAATTTGAGAATTCTTTGGTAAAATGTATATGAGTGTTATGCTTGCATGTATGTCTATGCACCATTTTTGTGCCTAGACACCCAGGTTGTTGACAAGAGGGTCTTAGATCCTGCCTAAGGTCTTAGATCCCCTGGAACTGGAGTTATGGATGGTTGTAAGCCACCATGGAGGTGCTGGGAGTCGAACTCATATATCTGCAAGAAAAAGTGTCCTTACCACTGAGCCATTTCTCCAGTCTGAGAATTCTTAACCTTAGTTTCCTGCTTTGTGTGAGTCAGTGACCTGGGTGATGCCAAAACCTCGGAGCCTGGCAGGGGCTTCTTTCTATGAGCGTAGATGCCTGCATTGAGATTCTGAAGTTAACCGTTTTGGTCTTCAGCAGATTTTGGATGAAGAAGTCCTGTTTTGTTGTTTGTTTTTGAGACAGGGTTTCTCCGTGTTGTCCTGGCTGTTCTGGAACTTGCCCTGTAGACTCAGAGATCCGCCTGCCTCTTCCTCCCTAGTGCTGGGATTAAAGGTGTGTGCCACCGTGCCTGGCAAGATGCCCTGTTTCCGTTTTGGTTTTGACTCAGTATCTGAGATGGGTAGCACCAACTGGGGCACACTTTTGTACCTCAGGCTGGCCTTGAACTTGCAGCAGACTTCCTACCTCTACCACTGAAGTGCTGCTGAGAGCTGGAACACAGGTTGCCAGGCTGCCATCTTGTCAGCCCCTTTTCCTTTTATAATTTTTGGGACAGAAGCCCAGCTGTGTAGCCCTGGCTGTCGTGGAGCTCCGGATCCATCTTCCTCAGCCACTGGAATCCTGGGGCTATCAGAATGGAACGCCATGCTTGGTTTTTATGATGCTTTCTTAGTATTACTTTAAGCTAGTACAAAAAGTCCCACAATGCTTTTTATGGAATATATCCTCGGAGCAACTTCATGTTGATGTTTCTCTTTGATGTGAAGAAAGAAAGCAACGTTTTAGTTGGGAATTGTTTCTTTCAGCAAGCAGTTCCAGGAACTGTTTTCCCAAATTCCTCACTGAAAACCAAAAGGCAAATAAAACGCCTGTGATTGGGAAGCTGTCTCTCTGGAGGTGCCCAGCAGAGGGCGCTCAAGCTTTCCCAGCCCTTCAGCATCCTTGCAAGGCTGGGCAGACCTGACTGGGGCCATCTGTGTTTGCTGTCTGAAGATTAACAAGTACCATACACGAAAGGATCGCGGTGCATCAGAACCACAATTGCCGAATGAGGAGAGAGAGCACCATAATGCCAAATGGCAGTGTAGAACTGCGGTCACTAGAGGACAGGCAGGGGAGGGAAGAGGGCTGCAAGGAGGTATCTATCGTATACCTGGTACAAAAAAAAAATGGAGTGAACTGCCATTCTGCAGCACAGCATAGTGTCTGTAGCTGCAGCCATAATAATAATTGAGGAGAGGCACTCAGAGGTTCCTACAATGACAAGATAAAAATTTAATGGTATAAAATGTTAACTGTTCTTTCACTACGTGTATTTGTATAATTTTGAAGGGAGAACAAAGAGGTAAGGTAGCAAGTGCCTCCTACAGTTGGTGAGTAGGAAGTCTCTAGATCACTGGAATTTGACATCCTAATGGGGGCTTCTGAGACCTTTGTAGATGGAGTGACACCTAGTACCCAGGCCAGCTTCTCCCTCCTTCCCTCAGCTCGTGGGTATTACATAGAACTTACATACCTAACAATTTTTAAATAATTTGTTTCATAAGTACAAAGGTAATTTGAGGATTTATTGTTGTTGTTGTTCTTTGAGAGGTGGAGATAGGAGAAAAGGAGTTCAAAACCAACCAGCAAACCCAGGAAGGAACGTTTTAAGGTAGACCACCTGTGAGACTGAGTTAGGAACCATCTTCCTAGACCATGCCTGAGCATGTGTGCATAGATGCCAGTTCCAGAAAAGGAGACCGTTCAAAAGGTTTCATTCCTTGCTTTTCTCCCCTGCCTACTCAGAGAACCTTTTTCTGTATTAATAAGTTTAAAGTTTTGGCAACATTTTGCATGGTTTTCCTCTCTATGGGTATGAATTTAATAATTTTGCCAGCACTATAAAAAATAACTATTTATACTTTTCCAGCATATGTACAAACAGTGCTGTGACAAATTTTTAACATATTCTGATTATTTTACAGAACATCTTTCTAAAAATAAAAATTTCCATCATTTGCTATGGTGATGTATACTTTCAATCCCAGCACTAAGGAATCAGAGGCAGAGGCCTAAGCAGAAGAACTCTTTGATCTCAATGCCAGCCTGGGCTACATAGAGAGGCCCCCCACCCCCAATCTAGAAACAGTCTGACAGACATTTATTGTTCTGTTTTGTAGGTGGAGCGAAGGTTTCTCCCATCTGTGTGTGGTTTTGTAATACCATGTCTTGATATTATGGAAAATATTTGTTCATCAATTGTAGTGGATCCTCTAAATGTTGACACATTTCATTGTACCAAATAAGAAGTATCTTAGCATTAGCACAGCAGTGGGCAAGTATTAGGAAGCTGCTACCTCATAGTGGTCCACACACATTTACTAGAATTTTATTTTTTGCCTAAAAGGCTGAATTCTATCAAAGGCAATGCATGGTGTCTGTTGTTTTCCTGACAGGCTTACTTTGTTTATTTTGGGGAAAATGACAAAGAAACAATTGTGTTTCATGAAGACAGTTTTTATGGCTTCATTAAAGAGACGTGTGAGTGTGAGTGACTGGCTCCGCCAGGTGTATGCACTCAGGGAAGAAGACGTGACTCTCAGGATGGTTTGTCACCTACGCTCTGGTTCAGGCCAGCCTGCTTGTGACCGTGGCCATATTGTCCGTACACCATCAGTGGACGGTGGCAATTAGCAAAAGGCAAATAACACACTAATATTGCCATAAAGACAGTTCTGACCCCTGAAGATCCTTCACGGGAACTTAGGGGCCTTTGTGGACCACACTCTAAGAACCTGTATTCTCCGTGGCTCATAGCAAAAGATTATTTCTCCTGATAACTAGCTTGAGGATAATTTGTGACTCAATTCCCGTGAAACCTGAGAGTAGGTTTCTGGGGAGCGGATGAGAAAGTTTCCTCATTCCTAAAGAGAGACTGAAGAAAGAGATGGCCCTTTTCTTTCTCTGGAGGTTGCTCTGGTCGTGTGGTAGCCATTTTGTAACCAGCAAGGGGACTCAGCCTTAGGATAAAGGTAAAGGCATCTCCAAAGATGCTTGATTAGTGTGGTAAACATTTCTGAATGGCAGTTTGTATTTGTTTTGTGCATGGCTCTTCATGAGTATATTTTCTGCTGAGGTTATTTCTACTTGTTTTCTAAGCATTCCTTATTTTGGTAATTGTAGTGTTCGTTTTTAAACTCTATTTTATTTAGGTGTTTAGGTCTCCACCTCCCTTCCGCCAACCCTTTAACCTGGGTAAGAGAAGGTTAGTGGGGAGAGGGGTCCCAGACCCTTCACTTCTTCTGGCTGTGTAGGGTCAGTGGGTTCCTTTACAGCTTTACCAATCTCCGTCAACAGCAAATGCAGCAAGCAATCCCTTCCAAGCCACTGTGACCCACAGTGTTTCTCTCGGTCTGTCTGCTCCAAACCGACACACTGTTGTGCTGCAGGCACATGCCACCCTTTCTTTTTCTGGACGATCCTAGAGCCCTAGACCACACCCCTCTCCATGCTGCACGAGGCAGACTGTTACCAGCTGGCATGACCACACCCCATGCAGGACACAGCTGTGGGCAGACTAAACCCCAAACTAAAATCCCGTGCTTGGGATTAAAACAAAACATTTATATAGCATAACTGAGTTTTTAAAGAAACCAAAACTTCCACCGCAGCTAGTGAAACATCCTAATGGTTTACAAATCTATCTATCATCTTTTATAACACTTCTAAAATCATGTCTCATGAATTCTGTGTGTGTGTGTTCGTGTGTGTTTATACACTTGGGTGCACAGGCGTGGGGGCCAGAGGTCTTCCTCTAGGGCTCTCCCCCTTACTGTCTTGAGGCAGGGTCTCAGTGTTTCCTCTAGGCCGACTGGCCAGTAAGCTGTTGGGGTCTGCAGTCTCTATCCTGGGGTTATAGGCACACACAGCCATGCCCAGCCTTTTATGTGAGGTTTGAACTCAGGTCTTCAGGCTTACAGAGCAAGTGCTCTTACCCTGTAGCCACTTCCTTGGTCTCATAAATGTATTTGTCTTTCCATTTTTTTTTTTTTTATACTTTAGCACCATATTTAAGAGATTTTTTTCTCCCCACTTTTTAGAAATATTTGTAATTTCTCTAAGCCTATTAAAATATAACTTAAGGGGCTGGAGTAATGGCTCAGCAGTTAAGAGCATTGACTGCCCTTCCAGAGTTCAACTCCCAGCAACCACATGACAGCTCACAACCATCTATAATTCAATCCATTGCCCTCTTCTGTGCAGGCACACGTACGTGCAGACACAACACTCAAATACATAAATAAATAAGTCTTTTTTTTTTTTTAAACAACAGATGTACATAGATTTGTTTGTTTTTGCTTGTTTACTTATTTGGTGGAAGGTTGTGACCATGTGCCCTAGCTCCTGTGAAGGTCAGAGGACAGCTTGCAGGAGCTGGTTTTCTCCTACCATGCGGGTGACAGAGGCAGAACTTGGATCGTTGACTTACAGAGCTTCACAGCCTTTAGATGTGACTGCTGTATGTTCAAAGTGTAATTTGTCTGCAGCTTTGATGGTCGATGTGGAGCAGAGAGATAATATTTCTCCCAATGGCAGGCCCATTTTCTTAATGTACTTCTTTGAATAAGTCATTTCTGTCTAATCCACTGACTCAAACGGTAGCTGTTACAGGCGCTTTTTGTATGTGTTTTGATCAGTTTCTGGACTTCCTAATCTGTTGCTTTTGCTGTGAAATTAGAGACATGGTCGGGACATTTGTTTAGAGGATGCTACAAGGTTCGAAGACAAGCCCGCTCCCTTGTACTGCCCTGAAGCCCAGCCCAGGCTCACCACATTGCCCTTTCCCTCTGTGTTCTCTTGGCATCTTCTGTACCCTTTTTTCTCCTTAAATTTCTTGTTCAAGTCCCCCAAAACATTTTCAGCATTTTGACTGGAATTACTTTAATTTTCTAGATGATTTGGGGGAAAATGTACTTTTTTTTTTTTTTTTAACATTCATGAATCTTTACCTCCAAAAGTTCCGAAAGTTCACATACCATTTCTTCATTAAGGTTGTCATTCATGCCATTCTGTTTTGTCATTCCTAGCTTTGTTCCTACCAGTCCTATATGCTATTTCTTGGTTGGATTTGTGGAGATCTTGCCCAGCCTGCTCTGTTTGTGTGGGGGGGGAGGGTGTCCTTTTCTATTTTTTTATTTTTTGTTGGTTTGGAATTTTTTTGTGTTTGTTTTTGTTTTTGAAACAGCCCTGACTGTCCTGGAACTCACTTTGTAGACTAGGCTTGCCTCAAACTCAGAGATCCACCTGCCTCTGCCTCCTGAGTGTGCTGGGATTAAAGTCGTGTGCTAAAGAACATTTTTAAGTTTGTGGTGTTACTGTGAAGTGGATTTGTGAGCCGACTGTTGATGCCGACTGTACCAGACACTGTTACCTTCATGAAGCTGATCTCTGGAGCTGTTTACTGGGAATTTATACATTTGTAGCAACAAGAACAGCCACTCAGCAAACAAAGGATATTGTCCTAGTGCCAAGAGCTTGCCCAGGTTGAGACTCTGGAATGGAGGAACAGCCTGCTGGAGCAGCTCCGGAAATTGGATTTCAAAGCCACTCCATCATTATCGGGGGAAATAGCGATTTCTCCATGTGACTTATTCACAGGGACACTTATTTTGATCACAGATACAATTTAGTGAGGCAGCACCGCCTCCTGCACACCCATCGCGTTTCCAGGCAGCAGGGAGACGCCGGCAGGTTTTGTGTTTTGTTGTTGTTATTGTTGTTTTAAAAGAATCATCGTTTAATCGGATTGTTTTTGTGTTAAATAAGATTCAAGTTGCCCCAGGCAGTATGGATTGGCAGGGTTTCAGCTATCTGGGAAAATGAAATTTGCCAGCTTTCTAAGGCCATTTGAAATAAACAAACACATTTCTTTTCATCCACATTGTGGATCTAAAAAGCATGTGTGAACTAGCCTGGTATCTTAATTACCACTTAAAATGTTCCTATGGAGAATGTGCTCCTCGGAGTGGGGGTGTAGCTGTGTTGGCGTACGACTGCTCGCCTAGTATGCACGAGGCTCTGGGTTCGATCCCCAGCACCACTTGAAAGTTGGAATGGTGGCTCAGTCTGTAAGCCCAACACTCAGGAAGTGGAAACAGGAAGATAAAGTCCAGGGTCATCCTGGGCTACATGGCGTTTCAGGCCAGCCTCAGGTAGGAAACCCTGACTCAAGGAGGAAAGAGAGAACATTGCTTGTGGCTTCCCTGCCTTAGAAATGATTTTTAGGAATAAACCCATTCATAGCCTGGCGATTACTAAGACTTGTATATGAGATGAAATGGAATTGATAATCTCACTATCTGTCAGGACATTTTTATTCATGGACTTCTCTACACTGTTTTGTTTGCAGTACTAGAGTTTAAGCTAAGGACCCCGCTGTGCTGGGCAAGTATTCCACCAGCTGAGGTATAGGGCTCTGCCCTAAGCTATGCTCAGATGGACTGGTTGTTGTTGTAGTTTTTATGGTTTCTTGGGCTAAGATTTTTTACGTATCAAGCAATAAATGCCTATGTTCTTCTTCGTCTTTGTTCATGGGCTCTGTTCACATCTCAGATGTGACCTTTCAGGGTGAAACATTAGCGACTGTAAAGCTTGGCCCGGAAGGTATATGGGAGGGTGCGGCCTTCTCGCTCAGATGCTGGCCCGGCCAGTGTGTTACAAGTGTTCTGGGAGATCATAGCATTTTCGTGCGTATAGCTGCATTCCCAGCTCGGAGCCTCCATTCAGAGGGCTCCCCGGGGATGACTGCCAAGTCGCCGCCTCCTCTTCTGTGTTACTCAATTCTGCGTCTCCCCCCCCCCCCCCAGCTTCAGAGGTCTGTAATAGGCCATTAGTTCTCCAGGCGCCTTAACTATTTTCTCATCTACACTGGACCCAGCTGATCTTCACCCGGTGCTCTTCCGTAGGGGAAATGGAACGCATGGCTGCTGCCTCCTCTTTCTGTTTCTGCCTGCACTGTTGCAGCAAGAGACTTGGTATCACTGTCAATTTGACTTGTCCCAACTGAGCCCTTCAACACCTGATTACTCACAGTGGTTGGTAGGGATTAATTATTCATTAATTTTATTGTGTTTCTTTCTCTTCTTCAAGCCTTAAGAAGTGTGCTTTAGAAATGTTCTGGAGGAGCAGTGAGGTGCTTCCAAGAAAAAGGCACTTGACAAGCCTGATGCTCTCAGTTCATTTCCTGGAACCCACATGGGCGGAGAGAACCAACTTTCCCAGGTTTTTTCCCCTCAGTGTTCTACGTGCACACGGTACACACACATGCACGCACACACTGAAAATCTTTTTTAAAAGAATGAACTTCATTTTACACATGAACCTCTAGGTTAAAGCAAAGTAAATAGCCCTTCCAAAAATTAGGAGTAACAGGCAGCCAAACAGGGCTGATCCTGTTATCAACTTCAGTGGGTTTTTGGGGTTTTTTGTTTTGTTTTTCCTAGCCCAAATTGTTAATAGCTTGATCTTTGGCCTCCTTGGGAAGCTGAAACTAATTAGAGATCTTTAAATTAAGAAACTTCCTGGTGGAGAGCGTGTTCCTGTTGCCATGGAACCTTGTGGACATTTTTAAGGAGAGCCAAACTGATGGTAACTCTGGCTAGCACCAGATGCCTACCATGGACCCAGCACTGTGCTCATGCCCTGTGTACTCTCCCTATGCTTCCTGAAGGCCCCCTGTGTTCTGAAAGCATCATATTTGCCACAGTTTATTGAAGAAATTAAAATGATCAAAGTGTGCTGGAAGTTGTCAGGCTAAGACAACAGTGACGGACCCGGATGCCTCTCAACCCGAGAACCCGTCACCACACCCAAACCACTTCCCAAGAGCCCCATGTGCTCCTGCCCAGCTTGGGGTATTTCTGCAGCTAAGGAGAAGTAAGAACAGCCTCTCCTGAAACAGAATCTCCCAACACCGTGCTTCTCAATGTTGAGAAATAAGGGACTGTGTGAAGGAAAAGCATTCACAGACTCCTGGGTTGATGTAAAATGTGTTTACTGTATTGTCTGTGAACACAAATCAAGGTATGTGCTCTTTGTGCGTAGAGCGCCTATTCAGCTATAAAATCAGAATAAGTACAAACACTGCAACAAAACCAATAAAACTCAAACTAACAGCATTATAGTATGACTGCTGTTTTTCTAGGGAAGCTAAATTGCAGCTCTCATTATAAGGAAGGCAACGGCCATCATCACACAGGTTCTTTTGACTTGGGCCCATCTGGGCTGTTGTGTGCTGTGTGTCTGCTCAGTTCCCTCGCCGCCTTTCTCTATTCAGAATCTGCGGAATCTTTGTACAGTGCGCTGTATACTCAGATGCATCATTTACATGTTACATCTGTGCCGCTCGCTGCCAACAAGATCATAAATGCAAACACCGGCGCTGCAACCAGGCAGCGGTTACACGTGTGCTCCTGTTGATTCCGCGTTCAGATAATTATCATAATAAAACCCGGTGACATTATCATGGAACCCTTGTTTGACAAAGCCTTCTCGAGATGGTGTGCCCATGGGAGCCGCCTTTCAAAAGACCAAAGTAAGGTGGTGAATGGGAGCCCAGCTTTGAAAGCTTCTCTCAGTGCCCAGGAGTTTGCTTTTCATAGATGTTTATGTGGTCCTACTCATGTTTTAAGAACCTCTCACTCAAAACAGCACGTTCCCCTCATCGTTACAGTGTTGCTGTAGGAGACCCGGGGGGCCAGTTCACAAGGCTTAATTACTAAACAGTGTCTCCTATCTGTTCCCACCCCTTATTTGTATTAAACCTGGCTCCCACCACATCAGCCACCTAATGCTTTGTGCGCCTCCTGCATCCACCTGTTTGCTTATTGCTTGCTTACTTCTTTTCAGTGCTGGGAAATGAACCTGACCTTGTACATGCAGGTAAATGCCCCACTGCTGAGCCACAGCTCCAGCCTTCAGAGGTTCAGGACCCCAGACCAGCCTGAGCTTCAGAATGAGACCTTGTATCAAGTGGGAAAAAGAAACAATGGCTAGGGCTGGAGAGACTGGTCCACACTTAAAAGAACTGGCTGCTCTTCCAGAGGTCCTGAGTTCAATTCCCAGCAACCACATGGTGAGTCATGACCATGTATAATGAGAGATCTGGTGCCCTCTTCTGGCCTGTGGGTGTACATACATGCAGGCAGAGCGCGCACACACACACACACACACACACACATGTATGTATGTATGTATGTATGTATGTATGTATGTATGTATGTATGTATGTAAATCTTTAAAAAAAAAGAATGGCTAAATTTAGTGACAGATAACAGAAAGGTCAGACTAATTTAAATAATTATGGGGATTTGTTGTAATTACGGGGATTTGTTGGCTCAAGAAGTGTGGGAAGACAGAGGTGGGACTGGTTCCAGTGAAAATCCAGTTATATAAACATGGGACATAGCTTCTCATCTCCTTTGTGTGTGTGTTTTAAACTCAAAATTGCCTTCAGCTTGAATTTATATCATGATGTGCCAAGGCCAAGCCCACTGATAGAGAACATAAGTGGTCTCTTGCTGTTCTACTTCCCAATAGAGCCCTGACCCCTCTGAAACCCCATGAGAACATTCTTTTTTTTTTTTCTTTTTAGGACTTATTTACTTATTCATGTATTTTATGTATATGAGTGCTTTGTCTTCATGTACAGCAGATAAAGGAATTAGACCCTATTACAGATGGTTGTGAGCCACCATGTGATTGCTGGGAATTGAACTCAGGACCTCTAGGAAGAGCAGTCAAGTGCTCTTAACCACTGAGCCATCTCTCCAACCCCACCCCATTCTTTTATTTTTCGTCTCCCATGTATTACATTCTAACCACAGTTTCCCCTTCCTCCTTTCAGTCCCTTCCTTCCCACCTCCCCTCTCCCCCAGATCCCTTCCTCTTCCATTTCCCTTCAGAAAGGAGCAGGCTTCCCGGAGACATAACCAAACATGGCATAAATTACAGTCGGATGAGGTACCCCCCCCCAGTAGAAAGACTTGATGAGACAACCCAGAAAGAGGGAAAGGGTCTCAAAAGTAGGCTAGAGGAGTCGGAGTCAGCCCCCACTCCCACTGTCAGGAGTCCCACAAGAACACCCAGCTACAGATCTATATACTCAGAGGACCTGCGTGAGACCCATGCAGGCTCCCCGATTGTCGCTTCGGTCTGTGTGAGCCCCTGTGTGCCCTGGTTAGTTGAGCCGTTTTCTTGTGGTGTCCTTGACTGCTCTGGCTCCTACAGTTCTTCCCCTCTTCAGGACTCCTGAGTGCCGCCTAAGGTTTGGCTGTGGGTCTCTGCACCTGCTGTGTCTGATGCTAGGTGCCAGTCTACACGTGTAGCAGAGATCATTAGGAATCATTTCATTGACTCATTCACTCACTTTCTTTCTTCTCTCTCTCTTCTGTTGTTTGGTTTGGTTTCTTGTTTGTGTTTTGTTTTGTAATTTTTGTTTTTTTGCCAGTCATGTTTGGTTCTATCCTCAGTCTCTGGTCTGTCCAGCCTCTGGTTCCTCACCCTCCCACAAGTTCTGTGTCTCCTTTATCCCATCACATCTGGCAAATAGTAGGTGTGCAAACAGTCAGATGTGCAAGATACACATCTGACAAATTGTAGGTCAGAGGTTTTATGGCTGAGTTGGTGTCCCAGCCTGTCCTCTGCAAGCCTTGCCTGGTTATAGACGATGCCTGCTTCAGGCTCTGTGTCCCCCATCCTAGGAGTCTTTGAAGATTCCAAGTAGTTTTCACTGCATTCGGTTCTACCTCAACTCTGAAATGCCCCCAGTTCCAGTTGTCTCTCCTAGTACTCTCTCCCTCCATCCCTTCCACCAGACTCCTCCTGTTCTCATTCCCACCCTCCCCAGCCAACGGGAGAAATCTGCTCTATTTCCCTTCCCAGGGAGATCCACGTGCTCTTCCCTTGAGCCTCCTTGTTACTTAGCCTCTCTGGGCCTCTAGACTGTAGTAAGATTATCCTTTAGTTTGCAGCTAATAGCCACTTATAAGTGAGTACATACCATGTTTGTCTTTGTGGGTCTGGGTTACCTCACTAGGGATGATTTTTTTCTAATTCCATTGGTTTGCCTACAAATTTCATGAACTTGTTTTTATTGGCAATTAAAAAAAAACAGCTGAGTAATATTCTGTTGTGCAAATGTACATTTTCTTTACCTATTCTTCAGTTGAGGGACATCTAGGTTATTTCCAGTTTCTGGCTATTACAAATAGCTGCTGTGAACACAGTTGAGCAAGTGTCTGTGCTTTGGGTTTATGCCCAGGAGTGGTATAGCTTGATCCTGAGGTAGATCGATTTCCAGTTTCCTGAGAAACCACCATATTGATTTCCAAAGTGGCTATAGAAGTTTGCACTCCACCAGCAGTGGAGGAGTGTTTCCCTTGTCTTGGGCACATTCTTCATTGATCGTTAAATTCTGCTTACAAGATTCCAGGACTTCTCTAGCCAGAAGTTCTCACATTCTTACTTCAAACCAGTTCCAAAGGCCTGTGAACCACGTGGTCACGTTCATCACGGCGACTATCCCACTACTTGGGGACCAGATCTCTCTATTAGGTCCCTTGTCTTGTTGCTATGCAAGATACCTGACTCAGGCAACTCAAGGAACAGTTTACTCAGGCACGTGGCTTGAGGGGCCTGTCATTGTGGGGAAAGCATACTGATGGAACTTGAGTTCATGGATGGTGTTGCATTGGCAGTCTAGAGGCAGAGCAACATCAAGGCCACTGTTCCATTCCTCAGGCTGTCCTGCTCCTTACCCCTTTATTCACTCTAGACACCCAGTCGACGAGATGGTGCCTGTCACATCCAGGGTGGGGCTTCCCTCCTCAGGTGAGCTTCTTTGGAGACACCCTTGTGGAAGACATGGCCAGAGGTGTGTCTCAGGTGCAGTTAACAGTGAAGACAAGTGGTTAGAGCGTGAGTGAGCATGTGACATCTGCAGATATTTCATTGGGATCCGGATCTGTTCATATTAAACCAAACGTGACTTCATGGTGATGACCTCAGTTCTGATCGGAGACCGTCTGAACTAGGGTCCCTTCTCCCCTTGTCTCTGATCTCCCCCTCCTGCGTTAGACTCCTGGCCTCTGCCTTTAACTGTCTGTTCCTGGGCTGCTGAATTCCGCCCAACTCTTGGCACTGAGGGGGCTGTTGCGCTCTCAGCCAGCACACTGAGAGCTACATTGCTTCTGTCTTTAGTCCTGTTCATTCTACTCATCCTACATTACTCAAAGAGTACCCTTTTCCAGATTACTTTTTAATTCTCCAAATATTCCATATGCTTCCATACCTCCATGTCTTCCTTTAAAAAAAAAAAAAAGTTTGTCATTTTTTAAAATTGCGTTACTTTCTGGCATACTTTCTTTTCAGGCGTTCAGTTAACGCTGTTTATATTACATTTGTATTTATTTGGAGGGGGCATAAACATGCCAGGACCCTACTCATGGAGGTCAGAGAACAGCTACAGGAGTTAGTGCCCTCTGGCCACCGTGTAAGCCCCAGGAACTGAACACAGGTCCTCAGGCTTGGTAGTAGGTGCTTTTACCTATTGATCTAATTCACCAGCCGTCTTTTCTTTTTTTCCCCCTTCCTTCCTTCCTTCCTTCCTTCCTTCCTTCCTTCCTTCCTTCCTTCCT
>NW_026585895.1:13384528-13504935 GCF_907164565.1 Psammomys obesus
CCTTCCTTCCTTCCTTCCTTCCTTCCTTCCTTCCTTCCTTCCTTCCTCCCTTTCTTCCTCCCCTCCTCTCCTCCCTCCCTCCCTCCCTCCCTCCCTTCCCTCCCTTCCTTCCTTCCCTTCTGCCTTTGCATACTACTTCTTACCAGAAATGCTTTGGCTTTTACCTTTATCTCCCTGGCTACCTTACTTTTTTATTTTCTATTTTTGTGTGTATATGTATGACGTACATGTGTGGATGACATTTGCATATGTGTGAGCACGTGTATGGGTACATGTGCATGTAGAGGCACGAAGTTGATGTGAGGAATCACCCCCAATTAGGTTTCCCCTTCAATGAGGAAGGGTCACCAGTCAAACGCAGAGCTCATCAGCATGGTTAGGGAGCGCCAGCGTTCCTGGGAGTTAGGAAGACTAGAATGCCAACAGAATGTGGACAGTCAAGACTGCTCATGATATTTCAGAGGGGCCAGAACTCTCCTAGGAAGTAGAATTGTAAGAGACTACTTCTGTTCTCTGTTAGTGCTTGGCCTGGAGCAGAGCGCGTCGTATAAATTCAAGCTGAAGGCAATTATGAGTAAGGAAAACAAATTGGCTAATCCATCTCCAGCTTCTGAGGCTGGAACTGTAGAGAGCTGCCACATCCACTCAGGATGTAAGTGGGTCCTGGGCATCTGAATGCCTGTCCTCCTACTCCCACGGCAAGTATTTTAACCGCCGAGCCATCTCTCAGCCCCTACTCATTCTTCTCTGCTCAGCATAAATATCCTGTGTCAGGCAGTAGCCCAGCTCACTCACTCTTCTGTGCTCTGATGCCGTGTTACACTGGCTCCTATTACATTTTGTCTTTACTAAAGACTGTAATTCTATAGTGTTCTCTTTTGTTTTCATAGGGTTTTACTATATATCTTAGGAACGTGTTGAGTTGCTCAGGCTGGCCTCAATCCTCTTACCTCAGGCTCCTAGGTGCTAGGAATATGAGTGTGAGCATAACTCGCAATTATAGTTTTGGTTTGGTTTTGGTTTTTCAAGACAGGGTTTTTCTGTGTAGCCTTGGCTTTGTTGGACTTGCTTTGTAGACCAGGCTGGCCTCGAATTCACAACAATCTGCCTGCCTTTGTGCCCCCCCACCCCGTGCGCTGGGTTTAAAGGCATGCGCCACCACACCCAGCCGCAATTATAGTTATCTAAAATAGAATGTACACAGTGCTATAGCCTCTGCCTGTGTAAATCTCATCTTATTTTAAATTGGTAGAAATACATTCATTTGGACACATTTATTCGTTGAGGATGTAGTTCAAGTTTTTAGATGTAATACACATTTATGGCTTGAAATTTTTGTAATATTCTGTTCTCAGCTAGGACAGTCTTATGATAAGGGCAGTCCCAACATGACCAAGTAAATCCTGCATTTGTGTCTCCTGCTGGCTAGTATGCCTAAAGACAGAGACCTCTATAGGGGATGGGAAAAGCAGGGTGGAATTGCAGGATTGCATCCATGTGAGCGATGATAGCACCAATGGCTATGAAAGCTGCTAATAGATGGGCACGCATATGCCTTCCGACCGTTTCCCAGCCCGGGGAAGCCAGCTGATACCTCCAGTTGTTAGTGTAGCATGGCCACGGGAAGTGCCGATTGGATGAGGTTAAGCCAGTTTTATTCTGGTCCAGCATAATGTATATGATGACACTCCAGAGTGATTAAAATAGTAACTCCTTCAGATATTTCGGATTGGTGGGATGTCTTGAGATCCCTAACTTAAGTCTCGTGTTCCTAAGTCATAGTATCCTCCCTTTGTGTGGGAAAAAGCATGCAGAAGCCACCTCTCAGAAAGGCCCTGGAGAGCAAACACTCACCATGAGATTCCCATTGTGAAGCTGCAGGGTGACCGACGTCATAGCATGATCAAAGTGCTCTGCAAGCACTCACTGTAATTATTGTTGTTGTTCTGTTCTTGCTAATAACCTTATTTATACCCCAAAATTATAATCATGCAAAGAAAGATTAAAACAAGATGTTCGAGTCTCAGAGCTGTTTGCCTTGCAGATGGCCACCCTCCGAGTTCTCTGAAACTGTCAGGGTTAATTGAAGCTTCAGCTCCCCCCCCCCCCCCCCCCCCCCCCCCCCCCCCCCCCCCCCCCCCCCCGGTGTAGTCGATACTCGAGTGTTTCTTACCTGTCTGCTTTTACTCTCCAAAATAGTGTAACAATAGTGCTTTAATTCCCTCTCATTAATGCTAGCCTCTTGGGTACCGTTTACTGCCGCTCTATCTAGATGATGTTGGAGCCTCCGAATGAAACCTTTGTACCAGCCTCCCAGCTGAGAAGAAAAGCTAAACAGTTACAGAGGTAATTTGTTTATTTAAAAGAGGCTTAGAACCCAGGCACCGCTTAACTTCTAAGTAGTGGGCAGACTTTCAGCATGTGGTTAGCACTTTTCTCTCCCCTGGGTTTTAGGGAGCTGAGACAACTGGGAATCATTCTTCGGGCATTTTACAAATAGGTTTTGCCTGGATCCAGAACAGTGCCCCCAGGGTAATTCTTAAGAGTTTCTCCACAAACAAAGTTTCTTGCTGTTTCCTCGGCTTCCTCTCAGCTCCGGAGTCTCCCCCTGTAAGCTTGGGATCAAGTTTGAAGAGTGGGGCAGTTAGGAAGTCTTCCTTCCCACTCCCCAGGGCTGCCTGTCCAGTGGAAGAACCTGTAATAAAATGTTTCTTTGGATGGTGCAAGAGCCCTTTGTCCTCTCTTGAGGTTTGAGCATTGCAAAGAAAATGTGCTTTCCTGGTTTAGGGGCTGGGGACTCCCAGCTGCATTTGTTGTTGGCTGTTTGATGAGGGCCCAAGAGAAGCTACAGAATTAAGAGGAAGAGGGAGAGAACTAACTCTGAGCTTTTTTTTTTTCAACTGATTTAAGTTGTAAAAAAATCAGCCACTGGGTAAAAGCCCAAGAGTCAATACTGAGATAAATATGGTATATGTATGTAGCATTCGAAAGTAGTAGGCAAAAAGTCTCTCTGCCTGTCTCTCTCTCATATACAAGTGTGTTTTACAAACTATATATCTATTTATTTAAACAAACAAACAAACAAACAAAGTTGTTCCAGCAAAAATGGGCTGGACAGGGGCCGTGAGGGAGTAAGAGTAGAATGTGGCTTGTATAGTTAAATTGCTCGGATTGGAAGCAAGATTTCATCAGTGCTTATTGGGTGATAAGTGATTGTATATAATTTGCTACTCCAGTTCAGAGCATGAGTTTCCTTTGTCCCTGATTGATTTTTTTTTCTCCCTAAAACAATACCCTTTGAATGAAAACGGAGCTTATAATTAATTGTGATTAAAAATATTTGGAGCTTGGCCTGATGGTACAGGAGGCTCATGAAAGATTTAGAGTTCAAGAATTGCCTGAACTACAGACTGACTTTAAGTCTAGCCTGAGTAACTAGTGAGGCCTCTCAGAAAGATTTAAGGGTTGTGGGGACCAGGGAAGAGGCTAAAATTCAGTGGAAGAACACTTGCCTAAAATGTGTGAGGCCCTTTGTTCAGTATCTAACACCACACCAAAAGAAATTTGGTGGGGAACTGTATCTGCCCTGAACACTGTTTACTTGTCAGACTGTTTCCTTGTCATCATTTCTTCAATTGTATAGTGTATTAACTGTATATACAGTATTTACATCGAATTCAATATGATAAGCAATCTGGGAAAAATGTAAATAGAGGAAGGACCTAGGCCTGGCCTACCCCTGTGCCTGGTATCCGAAGAGCTACAAAAATAAAGTAGGCTGGCAAGATAAGATGCCCCTGTCACTAAAGTGCTGCCAGGTAAGCACCCACGTCACAAAAGCCTGAGCATGGTGGCTTGTTCTTGTAATCCCACTGCACAGAGGTGGTGACAGGAAGATCTCTGAGACTCACTGGCCGGCAGAGACCTTGCCTCAAAAAAAGAAAATAAAATAAAAGTTCGGGAGGGAGATGGCCAGGTAGATCAGAGCACTTGAGCTTGAATCCGCAAGCACCAACATGAGAAGGCAGGCACAGCCATGTGTGCCTGTATTTCCAGTGTGAGAAGTGGAGACGGGATCCCAGAAGTCCCCTGGCCGGCCAGCCAACTCGGAGGAGTAAGCTTCCGGTTCAGGAAGAGACCTGCCTCAGGAGTGTGATAGAAGACACCCAGTGTTCTGCTCGGTCTTTAGTATGAGTGTGCACGGGCACAGATAATCTGCTCTCTCACATACACCCACACTTATCTGCACATACACACACAAAATAAAAAGTAAACCGAACTGAAATTTAAAGGGTGGGTGTGCATAGGTTTCACACAAAAATTCCTGTTTTGTGTGAAAGACTTGAGCATTCATAGATTCTGATCCTGAGTCTAAGTAACCCTCATGGGCATCAAGGAACAGCATTCTTATGTGTTATGTACATCTCACCTACCCCAGTAGAGTCTGTTGTAGTTGGTGTGGGTCTGCAGTTGTGTGGATTACTGAAAAGGGGGATAGAGTTCATTAGAAGGCGAGGCACTTGGCAAACGGTGTCAGAGCAAGCTGCTGTATCCCACAAGCTGTCCTGACCAAGACTGCTGGTTCTGGAACAGAGTTTAATGTGGTAGTGGTGGTGTTTGGCCCACTGGTCAGTGGGTATCAAAACCATCTTGTCCTCGGCTTATACTCTGCTGGACACAATCCATTTCATACATTGTTCCACCCCCCCCCCCCCCCCCCCCCCCCCCCAATTCTAAGCTGGGCAGACACTTACAGCCTTGGTGCTCAATTGCTGTGAAGAGACGCCTCGACCACAGCAGCTCTTGTAAAGGCAAACATTTAATTGAGGCTGGTTTACAGTTCCGGGTTTAGTCCATTGACATCACGGCAGGGAGCACGGCAGCGTGCAGGCAGACATGGTGCTGGAGAATTTGCTGAACATTCTAATCCGGATCTACAGGCAGCAGGAAGAAAGAGGCTTGGCATGGGACCACCTGCAGTGACAAACTTTTTTCAACAAGGCCACACCTCTTAATCCTTTCAAATAGTGCCACTCCATGGTCACCAAGCATTCAAATCTGTGACCCCTGGGGGCCATTCTCATTCAAACCACCACGGCTTCCTGCACCTACACCTGGCAGGAAGCCTGTTGGCTAATCCTAGGGCCCCTCTGTGACCTTGGTAGAATAGCCATTGCTCTTGGCAGTGGCACCGTGGACCTGATGCTTGTGTGAGCATTCTCCTCTCTCCTGGGCGTCTGTTCCACAATGACTGCCAGCTGGCTGTGAAGTCCTGGCTTTGAGCCCCAAAGGGCCCGAAGATGGTTCTCATTCACAGGTAGTTCAGTTTGGCCCTTACAGGGTTCCAGAGGAAGGACCACTGCAGGGTGCCAAGCTGACAGTGGACAGAGGAAGGAAGAGAAACGCCACTTGGTGGCATAGGCTTGATACAGGACATTTGTTGGAGCTAAGTGAAGGGCTGCGACTGTGCTTCTAGCAGCAAAATTAAACAACACTCAAAACAGGTAACTAACGTAACGAGGCTGTGAAGAGATTCTTGTTGCTGTCTTTCTCTGCTCTGAGCTGGACTGAGCACCACAAACTAAATACAGTCACGTAATGATGGGAATCCGTTCTGAGAAACGTGTCAGTAGATGATTTGTTATTCTGTGCACATGCTAGAGTGCCCCACAGCCGTGTATGGTATAGCCCTTTAATCCTAGGCTGTATGTTATAGCCCGTACGCCTAGGTAGTTAACCCATGAACAGCGTCCCTGTGCTGCTACCACAGGCTACAGTCTTGTCCAGCTGCCCGTACGAGAGGTGAGGCAAAATACTAGGGATGGAAATTGTTTTCAAGTTATAATCCTTTTTCCCCCCACTGTAATCTTAGGGAAACTGCACTATGCAATTTGTCTTTAACCAGCACTGCTACGCAGCCCATGATAAAATCAGCCTCAGCAATTAAAGTCTAATAAGAAATGCTCAAGAAACCCTTGCCTAGGCTTTCCCTCTTCGATATCTTGAGATTTTATTCCTAGCAAATTCTTTATAACCTGAAAACCTAATGGGAAGCACCATCAGTGGGAAATTGCACTGTAAGGATGTGACCACGTTCAGTCCTTTTTTCCATGCGAACTCCTAATTCTCCCAGCCATGCTGGCCTCAAAAGAGGAGTTGAGAAGTGTGCTCCTCTGCTGTAGGTTTGGGCACTGTTGGGACTGGTTTTTTCCTTAGATGTTTGCTGTTCACTAGGGAGGATTTGTGGGCCTGCACCCTTTTGGTGGGAAAGCTACGTGTTTGTTTTTGTGGGGAAATATACCTAAAAGAAAATTTACCACTTTCGTCCTTCTTAAGTGTGTGGCTTACTGGCATTCAGCATTCATGTTGTGCAGGCATTACAGCATCCATCTCTAGACTTCCCATCCTCCCCAGCGGAAACTGTACTGGTTTTTTGGTCTAGCTTGTTTTGTTTTGGCTTCATGTATGTATTTGTCTGGTATGGGGTGGGTTTTGTTTTGTTTGCTTTTGAGACAGTCTCACTGTGTGGTCCAGGCTGACCTTAAACCTTTGGCACTCTTACATCAGCTTCCTGAGTGCTATAATCATAGGCATGTGTCACCGTACCTGGCTAGCTTCCTTTTAAAATTGTGTATCTTGAAGGTATGCAGTAAGACTTTTTCTTAGCAGTGCATGTATGTAGTGAAATCTTACTTAGTTACCCTTGTGGGGGTGTGTGTATGTGCATATGGACATGCACTTTTCAAAATTTTAGGTTAGCATTTAGCATTTTAGGTTATTTAGCATTTTAGGTTATTTAGCATTTTAGGTTATTTAGCATTGAATTTCATTATGTCATTTTCATACATGTAAAGAACACATAGATTAGCTCATCCTACATACAACTTGCTGTGGTCTCCCTGACATCACTTCATTTTCCATTTTCTGATGTGGGTCTGCTATACATCTTAACTCCTTCTTCCCTGCTCTAGCAAGCACCACTCTGCTCTCTGTCCCTTTGGATCTGACTACTCTAGGAACCTTCTCTAAGAGGAACAATACAGTGTGTTCTCTTGTAATTGTCCTGTTTCACTTCTTAAACACCTTTAAGATCTGTCCAGATTGTAGCCTGTGTCAAAATAGACTGTTGGGTGTTTCTTATTCCTTCAGAGAACACGTCAGGCTACTTCCTTGTCTGTCTACAGTGCCACTGTGAATCTGAGCGTACAAACAACTTTTCAGATCCCTCTCTGCTTTTATTCCTTCTGGATATATACCCCAAAATGGAATTGCTGGCTCTGGGTCTAATTTTTGGGAAGTTCACTAAACTGTTTCCATAGCAGCTGCATCATTTTACATCCTATCAGCAGTGTGTAAGGTTTCCAGTTTCTTCATATCCTTGCCAACACTTGCATTTTCTGATTTATTCTTTACATATATGTGCGCGCGCGCACACACACACACACACACACACACACACACACACATATATATATATATACATACATACATACACTAAGTATATGTTAGTTGTCATGATCTTGTTTTTATTTAAATTATAGATTCATCAAATAAGTTTAGGTCTGCTTAGGTTTTTTTTTTTTTTTTTTTTTTTTTTAACTTGTGATGTTTTAAGATAGTTATTATAGGGCTGGAGAGGTGGCTCAGAGGTTAAGAGCACTGACTGCTCTTCCAAAGGTCCTGAGTTCAATTCCCAACAACCACATGGTGGCTCACAACCATCTATAATAAGGTTTGGTGCCCTCTTCTGACATGCAGGTGTTACATGTAGGCAGAACACTGTATACATAATAAATAAAAAATTAAAAAAAAGATAGTATAGATTAGTTGTTTTCAAAATAAATAAATAAATAAATAAATAATTGTCTGTAATAGCCCTTTAGTGAGGTCATGGTGATAGCTCCACTTTCATTCCTTTATGTCAGATAAGTATGCCTTCTATGCAGTCGTTCAAACAATGTACAAATAGCAAAAAACCTGCTTCTACAAGTTTATAGTGTAATTTGAGAACTTTACATTAAAATTATGGATTTAAAAGATTTTATATATTTGTTAGAGTTATTAGATATTTATTTACTAAAGAAGACTAAATAGTGCAGCACCAGATATATGACTATTAAATATGATAAAAGAAATGGATGTCTGTGTGGTTAATTAAAGAAGCAGCTGCCTAAACAAAAAAACTGCCACTGACATTTTGCTCTTGGCCAGACTGATTGTGTCTTTTTGTCTGTGGTCATTTACAGTGAGAGAAACTTTGCTTTCTTTTCCTTTTTCAACAGCGATTACTATCACATGATCATTTGAAGGGTTAGAATCACATTTAGATTTGGTTTTCCTGGGTGGGAACCATTGTTTGTGTCATTTTTCATATCTAAGCATGAATTGCCTGTCCTTGTGGGCGTTACCAGTTTCTGCTCTTTGGCACACAGAACATTTTATGAATACACTTAATGCAGAAAGGTCTAAAGATAGTTTTGTAGGTAGAGTTGGTGGTTTTGTTGGTGTTGTGTTGAGTACTGGCTATAGAGAACAAAGGCACATCAGGGTAAAGGCGGAGCTGCATTCAGGACAAGGGACAAGCCAGGGGTTGGGGCCCGGCAGGCAGCCAGCCTATTTAGGCCTGGCTAAGCTGCTTTTTTATTAAAACCCCAACAGGGAAAATGCTGAAAGGATAGTGAGATGTTTTTGACATTCTGAGGTTTGCTTTGAGCAGGGTAGTAGAGAGTGCTCCCTGCATTTTTATGCCTAATGGCAATGTCTCAGAGCCTTGAGGCCTGTGACGTGCCTGTCACCTAGAAACTGTTACAGCAGTAGGCTGAGTGCTTCGAGGGACAGCTGAGCCACCAAACAGCAGCACAGAAGACAGTGGGAGCTTCTTTTGAACAGTTGTTTGTTTTTTTTTTAATAAAGACTTGAGACTGACGTCTTTAACCAGAACATACTTATGATGACATAGCCTATTAATTTTAAATTACCAACTTAATTATCAACATCATCTTCAACTAATGACTCTTCTCTGAGCATGTGTTTATGGAGAAATGTCTTTCCAACAGTATATTGGCTATTAAAAGTGTATGTGTATCAGCCGCCGATCCGGGAGCACGGGTTGTTTTCCCATCACCTAGTATATCTGTGATGTTCTTTTTCACAAGTAGGTCCGTAGAAGACTTATTTGTTTAGACATAAGTACTTAATCTGGAGGTGGAGATGCATTTTGAATGGGATACTTTTCCTAATTTCTTTCTCTGAGAGTATATTTTGGTTATGTATGGAATCTGTTTTAAAAAAATATGATTTTGTATCCTGCAACTTTAGTGTAGGTGTTTATTGGATCTAGGAGTTGTCTAGGGAGCTTAATAAGGCCTTTTAAGTAAAGAGCCATGTTGCCTGTTGGTGGGGCGTTTCCTTTTTTTATCTTTCCTTTTTTTACCTTTATGCCTTTGTCTCATCTAATTGCTTCAGCTAAGGTTTTTGAGCACAGCATCAAATTGTCCATTTCTGATTTTATAGGAAACGTTCTCAGCTTGTCTCTGCTTACTGTAATGTTGGCTATAGGTGTGTTGTATATTTGTGTATTTGCCTTTATTATTTTGAGGTATATTGTTTCTATTCCTAAGGTCTCCAGAACTTTTCTCATAAACAAATGTTAATTTGTCAAATGTGTTTTCAGTACCAACTGAAAAAATTTATGTCCTTAGGTATATTTATATGCTGTATTACATTTATTGATTTATATATGTTGAGCCAATGTTGCCTTTCTAGGATGAAGCCCACTTGTTCATAATGGGTAATCTCTTATTATGTCCTTAAATTTGGTTTGCAGCTATTTTGTTGAGAATTTTCCCATCCATGTTCATCAAAGAAATTAATCTGTAGCTTTCTTTTTCTGTTGGGTCTTTGCCTGGTTTTGACAAACTATTTTAATACTTGCTGAGTAAGTAACTGTTTGTGGCTTTGCAGGTCCTGTTTAGGATGAATGTGATTTGGAGAAATTGCATTTGTCGTCTGAGGCCAGGGAAGGTGCCACGCAGATGCCAGAGCGTTGCTCCCCCGGTGGCCCCTCTGGGGTCAAGGATTTTAACTGACCCCGCCAAAGTTTTTGAACACAACATGTGGTGAGTTTCCCCCCCCAACATTTATTGATTTTTTGTGGAGCATGTGATACAGAGCACATGTGGAGGCCAGAGGACAGCTTTCGGGAGTCTTTTTTCCTCATCCATCCTGTGGGTTCTAAAGATCCAGCTCAGATCATCAGGCTTAGCGGCAAGGTATAGTACCCACTGAACCATCTTGCTGGCCCAAATTTTACTTTTCAATTTGATAGTATGTGTGTTCATTAGCTTTATTTTTCCCGTATGACCAAGGAAGGGTTTGTTTTGTTTTTTAAAGATATGGTCTCTCTTTGTAGCGCTGGCTGTTATGGAACTCTCTATGTGAGACCAGGCTGGCCTTGAACTCACAGAAATCCAACTGCCTACAGAGTGAGCTCCAGGACAGCCAAGGCTACAAAGCAAGACTCTGATCTCTAAATAAATTAATAATAATAATAATAATAATAATACATGCTGAGAGTCAAGTGTTTTCAGAGGGAGAGAGCGGGAGAGGATTAGAAAGAATGTTCTGGCCTTAAGAACAAGGTGGTCGTACATACTGGTGTGAGCGCTGCCTTCTGTCTTATGTACCTACACACATGCATACGTGGCTTTTGAAGTTGTTCGTGATATTTAAAAGATTAAATTATCTTGCTTTGTTACACTGATTTTTTTTAAGCGTTTTTTGTCACGCTTATTTCCTCTAAAGAACGTTTCTTTTGTAAATGAGATCTTATGCTTTCTGAGGCACGCTGTGGAACCTGGGAGTCTGGAGAGTCAAAGCCTGGGGACCTGAGGCCAGTCCCACGACCCAGAGGGTGGAAAGAAAGAGCCGACTGCCGCAGGGTGTCCCCTGACCTCCTCACTGTGGCACACACGGGAGTGACCAAACACAACTTAAAGATAAATTTCAAAACGCAGTAACATCTTTTAAAGGTTAAAAGCATACTTCTTATCCACAGCAGATAATGGCATTTGGTTTTACTATAAATGTGGTTCGTATCTTGCTTATAAGATTTTTTTTACTGTTTCCCACTTCTTTCCTAAGATTCCCTGCACTCTGCCCAAAGGTTGTCCATAAGTCTCAGCATCTACATTGATAGTCTGCAGGGCAGAGCTTTTCAGAGGTCCTCTGTGTCAGGCTCCTGACTTGTTCCCTCTTTTCTCCTTCTTCTGATGTCCAGCCTCTTTTCCTTTCTGGGTAGGAATTGAACATTTTAGCAAGAGTCCTTCCTCTTGATTAGTTTCTTTAGGTGTACAGATTTTAGTAGGTTTATCCTATACTATATGTCTATATGAGTGAGTATATACCGTGTGCATCCCTCTGCTGCTGGGATAGCTCACTCAGGATGATGTTTTCCAGATCCCACCATTTACCTGCAAATTTCATGATTTCCTTGTTTTTTATTGCTGAGTAATATTCCATTGTGTAGATATACCACAATTCGTGCATCCATTCTTCCACTGAGGGGCATCTGGGCTGTTTCTAGCTTCTGGCTATTACAAATAAGGCTGCTACAAACATGGTTGAGCAAATGTCCTTATTGTGTACTTGAGAATCTTTTGGATATATGCCTAGGAGTGGTATAGCTGGATCTTGAGGAAGCGCTATTCCTAGTTGTCTGAGAAAGCGCCACTCCATAAGGAGAGCAACAGAACCAAAAAAATCTGAGCACAGGGGTCTTTCCTGAGACTGCTATTCCAACCAAGGACTATGCATGGAGATAACCTAAGACCCCTGCACAGATGTAGCCCATGGCAGTTCAGTATCCAAGTGGGTTCCATTGTGATAGGAACAGGGACTGTCTCTGACATGAACTGATTGACCTGCTCTTTAATTACCTCCCCCTGAGGGGGAAGCAGCATTACCAGGCCACAGAAGAGGACAAGGCAGCCACTCCTGATGAGACCTAATTGACTAGGATCAGAAGGAAGAAAAAGGGGTCCTCCCCTATCAGTGGACTTGGGGAGGGGCAGGCATGCAGAGGGTGGAGGAAGGGAGGGATTGGGACCGGAGGAGAGAGGGAACCAAGGGGGGGTGGGGATACAAAGTGAGTAAAGTGTAATTAATAAAGAAAAATAAAATAAATAAAAATAAATAAAAAAGATTTTTTTTTTTAAAAGAGAGATTATAGTCCTCTGCAGATCATTTCAAGGCTCTAATCAGGAGACTTAAAGCAAATCCCAGAGTGAGGGGCTCTGTTTCCTTTCTACAAGTCCTTCCTCCGCCCTGTCTTCCTGTTTGCTTGAGGACTAGCCTGTGGAGCAGGGTCCGTGGAGATGGAACAGCAATTATGGGCTACTTAGGAATACAGCTGATTATTAATTAGTCCGGTGTCATGTAATAATGGCAGCTACTGACCACGAGTGGTTCCAGAGTGCTGGGAGTGTGGCTGGTCTACGTTTTTTTTTTTTTGAAGTCCTGGAAGGGCTGGGATGATGACTTAGAGATTGCCACATCAGCCTAAGGGCCTGGCCTAAGTTCACTCCCCAAGATGCACCTGATGCGGGGAGGGCCTTGACATGGTGTCACATGCTGGTCATCCCAGAGCTGAGGAGGCAGAGACAGGCATTCCTGGGTCACGGCCAACCAGCATAGATGACTCGATGATGCACACCCATATATTCTCAGCACGTAAGAGGCTGAGGGAGATGTGCTTCTGTGAGTTATGGGCCGGCGTGGGCTACCTTGTCTCAAATAAACCAAGGTGACTGGATGGATGGGTGGATGGATGGATGGATGGATGGATGGATGGATGGATGGATGGATAGAAAAGCAGGCTTATATTGAGTTAAGCAGTCCAGACCTAGCACATCAGTGGCTCCTCAGCTTCTCACACACTCTGGGAGCCCAGAATCTTCTCGGGGCTCTTGTCTCCATAGTGTGCCCCCGTGGGGGTCCAGCCTGCACTGGGTGGCCTGTGACAGTAGTAAGAATGTCCTTCCCCAAGGAGCAGGGAAGACTGCTGCTGCCATCATCCTGCATAGCCTTTGCCTCCTGTGCCCTCCCCTCCACTTCCTTCCTTTTCCTTTATTTGTTTGTTTGTTCACTTATTTTTGTTTTCCCAGACAGGGCTTCTCTGTGTAACAGCCCTGGCCATCCTGGAACTCACTCTGTAGACCACCTGCCTCTGCCTCCCACGTGTTAGGATTAAAGGCGTGCGCCACCACACCCGGCCCCCTTTCATCTTTAAAAATGTGTTATTGGACCAGTGAGATGGCTCAGTGGGTTAAGATTCTTTCCACCAGGCCGGCAGCCTAAGTTCAACTGCAGAGCCCCACATGGTGGAAGGAGAGAACGCCGTCTGCAGGCTGTCCTCTGAGAGCACCACCACCCCATCTCTCTCTCTCTCTCTCTCTCTCTCTCTCTCTCTCTCTGTCACACACACACACACACACACACACACACACACACACAGAGTCAGTCAGGAAATGGGACTTTCAGCATTCACTATGGTTGCTGTTATTTTGGACCTTTTGAGGCAGGTCTCACTGTGTAGCACAGACTGGCCTCAAGTGCTGGCCTCCTGCCTCCAGCATCCCGAGTGCCGCACTGCAGACCGATAAGCACCACCACGCTCAGTTTAGGTTTTGATTTTTAAAAGGTTTATAAGTTTATTCTGTTTTTCCTCCAAGTCCACAGTTCTATCAAAAAGCTCACATTTACCTTCTTATTTTCTTTAAGAATGTGTTTCTTGTTTTGACATGTTTGATTTTTAAAAGTTTTTTTTTTTTTTCTAGAAAAGTGCAGTTTACTGATGGACCAGCATGTGTAGACAGTATATGCACATAGAAAACGGGGCTGAGAGGTGAAAAATGGTTAGCTTTTACCATGTGAGCTGTGCACCCATGTTTTCTGGGTTCTTATTTGGGGAGTGTCTTTTTTTTTTCCTGTTTCTATTTCTAAATTCTGTTTAGACTAGCGAAATTGATTTTATGACTCCTCAAAGGGTTATGACCTTTAGTTAAGAAAACACGGAGCTAAGCCATCCTCTGGAGACCCAAGATAAGACCTGGATGTTACAACATGACCTGTTCCATAAATCATGGAAATAATGGACCGTTTCCAGGACCAGAAGAGGCACAGATGGCATGAGCTCTTCTTCATTACATAATCCTTCTTAGGTAATCATTGTAGTTACTATCTGAGTCCATACCCTGTACTGTCCTTAGATCTTTAACACAGCTCATCAATAAATATTCCCTTTAGCTTCCTCTAGCATGGCTTTCCACAAGAGACCCTGTGTAGACATGGAGAACACAGACTCAGTAGTTTACCTAACTTTGAGAAGCCACTAAATCCACCCCTCACTCAGCTTCTTAGTCTGTGAGATGGGATCATAATAGTCGTAACTACTGTTATCCTTACAATACCTGGTATTGTAAGGATTAAACTATTTTATATATAGTGTAAAGTACCTATACATAGTAAATAAGCAATATACTACCTAAGAATTAGCCATCTTATTAGTATTATGATTTGTGTACACTTTATTTCTACAACTGTTTTCGTGTTCATTATGAGACTATGATTTTACAGAGAAGAACTTAGGTCTGTTTCATAGTGGTAATCCCTGTATAATGGGCACCCAGTAACCATGTCTTAGTAATAAATAGTGTAGAAATTGGAAGATGTGGTTCCTGTCTACCACAAGTTTACAGCAAGGCTCAAAATTAATGCAATGGCTCAGGGTGGGCTTTAGAGTTCAAGAGATCCGAATTCCTATCCCATGTCCATCCCTGTCCAGTTGGCTTCAGGGCCTAGGAGATCTGAATTCATGCCTGGTTTCTATCCATGTCCAGCTATGTGAGCAGGTTTATTCATGAAACTCCTTTGTGTAAAGTAAACGATTCTAGTACAGCTCTTAGCAGTTCTGAGTAGAGCTCACTAAAGATATTCTTATCATCATTCTCAGGTACAAAATTGAGATTCATAGTTATAAATAAACAACACAAAGGATGTGTACTGTCTGGTGATTAGCACACTGCAGAACCTTAATTTATGTGACCTGAGCTTTGAAGGATGAGGCGTGCCCGGAAAGACTTTTTCTTTCTTGTTTCTTTCCTTTTTCTACCTTCCTTCTCTTCCTCCCACCCTCTCTCCCTCCCTCCCTCCCTTCAAGGTTTAGTTTTATTTATGTGTTTGAGTGTTTGCCTGCATGTATTATCTGTATACCACATGCCTGATGTCCATGGAGGCTAGACTAACTGGAGCTGCAGATGTTTGAGAGCCCTCGCTTGGGTGCTGGAAACCAAGCTTGAGTACTCTGGAAGAGAACCAGTGCCCATAACCCCTCAGATGTCTCTGCAGCCGCTAGGCCATTTGTGAAGCATTCAAATTAACCTGCCTAGTTAGATGAGAGGTGTCATATACTGCACAGACTGATGTGGCGAAAGAAGTGTTGAGGGACTTGGTGCAATGCTGGCCTAGTACACAGGGAACCTAGGTTCACTCCCCATAAGAAAGAGCAGGACGTGTCTCAGGTAGGGCCTTATGCTGAGAGACCACAGCCAAGGGAAATCTGTGGAGGAATTTTAATTCAGAACATGGCTGCTCCAGCAAGAGATCAAATCCAAAGACCTTCTAGGTCTTTGTGATCCAGCTGGAATACAGATATACCTTTAATCCCAGCAGACTAAGGCTAGCAGATCTCTGAGTTCAAGGCCAGCCTGGTTTAGAGCAAGTCTCAGGTAAAGAAAGGCTTAGATCTGGGTGTGGTAGTACACGCCTTTAATCCCAGCACTCAGGAGACAGAGCATGCAGTGCTAGTCAGTTCTGCTCAGAGTTTGATTGAGAGGGAGTTGAGAGGCAGTGCAGTTGAGTTGAGATCATGGAAGATCAGTTTGTGGAATTCAGAAGCAATTTTTACCAGGAGAGTTTTGCAGAGACAAGTTGAAGAGAGAACAAACTATGAATGAATGAACAGAGAATGAGAAGGAGCCAGAAGATTAGAACAGATTTCTAGAGTTAGTTTGAAGTCAGAGCTATTCAGTGAGAAACTGAGAGAAGCCAGATTGAATCAGTCAACTTGGAGAATAGTTTGAGCCAGAAAAACTGAGTTGAACCAGCTAGCCAGAGTTCAGAAAGAACAAGAAAGGGTGAGCATACTCCACAGTAAATTTCAGAAGCTGAAAACATTCTAGGCCTAGATTAGATTGTACAGAGGCTAGAAACTAGAAGTTAGCAGACAGAGGCACTAGCCTCTGAGATGACAATTACATTGAGAGAATAAAAGTTACTTTTATACAACTATTGTTTTGTTTTAAGACAGGATTTCTCTGTGTAGCCTTGGCTGTCCTGGACTCCCTTTATAGACCAGGCTGGCCTCGAACTCACAAAGATCCGCCTGTCTCTACCTTCTTGAGTTTTGGGATTACAGGCTTGAGCCACCACACCCCACTACTCAACTCTTATAAAGAGAAACATTTAACTGGGTTGGCTTACAGTTTCAGAGGTTAAGTCTGTTTTCATTGTGGTTGGAAGGATGGCAGCGTTCAGGCAGACATGGGGCTGGAGAAGGAGCTGGGAATTCTACAGCAGGAGACTGTATGACATGCTGGGTGTGGCTTGAATATGCCCCACTGACACACCTCCTCCAGCAAGGCCGCACCTCCTAATAAGGCCACGCCCTACAGGCCAAGCATTCAAACACATGGATCTGTGGGGGCCATACCTACTCAAACCACCACAGGGAGGAAATATTTAGGAAAATTTGGTTCTTTTTCAGGTACTTAAAACTTAACCATTGGGGGCTGTAGAGATGGCTCAGAGGTTAAGAACACTGGCTGTTCTTCCAAAGGTCCTGAGTTCAATTCCCAGCAACCACATTTTGGCTCACTACCATCTATAATGAGATCTGGTGCCCTCTTCTTGCCTGCAGGCACACAAGCAGGCAAATACTGTATAAATAATAAAAATAAATAAATCTTTCTTAAAAACTATTTATTTGTTTATTATCCATGTAGTATTCTGCCTGCAGTACTGGACTGAGCTGTGCCAAGCTCAGAAGAGACTCTTTCAGAGTTCGAGCCCATCATTGCGTAACTAGGCAAGAGAGCACAGTGCAAGACCCACATGAACCTTTAAAAATGAACGGAAGACGGCCATTCAGATTTCCGCTTGGAGAAGGCCAACGTGCGGCTTCCTGACATGTTGCACCTACAGCAATATGTGGTGCCAGCTGCCTTTGCTGGATCCTCCAAGTCAACCTCAAGGAGGTCAAAGTTGGGGGGGGAGTACACCAGCAGAAGGCAGCACCTGCTCTGCTCAGGCTCCTGGTGTTGCCCCTCCCCCCCGACACACACAAAGTTTGCCGTTCAGGACAGGCAGTCCTGGGTTGAGGTGGCACCTTCTACCTCTACCCTGACCACCAAAGCCCTCAAAAACCTACTCAGAGGCAGTAAAAGCAGAGAATGTTAGAGTGAGGAAAGCACTCTAATGAGATTGTCGACCTTGCCTGACAGATGCACCCCCATTTTATCTAGAGAACTCCCCAGAGCTGTTAAATTCCAGGGCTTGCCTGTCCTTGGGCTGCAGTGTTCAGTGTTGCTGCCTCATGACTCCATGGATGACACCAAGAGTGGTTTGGGGCTGCTCGGCTGCTTAAGAGCTACAGAGGAAGATACTTCAGTCAAAGATCACTTGACAGAAAGGGGAAAGCAGGCGAGGCCCGCAGAAAGACTGCCAGACTGCCGTTACTCAGTGAGGTCTACCAGTATCCTCCCCTTATCCCACTCATCCTCATTCCTCCTCAGGCTGCAGAGAAATGGAGAAAAGCCACAGTGCTAGACTCTGAAATGAAGCTCACAAGGGGAGATGAAGGGTCTTTGAAAACAATGCAGTGTAGGAGAACTTAGCTACAAAACAAGGAAAAGAAGAGAGAAGAATGCAAAATGTCTTCTGAGTTAATTTACGCCGTCTGATAATTTTTCTTAAGAAGTCATACATGCCTGGCCTTATTCAGCATAATTATTCTGAAGTTTATCCATGCTGTTCCATGTATCAATGGTTTGTTCCTTTTTATTGATGATGATGGATTCATGATCAGAATATTTTTTAAAGTTCCAAAGTTCAATAATAAAAATCAAGCCAATAAAAATGAACAAAGATTTTATCATTTTACCAAAGAAGATACACAGATAGGAAATAAAATAAGCACATGAAAAGATGGTCAGTATAAATAGTCTTAGATATAACTAGATAAATAACTAAAGATGTAAATGAGAGTCAGAATGAAATACGACTTCATACTCATTAGAATAGCCAAAAATCAAAATGGTAACCATTCTGAGTGTTGGTAAGAATATGGAGGGGCTAGAACCTTCTACACTGCTGGAGGTAATAAAAGTGGCAAAATCACTTTGGAATATAGCGTGGGTGTTTCTTGAAAAGTTAAACATGCACCTGCTATTGATACTCACGTCATGGGTATGAGAAATGAGAGAAATGGCTCAGCAATTAAGAGCACTTGCTGCTCTTCTAGAGGACCTGAGTTCAGTTCCCAGCACCCATGTGGAGCAGCTCACACCCATCTGTAACTCCAGCCCCAGGGGATATAACACCCTCTTCTGGCCTCCATAGGTGCTCGCACACATGTGGCAAACACACATACACATGAATAAAAAGATTAAAAAGTAGAAAAATGCATGCACAGTGCATGAACTTTACATCTGTATGATGAGTAAAAGGCTCTATGGATGGAGAATGTAGTAGCCTCCCTCATCCGGTTTCTGTTATGTGTGGTTAGTTGCAATCCATGCCTGTGTGTTTGTATTTTGTTCCTGCCGTGCATGGCACCTTCTGTTCTATTTTAGAAAACAAATTAATTTTTAAAGCTAGACAGTAGATCAGTGAGTATTGTAGAGGCCGGTGACCTGGTGAGAAGGGGAGGGAGTGGGGTGGAGGAATCGTGTTTTGTTTTTCAGATTTTCTTATTGTGTTTGTTTGAGGCATGATCTCATTGTGTAGCCCTGGTTGGCCTCAAACTCTCACTTTCTCCTATCTCGTTGCCCCTATCTCTGGAGACTGTAGCATGCACAAGCTACATTTTACACACATGGCATTGGTTGAATTTTAATTTTAAGGAAAGAATACCCCTAACCTGTTGCCACCTTTTTACCTGCCTGGTGGCCCACGGTGTATTCTTTTGTACAGGTTAGAACTCAACAGTTTTGCGTTCTACCCCATCATCTTCATCAGTGATTCCCTAATGTGTAGTATGATTTCCAATACATATTTAGTTAGATCAAGACTGCTGGCTACCTCAAGCTCGCTCCATCTCATTGTACTTAGAGGCGGAGGCTTCAGTTTTTTCTACGCTCTGTCTGTTAGTCACTGAGTCCTGTGTAAAAAACTGACTTGCTAATAACAGTAATCAGCTGAGATATTTATATGGCTAAAAAGAGAAGCGGGCATCCAGGAGCAGTAATAAATTAGCATAATAGTGGAAAGGAAGGTTTAATTGAAAATAGTTCACTTATTAGCTGATACACCTGTAACACTTGCAGCTCATCCATTCTGGGAATCACATTCTTGCACTAATTAATGTCTCTGAAATCATGACACTTCTTACAGTTGACGGCATCTTACAGTTGTAATTGGAGTGTTTTTTTTTTTTCCTTTCTATTACAGGTACAGAAAATAATAGCATCTTAGTTTGATGAAATAGAATAATCATCATTTCAGGCACTTAATTTGAATACTGTTTTGATAAGTATTGGTCTTATTTGAGTAATTTAAAGCAGAGAGACAAATGCATCAGGGTTTATTGACAGAATATTTGTTACATTGTTAGAAAAGCAATAAAACCTTCTGCTAAGTGAATAAATGGACAATGGATATAGAAACTTGAACCAGTAGGAAATCCGTGTGAGCTCTGGGAGAAATGCCCAATAGTTAAAAAAAATATGTTTGTATATATGTATATCAGCTGAACAATAAGACACTTTTTAGACAGACACAGTGTCACATTCAAAGGCAACATACTTAAGTGTGATGACAACCTGTTCTACAAGTAAGTTCTAGGCCTCAAAAATCAAATCAGAGCAATTAAACCAGAAACAAGAAGACACCTTTTTAAATACATTTAATTTGCACACAAAAGAAAGGGAAGGAAAATAAAATTAAGAGAAACTTAAGATGGTTCTTAAGAAACTTAAGATGCTACGAATTACGTTTCTTTATTGTTAAATGTATGCTTTGCCAGTTTCATACATGTGTGTAACACACTCTTCTCATACTCCCCTCCACCCTCTCTCACCCACACACCCACCCTGTTAACCCCTCTCCTTACAGGTCCCTGCTGTACTTTTTCAAGTCTTCCAGTTGTTCTTGTTCTGTGAGCCACTGAGTTTAAGCAGGGGCTTCTTCCTGAGCACAGGTGTGGAGCTGGCCACTGAAGGAAGCACGGGTAATTCAGCAGTGACTGCAGCACTGAGGACAGTGAATCCTTATTCCCGAGAGAGGGGAAGAGCCCGTGACCTTGCCAGCCATGCATTTGAGCATTTGAGCAGATTTACACATGAATTCGCTCCTATGAAGAGCCTCAGATCCGACAACAAATAAAAAGCAGTTGGTTCCCTCGTACTACCCATAGCATGACAGCACCGGTGAGTGCTTCTTGCCTGGCGAGTTGCTGTTGTGGCATGTGTTGTCTACAGCTAGGAAAGACGGCTGGTTTCTCCTCTCCCTGAGCTGTCTACCTAACAGCCACCGTTGGTCCTGTGCAAGCGTACCAGGCAAGGAGGGAGCTTCCAGCTCAGTCTCAGTTTGATTCATCTTTGTCCTGCCACCAAGATGTATGCTGGTGAAACTTCAGCCAGAGGCTTAGTATCTAGGTCTGGTGAGAAGCCAAGACAACTGGCAATAGTCTGCATTGTTTTGGGGGTCACTGAGGGCTCCATTGAGACTATCTCACACCTGGCATTGGGGGTTTTTATTTGATCACCTATAGCTTCTGGGATTGGCACTATTCAGCTTTGCAGGATACCTCCATTTAAACATTGTGTGTGTGTGTGTGTGTGTGTGTGTGTGTGTGTGTGTGTGTGTCTGTATATATGTATCTACATAGACGGAACATATATGTGCATGAGTATGCTTATACACTAGTAGGCTCCATGTGACTTAATTGTACATCCTAGGTTTTATAAATTACAATCTTGTTTAGTTTTCTTTCTTTCTCTCTCTCTTTCCTTCCTGCCTTTCTTTATCTCTCTCTTTCTTTCTTTTATACAGTATTCTGCCTGAACACCAGAAAAGAGCACCAGATCTTTATAGATGGATAGTTATGAGCCACCATGTGGTTGCTGGGAATTGAACTCAGGACCTTTGGAAGAACAGCCAGTGCTGTTAATCTCTGAGCCATCTCTCCAGCCCCAATCTTTTCTTCTTTTGTCTCTCTCTTCCTTTTTCCTGCCTTACTCTGAATAAATTTAATATTTTGTATTCCATCCTCTCTACTGAATTTTTTAGCTGTACATTTTTGAATAATTTTTAGGGGTTATCTTAGGCCAATAGTTTCACATGCTTGTGATAGGACCCCTCTATACCCTTAAGTTATGGAGGACCACAAAACCTATTATGTGAATTTTATTTTTTGATACTTTTCATAGTAGAAATTAAAATGGACATTAAAGTAAATTTTCAAGCTGAAGATGCATACCTTGTATAACTTAAGAGGCAGAGGCAGGTGGATCTCTGTGAGTTCAAGGCAGACTGACCTACATAGTGAATTTCCAGACTAGCCCTGGCTACATTGGAGACTCTGTCTCAATAAATGAAAACCAACACCCCCTCATTTATATACATAAATGTGTGTATATATATATCTTTATATACAAATATATATTTGTTCATTTTAAAATAATGAAACCATTACTTTTTAATTCAAATGACATCTATCAAAGAAAATATGTGTAAATTCTCAGAAATATAATGCAAAGATTGTCACTGTTCTAAGGGTTTGCATGTCTCTTAACATCTGCTTTAGCTGGGGAAGCTGGATCTCACATCTGCTTCTGGATTCAAATTTTGTGACATGTTGCTTAGGTTGATTTGTATGAAGGAAATTTGCCCTTCATACACAGAGTAGGATATTCTTGTTGGCCTTTCAGAACACTTTGATTTACTTTGGTCATGGGCGTTGGGCCTTGGACATGCCAGGCAATGCTTTGCTACCGAGCTACCCTGCAGCCCTTCTTCTACTCTGTATCTTGAGACTGGCCCTCTAAGCTTCCCAGGCTGGCCCTGAATTTGGTGTGCAGCCAAAGGAGGCGCTACCTAGGTAGCTACCCGGCTACCTAGGACCACAGGCCTGTGCCACCAGGCCCAGCTCAAAGCTGCTCTTGAGGTTCTACCAAGGGTCAGTGCCAGCGCTTCTTAGTTGCAATGTGGATCATAAGCCCATGAGAACCTCTCATATCCTGTTAGTGCTCTCTGGGCTTCAAATGGAGCCTTTGCCTGTTCGTCATTTCTTAACCTTGAATGTGGATGACTTGAAAGAGATTGGTTTTCTGCTCTATGTAAAACTCCCAAACGTTGACACACTTCATTATATAATATTTGAAATCACACACATTAATATCACCACCAGTCTCATCAGAAGACTCTGTAAGTATTAGGAAGAAGCTCCAGACTTACTGTAGGCAACAAATACTGGCATTTGTTTCTCTTGAAGAGATAGGCCCATTTCATTTTCCTTTGAGAAAACATGTACTAAATACTCAGATAACTATAGTTTTATCTGTAGTTGTTCTTTTACGTAAAAGTAGCCTCCTACAAAAATGTTAAGTTCGCCTCAGCACTCAGGCACACAGGAAAGCAGCTGCAGGCAGCACACCCAGCCTTCCCCTCAGCGCGAGCACACACCAGCGTGAGCACACACCCGCCTTCCCCTCAGGTCATCACACCAGTGTGAGCACACCAGCGCTTCCCCTCAGGTCATCATCATACTGCAGTATGTAGAAATGGTCTATATATGAGGCCTGCTTTGTTACATCTAATTTCAAAAAGAATATTTCCAAGGGTTAATGAATTTATTTTTAAATTTATTTATTGGGTCAGACACGGTGTACACCTTTATTCCCAGGACTCAGGAGACAGAGACAGGTGGATTTCTGTGGGTCAGCCTGATCTATGTAGTGAACTCCAAGCTAGCCAGGGATATATACAGAGAGACCTTGTCTCAAGTTAAATAAATAAACAAACCCAAACAAATAAATTTTAAAAAAAGAAAGATTTACATCTGGGTTGCTGGGGGATCGAACATAAGCTTTGCACGTTACCTCTGAGCTCCTCAGTTCCACAGGAGCTACCGTATCCCCCTTGTGAGGGCCTACAACCTCCTGTAGACCTCACCTTTTAAAAGTCCACCACTGTTGACATCTCCAGATGGAGAGCAAGCCTCCAGCACATGGACCCTTGGGAGACAAACTGCACTCACACCATAGCGAAATTACCCCAGCCGTTCCTGCTTCGGGCCTTTGCGTGTTCCTCAGTTTAGTATCTGCAGCATTCATCAGCTGTTAACCAAATCAGTGAATTTTAAACTCCCCCAAGCCCTAAGCCAGTGAGGGCTTTTCAACCTTCCGGGTGCTGAGACCCTTCAACGCAGGTCCTCAGGTTGCAGTGACCCCCACCATAAAATGATTTTCATTGCTGCTTCATCACTGTAATTTTTCTCGTGTTATGAATCATAATATAAATATCTGATATGCAGATTGCAAATCTCTGATACTGAGACCCACAAGTTGAGAACCGCTGCACTAAGCCGTTCTTTTGGGCGTTGTTAGGGTGAGTCTGTCTCAGCACTCATCCGTGTCGAGTGCAGTCCTTCATTCTTACTTCAGTTCATGCACGGCCTTAACCAGCTACTGAGGGGCTTGAGCCCGCTCCACTCGGAACTCCAGTGCCTGCACACGAGCACTGCTGCCTTTCTCTCTCCGTCCTCTGCCCTCCGCCCTCATCCCCAGAATCTTTCTGCTAACTTCTGGAGGCTCCCCCTGGGGATGAGCAGACAGTACCAGCCCAGAAACCGGGAAGAACTGTGCAGGCTGCATGTGCGGGCTCTAACCAGCAGTGTCTTGGGTATTCTGCTCCACATGCCCTTACAGGCTCAGCAGCTCTGATCTCCTGCTGTTCAGTAAGAGAGCTAGCTACTATGCTTGGCCTCCACCTCCGCCCCGCTGCAGAGAACATTTCTGTATGGCTACCAGACCTTCAATGTGTGAATAAATTAAATTAGCTGCACCAGGCTTGATTTTGTCTACTACAGTATGCCTGGCAGCGTGCTCAGTCGCCTGCATTAGACATGACTACCTTGTGATGGCAGTAAGAATTACTGAGTAGTTTTAAACTGAAGCTAGCAAACTATTTCTTTTTTTAACTTTCTAATCACCTAGACATTTGTCAAATTTGTCATTAAATTGTTTTTGAGGTAGGCGTGGTGGCACACACTTGTAATCCCAGCACTCAGGAAGCAGAGACAGATGGATCACTGTGAGTTCGAGGCCAGCCTGGTCTACAAAGCAAGTTTTGAACAGCCAAGGCTACACAGTGAAAGCCTGTCTCAGAAAAAAAAAAAAAAGAAAATTGTATTTAGACATGGTGGCACACACCTATAATCTCACTACTCAGGGGCTGAGGCGAGGCATTGAAAGTCTTCAAAGTAAAAAATGACAACAATATGAAAGAGTTAATTAAATAACATGAGGCTTGAAAGCAGATTTATTTATTTACTTTAGACATGGTCTTGCTATGCAGGCTGGCATGAAGTACTATGCAGACCAGACTGACACTGAACTCCCAGAGTTCTGCCTGCCTCTGCCTCTGCCTCCCTAATGCTAGGATTAAACTTGTGTGTTAACCACACTCAGCAAAAACACAGATTCCAAAACTATTTAAATATAATTACATCTGCTTAAAATTATTAGACACATTGAATAAAGTTTCTAAATTATGGAACAGTTATGTTAGTGAAAATTATTATATACATTGAATACAGATTTCAAATTGTGGAATAATAATTATATTAGGATACAGGATTAGAAATCTGTTTTAAAGCCAGGCATGGTGGCACATGCCTTTGATCCCAGCATTCAGGGAGCTAGAGGCAGGCAGATTGCTGTGAGTGTGAGGCCAGCCTGGTCTGTAAAGTAAGTGCAAGACAGCCAAGGCTACACTGAGAAACTCTCTTCTTGAAAAACCAAAAAAGAAAGAAAAGAAAAAGAAAACTTTTAAGTTTTCTTTAATATTGTAAAGCTGCTTCCATTTGAAATCATTTTTTTAAACTTAATTTATATGTAAACATGCTTGACCAGGCCTGGTAGCACCCATGTCTTTAATCCCAGCACATAAAAGGCAGAATTCTGTGAGTTTGAGGCCAGCCAAAGCTACTTAGTAAGAACTTGCATAAATAAATAAATAAATAATCCCTACTTGTTAAATATTTTAAGTGTCTGCATAATATCCCTTTGAGCTACCATAAATGTTGATTTTTCCTGTCACTAAATATAGTGTTTTCTGCTAAACACCCTAAAATGTTGTATTCAATTTTTTTTTTTTTTTATTCCTCACTTTGCAAAACTTTTCTGCAATGTTTAATCCCTCCCACCAGGGAAAAGTTTTGTAAACATACAGGGCCTGCTGCATTCTCAGAACTAGGCGTTGGAAAGGCTGTGAGGCTGCTGGCTCCCAGCCAATGGGAGTAGACCCAGTCACTAGTGTCTTACAATAAAAACCAAGAGACCTCCTCACCCACTCCCACACCCCTACTCCCCCCACCCCCGCCCTTGCTTTTCCCTTTTGTAAGCAGCACACCCTTCTGATCAGACATGGAGTTTCTGGAGACTCATTAATTGCAATGCAGTGTCTTTCCTTGAGACCTTGAACTAACACACTAAGGTTCTTTCCATGTTCTTGCTATTTTATATCTAGTGTTTCCACAAACCTCTCTGTATGGATATTTTTCTGCACAGAACTTCACTGTTCTTTTGAGATACTTTATTCTAATAAATTCCAAGGTGTATAATGTATGAGCCAAACAATAGAAACTACTTTTTTTATTCGTTGTTAGATTCCTGGTTCTTTGGTTTGCTGATTAGTCACTTGCTTGAATTCTGTGCTTGTATTTGTTCCTTATAAGAGCTTGACTCATCCTTGCTGCTGGCTGTTGGGTTTTCCTGCAGAGGAATCCAACTTCTGTGTCAGGAGCTGCTGTAAAGCAGCAGGTCTGGAGAGTCTGTGAATACAGCAGGGACATGCATCGCTGCTGTGGGTAACTACTGTGCAGTGGGGAACTCTTCTCCAAAGCAGTTAAGAAAATGAAGCAGCATTAGGAACAATGTAGGGAAGTTAAGAGCAATCAAATGAACAACCAAACCTACTAAATACTCAAGAAATAGGAAGGTAAAGTCTCAGACAAGTGTTTTAAAGACCACATAGACTCTCACTGTCTTGGGACTTGATTCTGCATACTAAGTGAAGGTTTGTTTTTCGAAACAGGCTCTCTTGAAATAGCCTCAAACTCACTATGTGGCTGAGGCTGGCCTTGAAATACTGACCCTCTGGACTTTATTGTTTATGTTGCTCTTGGAGTCTCAGCTGGGGTGTGGTGACGCACACCTATAATCTTAGCGCTCTGGGAGGCAGAGGGAGGCAGATCTCTGTGCGTTCAAGGCCAGCCTGGTCTACAAAGTGAGTCCATGACAGCCAAGAGAAACCTGTCTTGGGGGTGGGAGGAAATAGGGTCTCACTATGCTATCCAGATTGGTTCCTGGACTCAGGACACTCTTCCGCTTCAGTCTTCTGAATATTTGGGGCTACGGGCATGTACCACCACTTCTACCACAACTGTTCTATTTTCTTTTGTATATATTATAGAAATTATAAATAATTAACTCATCCCAGCCTTAGTAATACTCATTTTTAAAGACTGACTTACTGATTTTAGTGTGACCATTGTCACATCAAGTCTCTATATATGTACAAATAGAAGATGAAGTATATATAAATCTTGTATAAATAGAGATGAAGTACAGCTGCCAGCCCCAGTTTATATTCGATCATTCCTCTATAGTAACTAAGTAAAAACAAAAGTCTATTCCAATTCCATTCTTTAAAACAAATGACAAAGATGCTTCGTGATAGTTTGGTTTGTGATTGGGTTTTTAAAATATATTTGTGGTTACATTCATATGCAAAGTTCTTTTATATTTTCATTTCCTTTTTCTGGAGACCTACCATCCTTTTTTAAAAGAACAGACCTGGGCATGGTGGTTTGTATCTGTCATCCCAGCATTCAGGAGACTGAGGCTGGAGGATTGCTACAAGTTGGAGCCTGCCTGGCCTTCGTAGCAAGATACTGGTTTTTTGTTTTTGTTTTTTGTTTTTTTTTAAGTTGGTGGGGAGGGAAGAGAGGAAAGAATGAACCCGTTTCTCACCTTTCAATAGAGGTATTTATAGCCAGGTAACGAGGTCACTGGAATATACTCGGGTATCTGATTGCATAAGCACTGCGTAGAAGAGGCCCAAGCCTCTCACCATGCCACCCAAAGTGACCTGTCATTTACTCCTGCTTTCCTAGACATCCATGGTTGCGTCCCCACAGTCATGCCTGACTCTTCCCCAGTGTGTAGCTCATGTCTAGGTCACAACAACAGATTTTTTCGGTGTCTTTCTGCAGCCTTCCTTCCTGCTTTCCATTGATACCACCTTCATGCCAGTGCTCTTTACCTCTGGACCAGTCTAACTGGTCTCCGGCAACTCCTCCCACTCATTGTCTTGCATGGTAAGGTCCAGGAGTCCCCTGCAGCACCAAAGAGAACCAGTCAGAGTGGACTTTTTCGCTGCCCCTGGATGCAGTCTGTCTGTCCTCCATCCTCTTGCTGGGAAGAGTAGTTAGTTGCCCTGCTTGCTGCCTTTCCTCCACCCACCCCCAAACCGACCTTTCTGTTCTTCTTGTTTTCCCAGACATGAGCTGACTGAGCTACCATTTCCACTCATCAGCACAAACCCGCCGCCACTGCGTCATCATCCCTTTTCTCTGTGTTCAGTAAGAAAATCGATGCCCTTGATGGACAGGGAGTAGGTCTAAAGCCCCGGCACCTCTCCCCCCAGCAACCTTGGTAGACACTATTGGACTAAGGGATGAAGGTGGACTTTGGCATGACTCAAATTTGGCTTTTAATTCCATTTCTGTCTGGTTATATCTTTATTTCCTCATATGAGATAGGCAGGATTATAACCCTTTCACAGAAGTTTTGAAAAAATCAAATAAAACAAATATGTGTGAAATGTGTCCTGCGTGATGCCTGACATGTAATAAATAATGAGTGGCAGTCATCCCTATAGTGGTTATGCTCATGCCAACTGCTCAGTTAATGTTTGTCAGTCACCGTGAGCCTCCAGGAATTTAGTTTTCCCTCTTCATTGCTCAGATGATTACAAACACTGTTATGATACCACCATCAGTCTGTGTGTGTATGTGAGGTGCGTTTAGAGGTGCTTGCCTATGTCTGTGGAGGCCAGAGATCAACACTGGCTGTCTTCTTTAGTTTCCCTCCACCTTGTTTTTCTGAGACAGGAGCTTCCTGACTTGGCTACACTGGGGTATGCTCCAGTGAGCTCCAGCGGCCTACCTGGCTTGCCGCCATTGTTTCTTGTCTGTGTATGTGCTAGTATTATGTCACATTGGCACAAACTAAGTCATCTGAGAGGAGGGAACCTCAATTAAGGAAGTTCCTCCATAAGTGCTGGGCTGTAGGCACAGCTGGAGGGCATTTTCTTAACTAGTGATAGATGGGGAAGGCCCAGTCCATTGTTACTGTGGGGATATCCCTGGCTGGTGGTCCAGGGTTCTATAGGAAACCAGGCGGAACAAGCCACGAGGGGCAGTCCTAGTAAGCAGCCCCCCATGGCCTCTGCACCAGCTCCTGCCTCCTGGTTCGTCCTTGTTTGAGCTCCTACCTTGACTTCCCTCAGTGATGGACCGTCTCTTAGAAGTGGAAGCTGGAATAAACCTTTCCTCTCCAGGTTGCCTTGCTCATGGTGTTCCATCGCAGCGCTAGAAACCTTGACTGAGACAGTGTCAGTAAGAGTCAGGGAAGCTGAAGATTAGGTGTTTGGTTGTTTAGAGAAACAGCTCATTCAGGAAAACAGAGGCTGCTTCCATTTCATGAAGCTGCCTTCCTTCGCCCTCTCTCCTTCCACGCCTCCTCCTTTTATTTTGTGGTTCTAGGCTTTGAACCTCATACATGGTATGCAACAAGAAACATTCTTTTAGCACAAAATACTATGCTCTCATACAAGGAAAATAAAATTCTAAAACTAAGAATACATAAAGTGGGAGATTTAAGAAAAACGAGTCTTTGACGTCCCATATCAGGTTCTCTGACGGTTGGCTATGTGGTGACACACACCTATAATCCCAGCATTTGGTGGGCTGGGACAGGATGATGGTGAGTTTGTGGTCAACCTGGCCTAAACAATGAGATATGTCTCAAAACAGCCACGACAAAAAAGCATCTTTCATTTAAATATGAATTAACCTATTTCAGAAATTAAAATAGCTTATAAGAAAAATGAAACTTAAATTACTTATAAAACTTAGAGAAGAACTAAATGTTTTAAAACTTGCATGTTGGGGCTGTGGAAATGGTTCGTAAAATGCTTTCCATATAACCAGAGGACCTGAGTTTGTGGGTTCTAGGGACCCACATTTAGAGGGTGTGGTGGTGCGTGCCTGTAACCTCAGAGCTGGGGTATGTGGACGCAGGCTGAATGGGCAGTCTAGCCAAATTGTTGGGTGTCAAGTTCATGAGATACCTTACCTCAAAAAATAAGATATGGAGTGACTGAGGGAGACACCTGATACTGACCTCCACATGTCCATATAAGAAAACATACACACACGTGTGTGTCCACACAACATTCCCGGCAGAGTGTCAGAATGTGCGTTATAACAGGAACATCAGACCCTAGTGAGGCTTGCCCCGTCCTGACGTTAACAAACAGCCGCATGTTTGTCCTTAGAGCTGCCGTGCTGGAATATTCTGAGGACACGACTAAAGCAGCCAATGGTGGCTGGCTTGTCCCACAGTCGGATTTAAACAGAAAGCCTGTAGAAATTGCAGGGCGGCGCTCAGCACCAGGAACACAGAGCGACCTTGACATAAAAAGCACAAAAACCACAGAGCGAGCCTGACACAAAAAAACGGAGCCTGACTCCGTGTGACGTGGAGTCAGTTTGTATGTCTGCCTTGACCTAGAATGGGAGATGGAGCCCTCGGCCACATGGGCTCTGCCTTCCCCACTTGTCAGAGTTTCACTCCCTTTTTTTTTTTTTTTCCTTTCTTAATAGGGACCACGTGCAGTGGTCTAAAGAAGAAGAAGACGCAGCTAGGAAGAAAGTAGAGGAAAATTCAGCCACACGAGTGGCCCCAGAAGAGCAAGGTAAAGCTGGGCGCCCTGTGGGGTTACACGTTTGAGAGCTCTTAGCTTCCACCCGGCCAGGCCACCCATTGCTGCCTTTGCTGGGCTTCCCCGTTCTTCCTTGTTGTGGAACCAAAATTAATGAAATAAATTACGCATTCACCCTGTAATTGGTCTTTTGGTAGTCATATTGCTTTTTCTGGGAGACATACATATGGGTGGCATTTTAAGCAAGATATGAAAATGTAACTTTAAAATTTTCTTTAGCTACTCCACTTTCACTGTGTTACTGTGCATTTCACTTGCTAGAAACCTCTAACAAATTCATAAGCGTTGAGGAGGAAGAAAAAGTCATATGGAAGTATCGCTGGCCTTTTAGGATAAGGGACTGTGTGTGTAGTGTGGACTCACTCATGTGTCTCTGTGTGGAAGTCAGAGATCAGTTTCAAGTGTTTTTTTTTTTTTTTTTTAGACAACGCCTGTCCCTCAACCTTGAACTCTGTTTCAGCCAGACTGGCTGGACAGTGAGCTCTGTCTCTACCCCACCCCCTTGTGCACATTTGGTGTGAGTGGGGCATAGCCACTCTGGAAACCATTGGGCAGGCTCCTTAAATTAAAAATGGAGGGGCTGGAGAGATGGTCCGCTGTTAAGAGCATTGCTGTACTTGGCTGCTCTTGCAGATGACCCTGGTTCGGTTCCCAGCACCCACATGGCAGCTAACAACTGCTTGTAACTCCAGTACCGGAGACTCCAATGCCCTCTTTTGACCTCCATGGGCACCAGGCATGCATGGAGAATATTTACATATACACAGGCAAGTACTCATACAAATGAAATAAATCAAGGCTGGGGATTTAGCTCAGTGGCAGAGCAAGGGTTCAGTCCTCAGCTCTTAAAAAAAAAAAAAAAAAAGGAATAACAAATTAATCTTTTAACAAAAATTTAAAGTAGTATTCCCCTATAATTTATCAGTTTACTTTTAGGATAGACCCCAAAAGCTTCAAAGCACAGTCTCAAAGAGATAATATGTATTGCATGTTCACGGCAGCAGCCTCCGTGATAGGCAAAAGATAAACACAATCAAAACACAAATGTTCTGAAACAAGCGATACTGTTAAGTACTCTCCTGTTCATAAGTTAGAGACAAGTAAGTGTGGCCCTACGGGAAAGAACAGTGCGCTGTTCTACCTGGGTGTCAGGTAGCACTGTCCAGATGTTCAGGGACACGGCTTCAGCCTCTGTCCACTCCCCAGAGGTGGCCGGGGCCTGCAGCTACCGTAGATAACGGATAACGGAATGTGCTGCATGGCGGTGACTCAAGGGCTGGTCGGGTGGAAAGCAGGAGCTCTGTAATGGGAAGAGTTAGAGTTGGCATGCTGGAAAGATTGCAGAGGTCTGTTTCACAACAACGTGAACACACCTAGCGTTATGGGACCATGCACTTAAGAATGGCTAAGATGCGTCATTTTATGGGTTTTTACCACAATTTTTAAAAATATCACACTGAAAAACTTTTTTCGAAATGGTCAGTGTCCTTCACACCGTATGACTCCTAGTCACTTCGCCTAACTGCTGCTCTCTCTGTATGCCATTTTCTACCTTGTTTTTCTTAAAATGACCTTTTTCTTTAGAACATCTCCTGCCTCCCTCCTTTTGTTGTTTATGTGTTTGTGGTGTGTGTTTAGGTATGATTATGTGCATGTCTGTGGGTCCTATTTACATGCTATTCACCCTTTATGGGGAGACGGTCAAGCAGGGTTTCTCACTGCCTATGCCTAATCAAGGAGGCTGGGCTGCCTTGCCAGGGAGCCCCAGGGACCCACCTACCCTGCCTCTTTGTTACAAGGATTATTAGTATGTACTCCGGTGCCAGATTTTGTTGTTGGTTGGTTGGTTTTTAATGTGGATTCTGCCGATCCACTCAGGTCCTCAGGCTTGAGATACAAGCACTTCTCTCCTGAGCCATCTCCCCAGATCTGCCCCTGCCTCCCTGGTACCAAGCTACAAACATGTACCATTGTGCTCAGCTCATTTTAACATGAGCCCTGGGATGCAGCTCCTCACAGGGCGAGCGCTTTACCAACTGAACAAATTCACTGTGCAGCGCTGGCTGGCCTAAACTCAAAGCGTAAACCAAAGCAGCCTGGAGTTTGCAGTGATCATCCCTCTGCCCTCTGAGTGCCAGGAAGGCTGGATTAATAGTTCCTTAGAGCTAAGCATGGCGGTACACGTCTGTAACCCGAGCACCTAGGAGACTGAGACAGGAGGATTGCTACAAGTTTGAGGAAAGCCTGAGCTGCATAGTGAATTTGGGGCCAGCCTGTGCCCACCTAGTAATATCCCATCTCGTAAATCAAAAATTAATAATTTGTTGAAGTACCAAATAGGTACAGAAATTTATGTAATTCACAAAAAAGTCCTCACAGTTTGTGCTGGTTTTCACATCCACATAAGCAGCATCTACATGGAGAATCAGAAAGTTACCAGTGGCACAGCAGCTTCCTTGTACTCCTGATCAACATTATCACTCCTTCAACTCCATCAATGCTATTCCTCCTCCAACCCCCACACCTCTCAACGAGCAGCTCCGGTCGTGGCTTCTGATGTCATGGCTTTGTTTGGGTGCACTTGCTCTGCTTTCCTGATCACTGCTTCGGCAGTGGCCGTTTCAGAGCAGGCCACAGTCACCAGACTGGAGTGCCCACGCACCACATCCGCATCACTGAGTTTGGGATTGGGGGAGGGGTGTTTATTTGGGGGGGGGGTGTTTACCAGTGTATGTAGGTCTGAAGTTGATGTCTATGTCTTCCTCAGTAGCTTTCTTTTTTTTTTTTTAAGTTTGTTTGTTTTTTTTTTTTTTTTTTTTAAGATTTATTTATTATGTATAGTGTTTTGTCTGCATGGCCAGAAGAGGGACCAGATCTCATTGTGAGCCACCATGTGGTTGCTGGGAATTGAACTCAGGACCTTTAGAAGAACAGCTAGTGCTCTTAACCTCTGAGCCATCTCTCCAGCCCCCTCAGTAGCTTTCTACTTTATTTACTGAAGCAAGGTCTCTTGCTGAACTTGGAATTTGCAGATTTTGGCTAGCCTAGCTAGCAAGCGTGCCCCTGGGGTCTCCTCTCCCTGCCTCTCTGGTACTATAATACAGCAAGCTGCTGCACCTTTTACGTGGGTTCTAAGAATCTGAATTCTGGTCTGAGGTATTGAGCTCTTGCACAACCAGCATTTTATCCACTGAGCCATCGCCCAGCCTGCAACATGTTTTTATAAATATTTTTAATAGAACACAGACGTGTTCATCTGTTGGTACACCGTCTGTGGTTGCTTTTGAGCTGCCTGGTTCAAAAGAAACTGTAAATGTCACATAAAGACTAAATACCTGGGCAGTGATGGCACACACCTTTAACCCCGGCACTCAGAGGCAGAGGCAGGAGGATCTCTGAGTTCAAGCCTCGCCTGGTCTACTGAGTAAGTTCTGGGACAGCCAGAGCTGCACAGAGAAACTCTGTCTCAGAAAACCTAAATAAACAACAAAACAAACAGACAAATGAAAAGACTAAATACCTTTCTGTCACTATTTAGAAAGGCTCTTTCAAAGCTGGAAGTCTAGGTTGACCAGCTATCCAGAAACTCTCCACGGAAAAATGTTTACACTCCTCCTTGTAAGGTACATAGTGAAAATCAGGAGAAGCACAGTTGAAATGATGCTAGTTGGTAATTGCTGAAGCAAAGGTATCTGGAGAGACTGAGATAATGAGACAACCAGCCTTTAGCTGGCAGAGGAGCCAGTGCCAACCTACCTTGCTCTCTGGAGTCATTAGTAACCTAGCATTTCCTCTGGCATTGTTTGTTATTCCTTAATGGCAGTCCTTCATCCTCAGCATGAGCGAGAGTAACCTGGGGCTGGACAGGAGACGGGCCCCCTGACCCCAGTGGAATTAATTTGATTTTTATGAGTTCTCACTGGGCAGTCCTGGGGTGGAATACAGCCAGGGAGTGTTGGGGTTGGACATGAGAGTACATACCAGGGGCGGTGCTGCCTTCAGTTCGCCAGCATCGCATTCCTTCACAGGCGCTCTGTCCCTCTCTCCGAGGAAGTAGAACTTCACTGCTTTGCCAGCAGCTGTGCAGACATATTTTCCACGTTACTCAAGCTTCTGCTAGTGGCCACCTGGATATGGCAGAGAACCCAGCCTGGACTAAGTTCACCATTATCAGTTGTTTGAATTTATTTCCAGGAAATTAAAACTTATGCACAGTATTATCTGCACATTATCATAATAATATAAAAAACAGGGATTTCTTTTTTTACTTCCTTTTGAATATTTCTGTTGAGAACTTAAATAGAGCAGAGCTGATAATGTTAAAGTTCTCTGTGCATGGCCGCCTACTTTGTCCTATTTGTATTAACAATGAACTTGAGTGAAGCTAATGAGAAGGTTATTTTAGAGCCTCAGAAACCACAGTAAAGGAAAACGACAGTTCCCACAGAACCATAGCGTGACTAAAATAGAAAGGTGGTGACTGGCCTCTCTATAGAAGAGAAAAGGCAGGCACGGGAAAGCTGACGGTACCACTTTGAGGCATTTGATTTGCTATTACTATGACAGTCTTTTCTAAGTTTTTCTGGCTACTGTGAAGATACAGAACTAAAGAGTCTGTCTCAAAATGACTCAAAGAAGTAGAGATTTATTCTGGAGCACCACTTCATCCCTGCTAGTGCACTGGGCTCCATGGTGTCAGGGAACCACTGCAGGAAAGGCCCCGAGGTATAGTGCAGAGAGAAGCTCAGGCTGCCAAGAGGGAGGCAAAGAAGGAAACTGGTCTGAGGGACTACAGTGAATGACAAGATGTTCCAGGGGCAGCCACCCAGCAGTCTGTGCCAGGGGTTGAAGACCCCACACAAGTCTCGGGTGAGGCTTCTCCTTCACTGTTTCAGGCCTCTGATGAGAATGGGTCAAGGGAAATAGATCACTCTGTCCGCCCCCAGACTTAGTGAGAACCCTGAAGAAGCTACGACCCAGCCATCATCTTTTCTTATCGAAGAGAGTCCCCGAGTGTTTGAAAGAGCCAATCTCTACCACCACAAAAGATCCCGTCTGCAGAGCTCTGTATATATAACAGGGCACTGTTTATTGATCTTATCTCCTTTATCAATGCCACTGGGAAGAAATACTGGTTATTCTGCCAACCTAGCCAACCCTGTTGCATTTCCTTTGGTCTCTGTATGTCACTCTCCCTTCTCCCATTTTTCACCTATTGTCAGAGCTACTGGTGAAAACAGAAGTTAGAAAACACCCTCACAATCTGAAAATAAGATCTTATTCGTGACAGATAATCACCTTTGCTGTCGAATGGCTGTGGGCTCATTTGTATAATGAAAATGTATAGCACCCAGGCTCCACTTAGCAATATTTCTTTCAATTACGTTGCCCAGATTAATGATTTTTAATTCCATGTTTTCTTTTCCTAATTACTTTTCAATTTTATTATGGCTCATATTTCTTTTAAAACTGGGTTAACCCAGAGAAATAAAAAATATATATAATCAGGTTTTTTTTTTTTTGAGTTAACACAATTATATTTTATAATTTCCTTAAAAAGATCTCCAGTGTGTTATATGTCAGCTGGTTGTATAGCAAATGCAGTGGGTTTTTAAACTTAATCACAATAGCAGCTGCTGTTTCTACTTTAAAATATCTTTGTAAATAAAGTCCTGCCTTGGGTATATTATCTACATCAGGCAGATAATAAGAGAGGGTACACTTTGTGTTGTGAATACCTTACCACTGAAGAGACTGTTCTATGTGAAGGGGGGGGGGGAAACAGAATAGTTAAACACCCTGTACTGATAAATATAGCATGCCTGCCTCTGAGATAGATGGCTTTGGCTGCTGAAAGTTTCACACAATGCCCTTAGAATTACACTTTGAATTTTGTAATTTTAAGAGTTTTCTTTTATTAGACAGTGAACTTCCTTCAGTGACATGTGGAAATTTCCAACTTTGAAAGTTCAGGTATTTGCGTAATTGATGTGCAAAAATAACTTTAAATTACTTTTTGTTACATAGCAACTTAGAATAAATTTTCATAATTCATATTAATCACATCATATACGCCAGATACATAAGTGGTTTAATTTGGTTTTTCAGCGATGCTGTTGAGGGTGATTCGGGTGACTTGTGAGCATATAAGCATAGTGAGTGTGCTGTATTTTTTTGTTCCGCTCAGCAGTGTGGGACTTAAATAATGAATAATTGAGAACTTTCCTCATGGAGCCGTGCCGAACCAGATCACTATATCCCTTTTATTGTCATTGGCATAGAACAGTTCACTCCGGACAGCCGGAAACCTACGACAACAAAAGAAAAAGATGTTCCTCCAAGGAAAACTTGTCATTCATTCACCTGTTAAGGTCAGAGCAGTCCCGCTTTCCCCACACTGCATAGACTCTGTGTGGCTCCTGACCTGAACAGATGGCAGCTAAGAGCAGGGTGAGCCCAAAGCTTTGCTGTCATGGTCAAAGAGTGGCCCCTGTTGTTCCTTGTCATCACAGGCATGCCTTCAGTTCCAGAAATCCAGTCATACGCCGGAGGTGTTTACTGTCTCGGGTCCATAACTATGACGAAGCTGATGGTGCTTCTGTAAGGTTATGGAAACCATTGTCCAGGCTCAGGAGCCATGGATATTTTGCCAGCTTTGGTGGGAGACACCACTGGGTGGCGCTGAAAATGTCAACAAGTTCCAGCCATGGGTGCTGGCTCTGCTTTGTGGCTGCCCTACAAACCAACCTGTACTCATAGAACGCTTTACAGTTCTGTTGCTAGCCGTGGATTCATCCTGTGACCTCAGGTAGCATGCATCTTATCTCACTGAAAGAACTGGGTTTAATTGACTCTACTTCTCATCCTCTTTGTGAAGGCTGACTCCAGTCAGCATTATATAATCTTATACTGATTATACCTTATACTAAGGTTTTGATTTCAACGTGGTGCTTTGTAATTGAGAGGAAATTGAGAACCAAAAGAATGTATTCTCTTCAGGAAGATTTTGGAGGAAGCACATGTTAATTGTGTTTAAGGAGGCGGTGTTGGCCAAGAAGCCAGGGCTTTGGAATTTGACACACTTCATCTAAGTCCTGATGCTGCCCTTTCTGGCTCGGAGACCTTGGGGGAGAGAATATTAGGCCCCTTGACATTGGATTTCTTATCTAGACATTGAAATAACGTCTATCTGAAAGATACTGTTAACCCCAAACTGTTGGCTTCCCCCATGGTAGGCTCCCCTCCTTTTTTCTGCCCTCCTTTTCCTCTTTTTGTTTTGTTTTGTTTTGTTTTTGTTTTTTTTTCTTTCCTCACTTGGTATGGCAAAGCCCGAGGGTAAAAATGAAGCTTCACAGGAAGAGCTCAAGTTTGTTCAATGTCCAAAACACAGACAATTGGGAGTCTTGGGCTCACAGATCTCATGCCATGGTAAGTAGGGAAGCCATAGGTTTGGGATGGGTGAAATGAAGGGGAGAAGAGGAGCAAGGGGAGAGGGGAGGAGAAGAAGGAAGGTTAGTGGGATGACTATGATCCACACGTGAGAAGACATCACTGTGAAATCCATTACTTGATGCAGTGAGTTAATGGGAAGAATAGGTAAGTGTAGGGGAGGCATCCCGTTTTTTCCTGGGAATGACAGATCTCAGGCACTTTCCCTTCTTTTATAGTAAGTTGCTTCTTACCAAGACAACCTGTCACTTAGGATGTAAATGAGGTCACTGAGAGCAGGCTTCCGAGGGAGTACTGCAGTTTATTCCTGTGCTTCCAGCACTGGAAAGCCTGAAACACGAGTCCAGCCTAGGTTAAATCCTGTCTCAGCCAAACAAAAAGCAAAGCAAAGAACCAGCTTCCAGAAACCGTTCTGTCAGCTATCTTAGTGCTGATTGGTTTTGGCTAGCCCACCTGAAGAGAAACCCCTGGCCTTAAAACATCCTGTTTCCAAGACACACAAGATTAGGACAAGGTAGAAATTCAGCTAGGCCAATAAGCAGCACACTGGGTAACAACAATGTCAGGAGTAAATGGGAAAAAATCCAAGAAAAGCATTTGACATAAGCCAAAAACTATGTGTCACTGGTGGGTTTTTATTTATTTGTTTGATTTATTTATTTATTTATTTTTTTTTTTTTTTTTTTGTTTGAAACAGCAGCTCACTACATAGCTCTGTCTGTCCTGGAACTCACAGAGGTCTGCTTGGCTTTGCCTCTGCCTCTGCCTCTGCCTCTGCCTTTTGAGTCCTGAGCTTAAAGAGATTAAAGAGTTAGGGTTTAATTTAGGTGCCCAATGTGTTTTATATTTGAATGTAGCTTATAACAGCCACAGCATTACAGATTAACAATTGGCAATGCTTGCTTTTCATAAATTCATGTATGTATGTATATGGGGACTTGAACCAGCTGTATAGATACGCCAGTTCTTCTTAAAGGAAGTTGGCATGGTGAATGAATGATTCATCTGAGATTCTGTGTGGGTGTGTTACATGCATGTAAGTACATGTGCCTACATGTGGGCATGTGGAAGCTGCAGCAGGAGGTGGGAAGTCTTCCTCTAGCATACTCAGGTTTCCATCAGTGAAGTAGAAGCTCACTGTTTACTGCTTGTTTGTTTTGTTGGTTGGTTGTTGGGTTTAAGGTAGGCTGGCTTACTAGGCAGCAAGCTCCCAGGATTTACCTGTGTCCACTCCCCATGCACAGCCACACAGTTTTGTCTGTGGGTGCTGGGGATTTAAACTCAGGTCCTCGTGTTTGTAGAGCAGGGGCTGTCACCCACTGAGTCATCGCCCCAGCCCCCAGGTATCGTTCTTTAGCTTTGCCAACGGCATTGCAAAGGATGGAGCTATCTAATGATCACTGTATTGTGCTGCTCCAAACTTCCATCCACTAAGAATGAATACAAAAGAAATGTCAGAGTTGCCACCAGCGTCTTAGCTAGTATGGGAGTGTTTCTCTTTGTGTTAGCCCCCCTGTTTGAGGTGCTGGCCTACTTGCTCATTTCTAGGCTGGGCATTTGAGTTAGTTACCGCTCCCTCCCTCCAGTAAATAGAACTGCTTGCACATATTCTTGTCACACTACTCTCCTGAATTTCCTAGTCCACCCTAGTTAAGTCTTATGAGATACACCTTGAGATTAAGCAGGGTGTAGTATTAAATTCTAGCTAATGGTGATTCATCTCAAATTCACTTCACAAGCAGCTTCACCTTGGAAAACCAAATGCTAGAGATTTGGCTAAATGTGGCTTTTGTTAGCTTTAAATGTAGGTCTTGGGGCTGCTTTTTCTTAGGTATAAAATCTTTGTTTTTTTTTGTCTGCATAGCGTGAGTTACAAAGAGATTTCAAGACAAAGGAAAATGAGAAGTCGCAAGGAAACCCTTGGGAAATCTGGAAGTTGTCTGTTTTCTCCTGAGTCTAATTTTCAAACTGTGGTTTTGTTTTCCCACACAGTACACAGGTGCACTTGGATTGTTGAAAGCGAACACAGAACATTTTCAAGATAAACATGCACCATTGGATTAACCATAAGTAGGCATCCTTTGGTTAGTGCAAATGAAATGATGGTCTAGACTTAATGTCACACAATTCCTTATAGTTATAGGGACCCAGTCATTTCTCAGACCTTATATGCAGATGGAATTTACTTCTGCTGCTGCAGTGGACTCTGGAAGCATGTGCCTGGATGGGTGAGGGCCTGTGGGACAGGGCTATATGGATAAAAATGAAGGAAAACTATGAGTGCTTCAAGACAGCCACAAAATGAAGGAGATCGGCTGGAGGGGGCTGCGTTAATAGATTGAGCCGCTTTGAGATTAAGAAGGAAAGGAATCCCTTATTTTTATGTGTACTTTAACATAATTTGGGAATTGATGGTAAATTCATATGGATCAAAACTAAACAAAAATTCTCCTTCAAACCACAGGTTTTTAAATTTTGCTTATGTTGTTCTTTGTTTGTTTGTTTGTTTGTTTGTTTGAGACAGAGTCCCAATTTGTGCCCATGCTGACCTTGAACTTATGACAGCCCTCTGCCTCAGCCTGCTCAGTGCTGAAGTTTCAGGCATGAGCCGCCATGCATGGTGCTGTTTTATGGCTAGCCTAGTAAGAATGTGAGAACGTTCGCCTTCACGTTTGTGAGCACATGCGGTGTTTTCCCTCTTCCCCCTTCCTTTCGGGGACCGCTATAACATACACATTGCCCTTTACCTTACTTTTCTCTAACACTAAACCTGGGAAATTATTAAATACCCATTAGGAAGCTTTTCCAGACTTTGAAAGCACTTTTAAAATGTCATGAGTCTGACTACTAGGGTAAAGATAATTCTTAATCCATGGATTAAGCCTAAGGATTAACCTTGTTACACATAATTGGAGTCAAGAAATGGTTGTTGAATGAAACATAGAGTGAGCAGGCTATTTTATTTAATTAACTTACTCATTCATTTATTTAGTTTTTGTTTGAACTTGTGACCCTCCTTCCTTCTCATAAGTGCTAAGCTTAGAGATATGTGCTGCCCTGGTTTATTTGAAGCAAGAGTTTTGCAATATAGTTTAGACTGGCTTCTGTGTATTTCAGGCTTCCCCCATCTCATGATCCTCCTGCCTCAGCCTCACAACTGTTGGAATTACAGGCCTGTGTGACTGTGTTTGGCCTGAATCATTTTGTTAATGCAAGGTAGAGATGGGGGAAGGGGGAGTAAAAGGCTAAGAAATGCCTCAAGTTATGAGACCATTGACCTAACTGTAGCCCTTTAATCCCGGATGACAGCCCTCACTAAGGTCTGTCTGTTCAAGAAAGCATCAGTAATTCGCTTGGAGACTTCCATTAGGAGACAGCAGTAGAAAGAGATAGCTCTGGTTTTGGGAGTGGGGTCAGGGTAAAGCTATGGGGTGGCCTCTAAACAGTTTGGGTTCCTTTCTTCAAATGTAGAACCTGGAACTGAGAGTAAAGTGTTTCATTGAACCCTTTCACTCTAAAATTATGTCATTTACAAGTCCTACGTTCTTCTCTGATCACCAATAAGCACATTTGTCATATTTAAAGTGCGTTTATAGAGACAGACTGGGATGGGTACTTTCTCTAAAAAAAAAAAAAAAATTTCCGAAAACACACAAATACTTGATTAAAAATATGCTTATCAGGCCAGGTGTGTTAGCACATGCCTTCAGTCTCAGTGCTTGAGAGGCAGAAGGCAAATCTCTGTGAGTTTGAGACCAGCCTGGTCTAACTAGCAAGTTTCAGGCCAGCCAAAGCTGCAGAGTGAGATCCTGTCTTAAAAAATAAAATAAAATAAAATAAAATTTTATGTGTGTGTGTGTGTGTGTGTGTGTGTGTGTGTGTATGTATGTATTATATATGTGTGTATGTATGCAAAAAATAATTCTCAGTGATTCACTTCCTCTCAAAATACAATGGCCAACTACTGACAGAAAACCAGATTTTTAAGAGTAAGACCAAATATCTTGCACATTGATCTTTTGAAGAAGATTAAATAAACTTTTGTATTTTTGGCCTTAGATAAGTAAAATTATTATAATATTAAAGTTATTAAATTGGAAATGCAGTTATTGATAAATACATATGTCTTAGTCGATGTTCTACTGCTGTGAAGAGACACCATGACCACAGCAGCTCTTATGAAGGAAAACATTTAATTGGGGCTGGCTTACAGGTCAAAGGTTTGGTCCATTGTCATCATGGCTGGAAGCATGGCAGCGTGCAGGAAGACATGGTGCTGGAGGAGCTAAGAGATCTACATCCAGATCCACAGGCAGCAGGAAGACAGAGAGTGACACTGGGCCTGGCTTGAGCATCTGAGACCTCAAAGCCCAGCCCAGTGACACGCTTTCTCTAATAAGGTCACACCTACTCCAGCAAGGCTACATATCCTAATTCTTTCAAATTGTGCAGCTTCCTGTGAGTCTGTGGGAGTCATTTTCATTCAAACTACCATAATATGTAACGTATTTACAGAATTTTTACTGAATACTTATTTTATTTGGTTTTTGTTTTTTTTGGGTTTGTTTGTTTATTTTTGTTTGTTTGTTTTTGTTTTTTGAGACAGGGTTTCTCTCTGTAGCCCTGGCTGTCCTGGAAGTCATTGTGTAAACAAGGTTGGTTTTGAACCCAAAGATCTGCCTGCCTCCACCTCCCAAGAGCTGGGATTAAAGGTGTGTGCCACCACACTAGGCTTAAACATTTAACTAAAGGTATTTAGTTATCAAAATAGCAGTCAGTAGGAAATACAATTTATAGTAAAATGGGTTTTTCCCCCTCTTTGTTTTAGTTAAGTTTGAAAGTGATGCTAGCAAATACTGGGACACATTTTACCAAACACATAAGAATAAGTTTTTCAAGAATCGTAATTGGCTCTTGAGGGAATTTCCTGAAATTCTTCCTGATGATCAAACCACTAAGGAGAAGGAGAGAGAACCATCCTGGGATCAAGTCAGAAGCAACCTCTCAAGAATTCCCGGAATGGAAAGCCACTGTGGAGAGCATTCCATCTCGTCAGAACCCCGGAACAAAGGAAGGTCTGACTCTGCCAATCCAGACTTGGAAGAACACAGCAAACGGTCTGGGAAGGCAGAGCAATTTCCCGGCAGCAATGCCACTTTCCGAGTCCTAGAGGTACTGTGCCCGAGGGACAAGACAGGAAGTAACAGAACGTGACAGAGCACACCCCATACTGTTTTATGAAGGGTCTAGACTGTGCAGGCGGGAAGACCAGATCTAATAAATGCTCAGTGTGCTCTTGTACATAAGCAGTACTTAAGGGACTCACATCTTTAATGAGTCAAGTTTTAAGTTTGTGGCCTTAATTTTCATTTCTTTACCTTTTTTTCTCTCTTAATCTGTAATTTCTAACTTTTGGTCCTACTTTTTGCTCTTTGTTTTTTACCTTTTGTGGGGTGAAATAAAAATAAGGGAGATGTTTAGTTTGCTGTAATCTTGTGTAGATAGTGGTTTTCCATTTTTGAACCTAAATCCTGTGTTTCTGATCCTAAGGGTAACAGTTGTTGATTACAGAGAATTTGCTAAAGAGCATATAAGAGAAATACAGTTACCCACAATTCAACGAACAAGTTATTTAACCACTTTTTCTGCTGGGCGAGAGCTTTGAGACCTTGTGTTGCCCTGTTTAACGTCATGTCATAGGCAGTTTTCTGCCTTTGATTGTTTTCTGTAAACATCTTCACGGCTGCACAGTATTTTGCCGGATACTATTATACTTACCTGCTGATATAGCACTGGCAGTTAATTGTTTTCTCAGCAAATGTCTTTGGGTGTAGATGTTACCTGCCTTCCCTTTTCCCATTCTGGGTTAGATTTACTAGTTTATAATATTTGGGATTTTTCAGAGCTCTTAAATCAGAGTCTGTTTTAAGTTACACTAATAGCTCCGGGTATGGTGGCACTTGCCTGTAGTCCCAGCACTCAGGAGACAGAAACAAGAATATCTATCATACATGTTCAAGACCAGCCCCCCTTCCCCGCCACTTCTCTCTTGCTCTCTCCCACTCCCACACTAGGGTTTGAACCAAGGACCTTGCATGTGATAGGCCAGAGTCCTGCAACCCAGCACATTTTGAGACAGGGCCTCCCTAAGTTGCCCAGGCTGGCTTTGGACCTGCTCTGTAGCTCGGTCCTCTCACCTCAGCCTCCCGAGCATCCGAAATAACAGGCCTGGAGTTCCAGGGCCCTCTTTAGCCTGATTTCATTCATGAGTTTTTCACCACTCAGGGCCACTCAGGGCCTCACAGCCCTTCAAACACTGAGAAGTCACGTGCTCTTCATGTGTATTCTGTCCGCTGCCTTCTGTCGCAGTTACTGCAAAGCTTCATTGCCACCATGGTGCCCACGATGCATTGTCCACTTATTAGTTCAGTTGGGAGGGGCCTATTTTCATAGTCAGGCTTGGATTGTTACTCTTGTGACTTGTTTCATCTGGCCTTTGAGTTCACAAGTTCTGCCATACCCAGAAATCCAGTATAATCGTTTATTTTTTTAAATCGAAAATCCAGTATTGTGAGTGAAATGTAATGTATTCACATTTGTTTATTCTCAATTTTAGGTTGGCTGTGGTGCTGGAAATAGTGTTTTTCCAATCCTGAACACCTTGCAGTGAGTTTTAAGTGTTTTCCCTTACAAAATCTTACATATTTATGGGATGTTGAGAAATTCTGGAAATACCTTGTCATACCTATGCCAAGACTATGAGTAAAGCAAGTTTCAAAAGGCACGTTCCTAGTGACTAGCATCACACAGAGCGGGGAACATTCCGGAAAAGCATTCCACAGCCCTGGGTCTGAAGCAGTTTTTAAACTTGTGTTTACGTAGAGAGCAGAGGGAAAAAAGAGCAAGAGATTCCATCCTTCCACCAGGCTGTGCTTTGCTCAGCGTCAGACGTAGTGTAGTCCTCCTGGCTACCAGATGGCACCTTACACAGGAAACTGAATGTGAGGCACACACCTCCCTCTTTATCTTATGCTATCAGCATCGCTGGAGTGGCACCCAGCACATGCCCTTTGTGTGTCACCTTATTGTGCCCAGACTCAAAGTCATCTGGAGTGGTAGCCCTGACCGAAAGCCGCATTAAAGTAGAAATGGATGAGGGTGACACAGATGTCCTTCTTAGCCCCCTTCACAGTCACCAACAGCCCCGCCTTGGTGTTTTCGTTTCTGTGATAAGGCTGTCCCTTACAAAAATCCACACCTTTTACCTCCTCTTACCTCTCCAGGTCTTTCTTTCTTCAACTGTACACAATAGCTTTCACATCATACCTTTCATCCACTAAAATCAGCATAAACATCTTTCAGAAAACTTCCATCAGGAGGAGGTGAGAGGTTCTCTCATCATCTAACATAGCTACTGTGCAATTTTTTAAATTATTTTTTTAACTCAACAATATGATCTTATTTTTTAAAGATTTATTTTTTTATGTATACAATGTTCTGTCTGCGCATACACCTGCACGCCAGAAGAGGGCAGATCTCATTAGAGATGGTTGTGAACCACCATGTGGTTGCTGGGAGTTGAACTCAGGACCTTTCGAAGGGCAACCAGTGCTCTTAACCTCTGAGCCATCTCTCCAGCCCCAACAATATGATCTTTTGAACTTTCAATTACAAAAAATGTAAAAACAAGCCAGGTATGGTGGCGCATGCCTTTCATCTCAGTGCTCGGGGAGGCAGAGGCAGGCAGATCTCTGTGAGGTCGAGGCCAGCCTGGTCTACAAAGCAAGTCCAGGCAGCCAAGGCTACATAGAGAAACCCTGTCTCACAAGAAAAGCATCAGGGAAAGCAGAGAGCAGCGCAGCTAATCTCTAGAAACCCACCACCTTGATTCAACAATTACTAACACAAGCCAATCGTCAAGCCACTTCTGGGTTCAGGATGCACCCCAGTATTCTCTGGTCCTTCCTACCCCGTATGTAAGAGACTGTGCTTCCCCAGTGTTGTCTACCGGCCGCTACAGTGGCCAACGGTGGGCGGTGCTGATAATGAGGATGGTCTTACTCTTCTTGTACTTACTATCTGGTCTCCCTTTTCCCAACTTCTAAGATGAAATGTTCTGTTCTCCTGTCTCACGTGACCAGGCCCCTTCCCCACTATGCATACATGCCCACCCTGGCGAGGGGTTGTGTTACTCTCTGATCTCAAGGCGTTACTAAGCATGTTTTCTTTAACTTTCTTCATTCTCTGTTTTTTTTATATTCCAGGTAGCCTAACAGTGTGACATAGCAAGAGCTCCATATATACTGTTATTACTCTCTGAGTCCATACTAGTTAGTTGTACTTTCACCCTGTATTTCTCCCTTCCCCGCCCCCCCCCCCTTTCCCCTCTTCCTCATTTTCTTTTTTCCTATGCATCTTCCTTATCCAGCACGGTCTTGCTGTATACATCAGGATGGCCTCCAACAAGGTTTCATCCCCCATCCCTGGGATTACAGGTGTGCTTAATAACCCGGGGAAATTAATTCATCTTTAGAAGCCAGCCAGTGATCCGCCTTCCTCAGGGGGAATTCAGCTTCCCACCCCCAGGATTAATACGTTATAGTCTCAGCATGTTTTACCATAATTAGACCAATGGAATTGAGAGGTCATATCATTCTCCAAGGATCATTTGATCCTCAGGCCTCCACCAAGACAGTCCTCCTGGCGTGGCGGCGGTGGTGGCTTGCACACCAGGCCACCGGGAGAAGAGCCAAAGCCGTCAGCTGACTTTGCAGAAAGACTCTGGAAAGCCATCAGGCAGCCACAAGGCCTGAGCTTGCTTTGCTGATGCAGTGGGGATTCCATCTCAGAGGTCAGGTCGCCACCTTGACAGGACACATGGCACGTGCTTCCCTTTAACCCCTAGACTATTCTGTGTCTAGGCGTGCGCAGTAACTGCTCAGAGGCAGATGGCAGAGCTCTCTCGTATGTGTGAGGTGGACTTGAGTCCAGAAAGGCATTCTGGATTATGTAGACAGTTTTAGAGGGTCATCTTAGTCTTTAAGTCCCTGGAAGGCAGAAGCAGGTCTCCTTTAATGATGATGATGATAGTAACAGCAGCTATAATGGCTGACGCTGTTGACTGCCTGCTCTTCTGAGCCATGCGTGAATCTCTCGAAACCTTACCACGTCGATCCCTTCAGATGGTCTGTCACAACTGTCTCCAACATCACACCCATCTCTATTTAAAGCTGAAGAGACAGAGTTGGAGACAGATTAAGAAACCCTCCTCCTGACACGTCACTTAGTACTGGTGGAGCCAAGTGTTAGGACTTGGGCAGTCTGGTCCTAGAGGCCTTTCATCCTTAGCCACAGATCACACGTGTCTCAGTGCTGACGGAGCGCATGTCATATACACACAGCACTCAGTAGACCACAGGTCACACCTATCTCGGTTTCATGGAAGATTACAAAATGTATGCTAGAATAAGGCACAAAGATTTTCTTTCTTCTTTCTTTCTTTCTTTCTTTCTTTCTTTCTTTCTTTCTTTCTTTCCTTCCTTCCTTCCTTCCTTCCTTCCTTCCTCTCTCTCTTTCTCTCTCTCCCTCCCTCCTTCCCTTCCTTCCTTCCTTTCTTCCTTCTTTTCTTTCTTGACAGAAGCGTACTCTGTAGCCCAGACTGTCCTTGAACATTGCCTGGACCTCCTAAGTCCTGGGAGTAGAGTCATGTGCCACGATGCCTGGCAAAGTAACATTTTTATATGAGATAAATGAAGAGCAAAGCAAAAGCCAGCGCTGCAAGCTTTTACTTTGATGTAGTGCTGGGTGACTTTTCACAGTCAAGCCCTATTTATTATACTTTTACTTGTTTGGACAGATCTTAAGTTGAATGCAAATCCTAGTGCCTCAATTAATTAATTAATTAATTATGAGTTGTAGTATTTATCAGCAGGTAGCCTTTAAGAGTGTAATCTAAGTCTAGGCTGCTAAATTTGTATTCTCACTTGTATCCGTATTTACTTAGAAGTCCACCTGGCCTGAAGTGTCTCTTGAATCTAGTTAAGAGGCATAGTTTGTACTTCAGACCTCTCCTTACATCCTGCCACGTGCCAATTTGGACTCTTAGATCACTGTGCTTCTTATTCCTGGCATTTGATTTCCACCCTTAAACCTTTTTGCCATGCCAATTCTCAGAGTGCCAACCTGTCCCTACAAAACTTTCAACTTAGACACTTTGGGATGCTGATCCTTCGACCCCTTTCCAGGTTGTATGAAACCAGCCATGTCCACAAGAGCCAGGCTCACACTTACGCGTACAATTGCTGTGTGATGACATACTCATCTGTTTTCAGCAATTCAGACCTTTTCTAAGCAGCATGGTACAAAGATCATTTGATGCCAGTATACAGAGGATGAGCACCAACGCACTGGCCCACAGAATTCTAATGTCTGCCTGCCCAGGAACAGTGCAGAGTCCAGCTGTCACTCCTTAGTTCAAGTAGAGGCCAAATATAATATGTTTAAGTTTGGAGGCCAAATTAATCAAGATTTTCATATGGGTAAATGTTCCTCTATAAAATAAATAAATGAAAGAATTTTTATTAGCATACTGTAAATAAAGAAACTGATTTTTCAGAGATGTTAAATCAAATTCACAAATAAGTGACAAATCCAGGATTTCGATACAGGTTCATGGGCTCCTAACCCCACAATCTCAGTATTTAATTAGGTAACTTCATTTCCTACTTTATATTCTCACTCTTGGTGTATCCATTAGGTTCTACAAGTGCCTGACAATAACTAGAAAAGATAACCAAAAATTTGTATACTAGAGTTTAATTCCCCTTCAAAAAATTATGTCGGTCGCCATTGTGAAACTATATGTGTTTCTGTCCAGTCAGGGTATCAGAGCAGCTGTCTGGAAAGGTTCAAAAGCCAAACACACTGTAAATAAAGGAAGACTGGAGGACACAGGGTTCTGAGGGGCTTGGAGAGGGCAGATGTGGGCAGCTGAAGGCACACTGGGTGACAGGGAGAAGAAAGGAAGAAGTACAACATGGGAGTGTGCTAGGAAATAAGGCAGGGGCTCCTTCAGCCCAGGACAGGGGCTTCCACGGTACCCTGGAGCGACAGGTGTGTGTCACCCTGCGCCTTCTTCTCTCTAGTTTGAACACAGCTGACTCTGGATTTGAATGTCTTTTCTGTCTGCATAGGAACATCCCAGGAGCCTTTCTTTATTGCTGTGATTTTGCCCCTGAAGCTGTGGAGCTCGTGAAGGTATGCTGTATTAAAGAGAGCCATGGGCTCACGGGGCGCCTGCGTCCTCAGAGTGCCTGTCATGCAAGCAGGAAGACCCGAGTTCAGATCTCTAACACCCATGTTAAAAAGCCAGCTTGGCAGCGTGGGCCTGTGCTCCCAGTACTCTGGAGCCAGAGACAGGAAGATCCTGGGGCTTGACAGCCAACCAATCTGGACAAATCAGTGAGCTCCAAGTTCAAGGAGAGACCCCATCTCAAAATACAAGGTAGAAAGCAACGGAAAAGGATAGCCAGGATTGATCGTTGATGTACACACACACACAAGTCCACAGCACTCAAACCCATGCATGCACACACATAAATTAAAAATAAGGAGAGGGGCCACATGTAATGGTGTACGCCTCTAATCCCAGCACTTGGGAGGCAGAGTCAGGTGGACATCTGTGAGTTCAAGGCCAGCCTGAGCTCTACATAGTGAGTTCCAGGATAGCCAAGGCTACGTAGTGTGACCGTCTCAAAATAAAACCTAAGTGAATGAATAAATAAGTAAAGAAAGGCTTTAAAAGTTCCAGTTTGAGAGGCCTGGAGAGATTAGCTTAAGAACACTGGTTGTTCTTCTGAAGGACATAGATTCAGTTCCCAGCACCCACATGGTAACTTCTCTTACTCCAGTTCCAAGGGATCTAACACAAATTCGCCCACCTATCATGGCTCATGGCCATCTGTAACTCCAGCCTCAGGGGATGCAGCGACCTCTTCTGGCCTCTGCAGGCACCAGGCACAGACATGCATGCAGGCAAAGCTCCTATACATATAAAAATAAAAATACTTTTAAAAGGCCTGATTTGTTTGATTTTAAAGTTACTGATGCATCAAGTGCATCCATGGCCATTTGTTGCTGAGCTTTTGCAGTTTCTGGAAGTCATTTCAACTGATGCCAAAGTAGGTAGAGGATGCCCATTTTCCCCGAAACAGTAGAAGTTGTTTTGGATTTTAGAGAAATGTCATGGCTGGAGAGATGGCTCATGTCCTTGAAGAGGATCCGAGTTCAGTTCCCAGCACACACTTGAGGTGGCTCACAACCTCCTCTCACTAGCTCCCAGGATCTAACACCTCCCCTCAGGCACAAACCCACACACATATATACATAATTAAAAAGAAAAATCATTTTGAATTCAGACTAAACTCACGTTCATGAATGAAGTTCAAAGGATACCAATAATATTAGCCAATATTTTAACTATCTGCCCCAAGCTGGATTTTTTTTAGCTAAACCCACAAGAAGGTGTCTCTTATTCATGCCCATCCCTCACATCTTACACATAGCCTGGCTCATGGTAGCCACTGCATTGAAATGTTTGAGATAAGAAAAGCTAAGAGTCTGTGAGGAAAGCCTCGGAAACCAGCGCTTCTCGCACAAATTCATAAATGCTAGCTGGCGTTCATTAGAACGAAGACAGCGTTTGCCATTGCCTAGAGCGGGGAGTGGAAAGAAATTGTAGTAACAAGGAGGAGTGTAGGGAGATAGCTCAGCCAGTAAGGTGCTTGCCTTCCAAGCCTGAGGACCTGAGTTCAGCTGCCAGAACCCGGATGGAAAAGGCTGCGTGTGGTGATGTGTGCCTGTAACGCCAGCCCTGCGCCAGCGGAGAGATGGCTCCTGGGAGTTCACGGCTGGCTGGCCTAGCCTGTTAGACAAGTCCCAGGCCAGGGAGAGACCCCGTCTCTAACGTAAGATGGATTATATTGAGGAAAGACAGTTGAAGTTGTGCTGTGGCCTCCATACATGTGTCCACCTGCACACACACGTGTGTCTATACACACGCACAAACAGCTACAAACAAAAAAATGTGTTAAACGTGTAAGTTAAGTAATACTTTCCAAGGTTAACACTGAAAATTAATTTTTGACAAGAATAGTATTTATTACAGACATTTCCTAAAATAAAAAAAAAAGGCCCAAAGAAGAAGGCAAGTGTACCAGTACTCACATTTCCCAGGGTGGCATGATGGGTTGGCGTCTCTCCTTCTGTGTTCACTCCGCTGGCTCACGGGTGATCCCATTAGCTGCCTTCAGCGTCCTAGCAACCTCTTACGTCATTCCCTGCCACCGCAGCCAGGCCTGTCCACCCCTTCTCTCGGTCCTCAGTCCCTGTCTTTGTCTCTCTCTGTCCTTTTCTCTCGACCTCTCTCTCTCTCTCTGCTCTCTCTCTCTCTCTCTGTGTCCTCTGCCCTCATGGCTCTGGCCCCGTCTGTCTGACTGACTACGTGTCCAATCATCTGCCCCCTCACTCCTCTCCATTCCCCTCCCCCCCAACTAAACTTCCCTCTGTGAGATATTTCTGTGGCTTGATCACAGAACAGATTCTGCAGACCTCATGCGTAGTGTGTTATGCCCTAATGCTGTCCACGAATAGCCTTACTGAACTGGTTCACGCACCATCCCATTCAAGTGTACAAGACAGTGGACTTTAGCATGTGTGACGCTGCGTGCTCATCATTGTTACCTAATTTTGGATGTGTAGTGGAAGATGTTTTGTATTTCACGGAAAAGGGAACATAGAAAAAGCAGATCAGGGACACACGAGGACCATCTTGGCACCTCTCAAAGAACACGGGAGTGACCTGCCAACAGGCCCAGAACCTACTTTACTCCACTTCCAAACTGAAAAACAGAAGAGTGTTTGCTAGCAAGTCCCAAGTGTTTTAGGCTTAGGTTTTTGTTTTTTGTTTGTTCATTTTTTTTTTTTTGGGGGGGGGGTTGGTTGGTTTTTTAGGACAGCTTGAAATAAGTTAACAGGATACTGAACTAGAGATGAATTTTATTCAGATTCACAGAAAACGATTTTTTAATTTATTTGTTTGTGGGGGTGTGCTCGCCAAGGGCCTCATGTGGAGATGAGAGAACAGTTTGGGGGAGTCAGTTTTCTTCCATCATGTGAGTCCCAAGAGCAAGCACATTTACCAGCCAAGCCATCTCACTGACCCAAGAAAGAGAGTTTTTAAAAACAACCTTTCACTAAAAAAAAAAAGCAAGAAAGAACAATAAGATAAGGGAAAGCCCCTCTGGAAGTCTGCTAACTCCTGCTTTTTATCCCTCACCGTGACAGTCACATGAATCCTACAGTGAGGCCCACTGTTCTGCCTTCATTCACGATGTGTGCGATGGCGGCTTGGCCTACCCTTTTCCAGACGGGAGCCTGGACGTCGTTCTCCTCATCTTTGTACTCTCTTCCATTCACCCTGACAGGTAAATGAAGACGAAAGGGCAAAGCCAGTGCGTAAATCTCCTCCATCATTCATGGTCTTTAGAACTATTCAAAGCAAAAATGACAATGCCTGACTTTATTATTTATTGAACTGCGTTCTGTTTAACATGCAGCCTTTTAAACGCCGTTTCTCCTTTCCTCACACTTTAAGAAACCGGTCAAATGCGTCATTAGCAAGCTTTCTGTCACTGTCAGAATGAAGCGAGCATATTCCGGCAAGACACATACCTATTAAAAGTGACAGCACTTCAAGGAAATTACACATGCAGAACAGCCTAATAGACTCCCAGGAGGGAGATTGTACTTGGTGATCAGAAACAAACATCTTTGATTTAGCATCTTCTTGAGTGTTTGGGGAAAGGAGGGCTGCAGTCTGCATAGCTTCACACAGGACCAGTGAGGGACTTTCAAACTCCTGTTTCAAAGAAGCCTGCTTGGGAGTCATGGCTGTGGTGATTTGACAGATTGCAGTTGGACCTTTAGGATCCAGGGCGGGTCGAGAGCTGTGATTTGTTTGTGTGGGCATGTTTTTTTTTTCTTGTGTTTGTATGTGTGCGTGAGTGTATGTATGCGTGTGCACGCATGTACGTGTGTGGTGTGAGTATGTGTGTGTGTGAGTGTGTACATACGAGTGTATGTATGTGTGTGAGTGTGCGCGCTACTTGGCATTAGCCTTAGGATCTTGTATGTTGGACATGTGCTCTTGTACTGAGTGTCTGTATCCCCTGAAGTATGACTTACATTTTTATGTTTACATGTTGGTCTTCATTTTCGATTTTAATTAATTGTTTATTTATTTTTGAGAAAGAATCTCACTGTGTGGCCTCTGCTGACTTTGAATTCTCTATCTGGCTCAGGCTGACCTCAAACTCCCAGTGGCCCTGGTGTCCTCACCTCCCCACTGCGGAGATTACAGGCATGCACCACCATGCCACCCAGTAGGACTTGTGCTTTTATGAGATTTCACAGCCCCGAGAAGAGGGCACCGTACTACCAGGCATTCGATTCCTCTTGCCTGGTAGTACGGTGCCTTCCCACAGAAACATGGCTCCTGTGTGCTGAGATGCTAGGACATTTGCTGGCTTTTTAGTTCCCAGTCAAGGCTGAGGACTTTACTACTGAAAGAGGGAAAGTTTGATTCCCAAATTAATCCAAAAGAAGATAATGTTTATACCTGAAGTGTAGGGTAGGTTCCATCAAGCCACTTTGCCTCCTCGGTTTCCACAACATCTTTCTTTTCTGATAATCTGTTCATCTGTTGGCAGTGCTGCAGAACAGTCAAAATGCCATTTCTGTGTTTGCTTCCTTCTGCGAATAGTTAAAGAATGCTGCCGGGGGTGAAGAACAGTTCTTATGTGGTACTTAAAACAGGAAGTGCACAGATTCCAAATAAGATGGCAGAAAGACTATTCGAGATTGGTTAAGATACATCTTATTGTAATTTGAATTGAATATTAATAAGGAAAGACAGATATCCTGGGATGCAGCATTCATGTTTGTTATTGAAGTAAATTCAAATGTATCTCGTCAATCCAACCTTTTTACGTATATATGGAAGTGAGCTAAACATAAGGTGAGCGAGCTGGGGGTGCTGGTCCCAGCTGCTCGGGTGCTTAAGGCGGAAGGACACCTCAAGCCCTGGGTGTGGGAGAGCAACCTGGGCAACACGGTGAAACCCCACCTTCAGACATTTTAACTAAGGAAAAGTAAACGAATCAAAGAGAGGCAATGAAATAATTGTGTGTGTGTGTGTCTGTGTGATACGTATGTGTGTATGATATGTGTGTGTGTGTATGTATGTATGTATGTATGCGGTCCTGTGTGTTCCACAGCACGTATGTGGAGGTCAGAAGACTACTTTGTGGTCTCGGTCCTGCCCTTTCATCCTCACATGGGTCCCACTCAGGTTGCCAGGCTTTCGTGCCAAGTGCTTTTACCTGCTGAGTGGCCACGAATATTGCTTTAGTTGGAAGGAATTTATAAGTTAACTGAGCTGATCTCCTCGTCTTTTCAAAATAAGAAAGCCTCAGCAACTGTAAGGGGATCAAATGAAGCAGAAGCAGAGCTGGTGTCGTTGGTGGCTTACATATATAACACTAACACTCAGGATGCTGAGGCAGGAGGACTGCTGCAAGTTCAAGGCCAGCCTGGGCTACATAATGAGCTCCAGACCACACTGGGCTACAGTGTGAAACCCTGTCTTAAAAGCCCAACTCAAACACATAAAAGAGACAACACAGACTTGCCCTGTGGACAGGCTGCCTTTCCTCTCCTGCCCACAGCAGGCCGCGGCAGAAGTTCTGAAGCCTGGTTGTCATTCCGTCTGGTCTCCATGAGCTCTCCAGAGGAGCTCTGTGGGCAGCTAATGCCTGTCCCTCAGCAACGACCTGGCCCATAAAACATAGGCCATGAACGCAGAACCCAAAATACTACATCAAGGTCTATTTTAAGAGGTCGCATTTGCTTGCATGTTGCATAAGCAAAATGAGTAATTGCCGAGAACAAAGCAAGGACTTCCTGCTATTGAGCCCGGAATTGGGATGTGACTACAGTCAAAATATGCCAAGATTAAGGAAAAGAGAATTCTCTTTCTTGAAATGAAGCCATGAATACAAAGGAACAGGCTACAGAGCCCAGACTGCCCTAGTGTTTGTTTGGAAGAGATGCTTTTGGTTAGAAAGCAGTAGAAACGCCATCAGGAGGATCATACTAAGAACCCTATAGGAAGTAAACCTTTGCTTTCTGGATTAAAACCATGACTTTTTGTTGGCAGTGAGGTGATTCGACAGGACCGTTGTTTGAAGTCAGATAACTCGTTGATAACACCCATGAAGAATTACCAAGAAGGGTAATACAGTATATTAGAAAGCGATTCTGTTTCTGGGCTTGCAGAGGTAATTGTCCCAAGGACCTGCCTGTGGGAAACAAGAAAAAATAGCAATGGGGAGAAACAAGAGGATGAAAAGAACTGATGAGCATATGGATAAGGTAGTGGTTAGGATACCTTTCAACTTATTACAGAAGTCAGGAGTTGAAGGTGGCTCAGTGGGTAAGGTGCTGTGTGTGCCCGAGGACCCCAGTTCAAGACTCCTAGCACCCAGGTTAAAAAGCCAAGCAGGCATGGATGTCCCTGAAACCTGGCCTTCAGAAGGCAGAGGCAGGATCCAGGAGCAAGGTAGCTAGTCAGACTGGCCAGAACCCGGGCTCCATGAGAGATCCTGCCTGGCTTTAAGTTTGGGCTTATACACATGTCAACATGCATATGCATGCTCATGCATCCTCATAAATACACACCCGAAAGGAAAAACGGAAGGCAGGCAGGCCAGGAGGTGAACTAACACGGAAGATAGGCGATGTTTGGCTGGTGAACCTGAGGTGGCTCTAGCAGGGCATATTCTGCAGCAGAAGCTGAAGTGCCTTCCCCTTCGTCTCCCGCCTCATTTAATGGCAGGCACATGAGCGGATGGGAGGGTGAGTTGCCTGCGTGGTTGGAGACAGCGTAGCTGAGGCTGGTGGGCAGAGCAGAGGCTGGCAGGTACTTGGACAGTCGCTCTGGCCGGTCTGGAACCCAGGGTCCTTCCACTGTAGCCTCAGAGTCTGGGCTCACAGGCGGGCAGCACTGAACCAGGGTTGTGGTTTGTGGTTCGGCTTTGACACAGGCCGGCAAGCCTGTTCCCAGCTGAGTTCAGTTTTGTTTTTGTTTATCTGGTTGGTTAGTTGGCTTTATGAGACAGGGTTTCTCTGTGTAGCCTTGACTGTTGCAGACTTGCTGTGTAGACCAGGCTGGTCTCCAATTCACAGCTATCTGCTTGGCTCCGCTACCCTGAGTGCTAGGATCACCACGCCCAGGCTCTGAGTTCATTTCATTCCAACTTCTGAATTTGGCTCCTTCAATACAAACTGCTCTTGTGTTTTTTGATATTTTTTTCACTTACATATATGGTTTCTTTGACTTACTGAGATTTTCGTATTTTATCTCCAAGAAGGTTAACCCTAGCATGTAACACATTTCCACATGGTTGTCTTACTTTGTTTTCAAAGGATGCAAGCCGTTGTCCGCCGACTGTCCAGGTTGCTGAAGCCTGGGGGAATGATATTATTTCGGGATCATGGAAGATACGATAATGTTCAGCTTCGTTTTAAAAAAGGTAGTAGGGGCTTAGAGAGGTGGCTCAGTGGTTGGGAGTGGGCATTGCTCTTGAAGAAGGTGGGAGTCTGGTTTTCAGCACCCACATGAGGTACCTCACAACCACCAGTAGTAGCTCCAGCTCCTGGGGATCTGACACCCTCTTGGGCCTCCTCAGGCACCCACACACATGTGCATACTTACACACACACACACACACACACACACACACACACACACAATTAAAAAAATAAAACCTTTTTAAAAAGATGATAGTATATCGAGTTCTAAGTTATTTTCAAGTGTGTTTGAGAATATAAAAATACCTTGTGTCAGATTGTTTTAGTTTATCTTGTCTTTTAAGGTAATACTGAGTTTTTATTATTTTTTAGGACGTTGTCTATCTGAAAATTTTTATGTCCGAGGAGATGGTACCAGAGCCTACTTCTTTACAAAAGGTATGCTGGTCTAGCCAGCCCAGGTTCAGCGATGAGCTGGGAAAACTCTCCTCAAGTAATTGTTTTCAGAGACACACTCAGAAGCTGAGCGCAAGGCCTCCGTGGTGATTAGATGCTAGATCTCTTCATGCCCTGGTTCTTACAGTGATTCCACAGAAAAGCGTGCAATGGCCTTTTGCCTTTTAATCTTTTTCCACCTAAAACCACTTTTAAAGAGTCACTTGTTTCAGGTGGCTGGAGAGATGGTTCAGAGGTTAAGAGCACTGGTTGCTTTTCCAGAGGTCCTGAGTTCAATTCCCAGCAACTACATGGTGGCTCCCAACCAGCTGTAGTGAGATCTGGCGCATAGGCACACATACATACATGCAGGCAGAATGCTGTATAAATAATAAAATAAATAATTTTTTTTTTAAGAAGAGTCACTTTGTTTCACTCTTACACTGGTGCAGGGCATAATTTAAGAGGCCACAGCCACAGGACAGAACTTTATTTTTATGAGTCTATGGAAACATAGTTCTCAGTAGTCACTTTCTTGTCTTGGACAAGTGTTTCCTACACCACCAGGTAGCCTATTCAGGGATCTCTGCAAACTTCCTAGAGACTTTATAATATGTGATCTGGGGTCACTGTCAAGCAAAGGCTCAGAAAGGAGGTACATTTTGAAACACTGAAGGCTGTAGCCATAGCTCGGCTCACAATCATCTGCCCTGGGCGTGCTGACCCTGGCAGCCTGTTTACACTTGCAATATATTAGGGGGATGAAAGAGCCCTGCTTGGTTTTCTGGGTTTCCTTCTCCTAGCTGTATCGTGCTTCTTAGTCTAAACGAAGCTTGGATGAGCAGTCGTCTGTGGCAATCCATTGGTCCTTACCTCCGCTCTCCCTGTCACATGCTGTACCTTTAACTGCCACTTTTGTCTCCAAGGAGAAATCCATCACCTGTTCCACGAGGCTGGATTACACGAAAAGCAAAATCTGGTTGATCATCGCTTGCAAGTTAATAGGAAAAAACAGGTGAAAATACACCGAGTGTGGGTTCAAGGAAAATTCCAGAAGCCATTGCCCTGGACTCAAAGGAGCTGAAATCAGCATTTCCACTCTTTCTCCTGACTGAACTATGTGTCATGCTAAGATATGAAACCAGGGTGTGATATGGGTCAAAGGCTTCTTTTCCAAAGACAAGTAGAAGAGCTTTTGCAGCCCTGCTGGTCTGTTGTCTGTGCTCTTTGGGCATTTTAAGTACATGGAAGTGACTGGAAAGAATGTTCCACCCTCCGTGTTCTCAGAACTTGAAATAAATGTTTGTTTGGTCTTGTTTTATCTAACCGTGTTCCGTTGAGTTTCAAGACTTTGAATTAAATTGCTGATGGAAGGCATATAGTTTTGAGAAATGTAAGCTATCAATTTTTTAGAAGTGTGGTAAAGCAGTCAAACTGCCCTCTGTAGCCAGCCAGTAGCAAAGGCATAGCATGCCTTGTTTTTAGGGGAACTTATAAGCCCAGGATGAAGATTTATTGTTGTTTTGTTTTGTTCTTACCTATTTTCTTCAACCTCCCCTTATACTAGTGTCTGAAATACAACTTTAGTTTCTCTTCCTTTCCAAAAATGGGCAAGTGTGGCCTTGTGAACATCACTTCCAGGCCATGCTTAGATGCAGATCACCTTTGAGGCACTGTTGTGCTGTGGTGCCTAGTTTTGTCAACCTGACATGATCTGGTATCACCTGGGAAGGGTCTCCAGATTGTAGTTGTCTGGGAGAGTCTGTCTTGTGTTGATCGATGTGGGAAGGCCTGCCTTCAGTGGGCAGCACCATTCCCTAGGCTTTGGATCCTGAACCCTGGCAACCTACATTTGTTCTCTCTCTGCTCTTCACTGTGGATGTAGCAGCTGCTTCAAGGTCCTGCCTCCTCGACTTCCTGCTGTGACCCAGTGGACTGTAACCTGGCATTATGGGCTAAAATGAACCCTTTCTTCCCTAAGTAGCTTTTGTTGGAGTTTTGTTTTTGTTTTTTATGTGCATGGGTTTTGGCTGAATGTATGTCTATGTACTATGTGCATGCCTAGTACCTACAGAGACCATTTGTAATCTCTGCCTGCACAGGGCCTGCATAGGACCCTCTGCATCTAGCTACAGGTGTTTGCCAGCCTGTTGTATGACAGACTTTTCCTGGGAAGGGTTATAGAGGAATTTTAATTTAGAACATGGCTTCTCTGGCAAGAGATTACATCCAAAGACCTTCTAGGTCTGTGTGATCCCATTGGAATATAGACACATCTTTAACCCCAGGAGAAAGGGCCAAGCAGATCTCAGCTCAAGGCCAGCCTGATCTAGAGCAAGTTTCCGGTAAAGAAAAGCTTAGATCCAGGCATGGTGGTATATGCCTTTAATCCCAAACAATGAAGATGGAGTTGGTTTATGGAAGGAAGCAACCATGTTTGAAGATGATGTCTAATTGAGTGGCAGAAAAAATGACGAATCACAGAAACATTTGACAGAAGAGGAAACGCCAAACTCTCACAAGAAGAGAGAGGAAAGGAAAGCCACCTAAGGGGCAATGCAGAGAACAGAAAGAAGGTAGTTTTACCGGAACATTAATAGGTTACAAAGAGAGACACAGGTGAAGACAGAAAGAGCCAGAGAATGAGGAGTCAGAAGATTAGAAAAAAATTGTTGGAATTAATTTAAGGCCAAGCAGCAATTCAGGGGCTGAAAGAGAATCCAGATTGAGTATGTCAACTGAGAGAGGAGTTTGAGTCAGAACACCTGAGTTAAACCAGCTAGCTATGAGATCAGAAGAACAAAAAGGGTGAGCTTATTAAGCAGTAAGTGTCAGAGGCCGAACACATTCTAGGCTTAAGTTAGACTGTACAGAGGCTGGAAGTTTCCAGGACTAGGCCTAGGTTAGCAGACAGAGGCAGTAATACTCCAAGATAACAACTGAACCAGGCAAATAAAAGTTCCTTTTAAAAAGAGACAATACACACTCATCTACTTGGCCACAATGGGAAGCTCATGGCAGAACAAATTGCAGTACCACCAAAGTTCACGTTAGTGAACTAATACGTTTTATTAGGGTCATTTATAGGAATATGGGTGAGGGGTTGCTTAAGGAGTATAAATGACTCAGGGACAGCTGCACCAAGCCCACCCCAGCATGGGAGACAACTCACAGAAGCTGGGCATCTGCAGGCTGCTCAGCAGATTGGAGGGTGTCCTTTCCAGGTGCCTCCTTTCTCCTAAGCCTCTTCCAGGCAGCTCCATTGGTCTCTGGTTTGCAGCTCAGCTTGTCTGAGAGCAGCCGTTAGTGTTTACTCTAAGGAGGGAGGGGCCTAGTGAACCTAGTGAGTTTTAGGGACTTCCTGACAGTATTTTGCATTATTTACTTTTTGTCTTAACCCTGGGAGCTGGGATATTTCAATCTGGAACAACAGAGCTGTCATGTGGACATCTTCTGGAAGAGCAGCCAGTGATCTTAACCCCCGAGCCATCTCACCAGCCTCACTTTCAGGATATTTTATCGCTGCAACTAAGGCATATTTAACAAAATTCTCCTCTAACAATTTGAAATGTGTTTGTTCCTTTGCTTCAGAAAGAAAATATGGTGGCTTACTAATTGCCCTGTGTAAAAAAACAGAGTCCCTAAAGTCCCTCATTATGCTGTGTTCAGTGAATGCTTCCATTATGTGTTATCAAACTTTGGGGTCACAACTTGCACCCCAAGTCAGGCCTGGTTACCCATCTTCAAGAAGCCAATGAAAAGAGCTAAATTAAAGTGGAAAGCAGAAAAAAGGAGACTTTTTCAATGTGGAGACATTGGGAAGAGGGACAGAGGTCCAGGGGAGCCCTCCTCCCAAGTCTAGTCACGGGTTCAGAAGTGAGTTCAGGGTTTAGAAGGCTGAGAATGTGCAGTCAAAGCACCCTCTCTGTGGTCTGTATAAACCCTGGTCTAAGCAGCGAGCAGACAAGACCTCACTGGGGGAATTGCACAGTCCTCTGAGAGCAGTGGCCTGGAAAAAGCCGGGTCCAGGTTTTTCGTTTGTTTGAAACAATCCGACTCAGAGCTCAGGCTGGTGGGCGGTCCTGCTCTCTGGCCTTCATGGCACTCAGATTTCCTGGTGTGAGACTTTTAAAATCACTTCGAATTTGGTTTCCTGGAAGAATGTGATTAGTCCACTTGGGGTTGTGGGTTTGTAACCCAAAGAGACACTTACGTGTCTCAAGCTAACAATCAAGACTCTTGAAACAGTGGACCCCAAAGAAGTGGGACTTTCCCCAGCAATCTCATGCTGGGGGAAGGAAAGGGCGCCAGCCAGCCAAAGGGGGACTTGTCTCTTGGGAGAGAGATTCCACACCATTCTACAACTTCAGACCACCCTCCGGGACAAGACTGAAGTCCAGACTAGGCTGTGTCAATGGTGGGCCCACACCTTGGTGAGACTACGTAGATGTGGCTGTCCTTGGCCCTCTATTTAAATGTTAAGCTCATCCTGCAAGATTTAGACCAACTTGGGGTTTCTCTGGGTCCCTTTTTCAATATAGCCACATCAAGCCTTTTTCTGTTTTCCATTGTAGTTTAACTTTTTGTTGTTCTTTGTTTATTTTGACTTGAGTCAGGGTCACAATCTGTAGCCCTCTGGCTGTCCTGGCTCTCCAGGCTGGCCTCAGACTCAAAGAGATCCAACTACCTCTGCTTCCCAGAGTGCTGGGATCCCAGGCCAGCTCCACCATCACCCAGCAAGTTTGCCTCTTTCATTGGCTAATTGAGGATAGAGAGCCAGACCTGACTTGGGGCACAAAGTGTAAACCCCAGAGTTCACTAACAGGTTGACCTCATTGCCTTCTGGGGCAGAACAGCTTAACTGATGGTATTCTCAGAACAAATGGAGTCAGGCAAAGTACCTCAAGGAACTATCTTTAGAAAAACCGCTCAGTGCTTTTCTTCTTCATCACACCAATACAGTACAGGTGGCGGGAGTCACTCTTCTAAAGAGAGGAAAACTGGGGAGGAATCAACCTTCTGGGAGGAGGTGGGCCTTGGCATAGTCCTTGACTCTTGCTGTTCTCAAAGCCTCCAAACTAGATTGAGAGACCACAGAATTAAAAATTAGTTTCTGAGTTATTGGTTTAAAGCAAAAGCTTGAATAAAGGCCAGACAGGTAGAGACATGTCATATCCAGCCATCTGCAGAGAGGAACCAGCCTTACTGCATTCTTTTCCTGCCTACTAGAGATACAGTTGCTAGGAAACTGGCCCAGCTTACCCCTTTCCCCTAGGACAGCCAAACAAGGGAAGCCAGACCATTAATGGTTTGGGGGCCTTCCTATAGCCAATCAATTCAAAATGTAGCATCCCCTTTTGTGTTTCAACCAATAGATGCTTGCCAGGCAGGAGTTCCCCTACTTTGGGTATGCTGGGTGGGAATGGGATCTTTAAATCACCTGCCTACCCTGAACACAAGGCTCTGCTCTCAACCGCTTCAGCGGTGAGGATGTGAGCCCAAGCTATAGCTTGTAATAAAAAGATCCTCATGTGTTTTGCAATGGGCTCGACTCCTAGTGGTCTTTTGGGATCTCGAGAATTGGACACAACAATATCATTGTGTATAAACATTATGAGGAACAGTGCAGAGAGCGGGGGCAAGTCAGCTTGTAAATGGACTAGCACCATGAGGATGTGACTTCTAGCGTCTGAACTAGAGCTGTCCAAGTCGGTTGATTTGTTTCTGTTTACCTTTGGTGGCAAGTTTATAGAAATACAGCTATCAAGGTTTCTGTTTAAATACACATCCATCAGTAAATGGAAGAGTCAGAATTTCCCCAAGACTCGTAACTCACTTGCATTTCATAACTAAAGTCTACATTTAAAAGCCAAAACAGTCATGAAAGTATTATATACAACAGGGCAGTTTAGATAAGTTAATGTTGCTATGGGAACCCCAACAGATCTTCTCATGCCTCCATTTAAAAACCATGGCCCAAGGTGGTTTTTTAAAAACAACAGAAGGTAAAATTATTCTCACATTCTCACACATGTAAATTGTACTGTCTCTCTCAGTTCTAAATAGCAGATTCAAGCCAGCCTCTTGACTGGCACAGTAAAATTCAGCCTCATATCTTTCTATAATGTATTACAGCATGTGAGTTAACCTTTAAAAGCTTCAAAAATACATCAACCAAATTTGGACCCTGAGACACAAACTGGGCTGCCTTGGGCTGTCTCCAGCGCAATTCTCCCAATCCTTGAACGTCCCCACAGTAGCCCCCAGCCCCACCCCCATCTTCTGCTTGCCTGATCCATCTTTTTTCCTCTTAGCCTACCTTCCCAGGTTTGCTGCCAGACAGAAATGTAGGTTTAGACAGACAAAGCCAAGGGAAGGGCCTGTTTGGAATTTTGCCTGTAGATACGAGAAATCAGGAGATGTCACAAATATATCTGTTTGGTTATTAGCCTGAAATATCTGATAACTACATGGTCTTCTAATCCCCACCACCACCTCCACACACACACCCATAAAGCTGGGACCACAGTTAACAGAGGCTGAGATGTGAAAGTCCATCTTCCGGGGAGCTTCATTTCAGAGAGTCCATTTCCCCTCTCACAGAAAAAGCTATGTCCCTTCCATCTTCTTACACTCTGGAAACAATGAAATCGATTTAAAGGTGCGCTCAGTTTCCACCAATTCTGAAAGTCACCTTGGAGCACTGTCCACCTAGAAGCAGTCTGGAATGAAGATCTGCTTGAGAAGGTTGTGAGGAAGTGGGGGTTCCTCTTGACCCGTTCTGCATAGGAACCCTCAGTTGCCATGGACTTCTGCTGACTTCCCCGGCTTCCATAGGCAGCATCTCCATACTGTGGGCACATCCTGGTTTCTACTGTTCAGTACTTGTAAATCATGACTACACTCGAGTTGGTGTGTGGACATTCACCCACATGCAAATAGATGCCTTCCTTAGGGACAAAGCCCACAGGCACCTTAACCATCCTAATGGTTTCCTTCCCTCCCTAACCGCTTGCTTCACTCTACTTCTGTGGTTTTCCAGTTCATGAAGATCCAGAGCCTGAAAAGATCAGCTTTGTTACCTAATTGGTTCTGATGTTTATTATGCTCCTCACAGGGCAGATGACTTCACATTTGCATCGCTAATCGACCTCTTTCAGAGCGCCGGCCCCTCCCCCCGCCTGTTAGTCATCAGTAGACTGCATGTTGGGGGAGGGGTCACTCCCCCTCCCCCGTGAAAGCACATTGTAAAATTCCAGAGCACTGAATATGTGAGGTATTGTTGTTAATAACAGCGTTTACAGCCTACAAGGCAGCACTCAGCAGACACCTTTTCAATGGCTTTTGAGGCACTGGGAGAAAGACAGTACAATGCTGTGGAAAAAGTATTGCTTGGGAGTCTCCCAGGAAAAGCATAGGCTCTGGGTCCCATTGAACCATTTCGCTGCTCTCCATTCAGCTCTCAGTGCTGATTTTGTATACAGTGGGTACTTCATTTGGTTCCCAAGAGCCTATGAATTAGCTGTTATTGGGGCCATTTAACAGATGAAACCGGTGCTCGGAAATGCTAGGTAACCTGCCCAGGATGTGAGGGGTATTAAGAGGCAGAATGTAAACCTGGACTGCCAGACTCCAAAGTCCTTTTCATTTGCGGGCCCACTGGCTGCTGGGAAGGATGCTGGGGAGCCACCGGTGCAGAGGTGGTGGGAGTTTGGCTGAGGACCCTGCTCATCGGAGATCCAGGCGCTCAGTGAAATGAGTAGGTCGCACAGTTATAAAATGGAAAGGACGGAAGGGAAATGACCTGAGGAGTGACAAAGCAGAAAGCCCTTCATCAGTACTCTCCGGCTTTCAGCGTCTGCTCGGCTCTGCTCCGGCCCCGCCCCCAGCAGGCTCGCCCTTGCACTTGGCATCCCTCCTAGCGGAGCACACGTCACTTGCATACTCCTCACTTTAAGTTAAAAGAGAGAGAGAGAGAGAAAGAATCTGTGTTGCAAGGAAGGGAAAAGGCCCTTAGAACATCTTCAGAAGATTCGGCTGTACTGTAACCTAAAAATCTGTGAAATCAGGAGGTGTCAGTAATAAAGCATGCGTGAAACATCTTTATTTAAAACGTTGTATGTACATGAGTGCCACATTAATGCCAATTCAAACATGAAATGTGGATCCTTCCTCGGAATATGGTCTGGGATTTGAAAGGCACAAAGGTACCCTTCAAACCAGCTTTTTTGTATGGTTCTAGATATAAATAGAAGTAAAAGAACACTTGCGTCTTCATTTTTAATGAACCTGTATTGTGGCCTCAGAGCTATAGAGGAGAGTGGATGCCAGAATCTGCCTTTCATTAACATATGCCTTAAATGACAGGGAAGAGGTGTTGAAGACAAAATTGCTTTTTCCTATGGGTATGAATCAGCAACATGCAGCAACAAGCAAGTAATGATAGCTCAGCGGGTGAGATCCTACGGAGGACAAGAAAAATAGCATCCAGCGGAAGAGGCACCTGCGCACCTGCGAGAGGGCCGCAGGAGGCCTCGGAGCACAGCCCGCCAACACCACCTCAAAGGTCTCCGAGCACAGTGACCCCGGCTCCGGCAAAGCAGATTGGCACGAGATGGATGGAACACATTAAACCCTCCAGATGGTCAAAGAGAGCCCACCCCTCGACTGCACTGAAACTGTCAGAGACAAGCAAGCGACAGGCGCCACTACTTGGCCAAGAGCTTGAAACAACAGCTTCAGATTCTCTGTCGCCTGTGGTTTCGCCACCACTTAACCTTTCGTAAAGACAGCTACAGCAGCGATTCTCAACTTGGGGGTCAAGAGACCCTTTCGCAGGGGTCACCTAAGACCATCGGAAAACGCAGTTCTTTACAATTCATGACAGTAGCAATTATATGTCATAAAAATTGCAGTTATGAAGTAGCAACAAAAATATATGGTTGGGGTCATCCCAATATGGGGGACTGTGTTAAAGGGCTGCGGCATTAGGAAGGTTGAGCACCACGGAGCTAGAAGCAGGTGAGCTTTACCTAAAGTGGGCTTGAAGGCGTCCGCGTCCGTGTCCGGGTGGCTGTGAACCCGGCGCCTTGGTGTTGGATAACCCTTTCCCCGACCGGGGGTCTTTACTCTCAGATGGTGCAGGGAAGTTCATCGCCCCCTAACAGATGTCAACCTCATCTCTTCCACGTGGGCTGGTCGGACTGGAACCAGGAAAGATGTGGGTCTTGTTATACTTACAAAACATTCCTTGGCAATGTTCTCAACCTATTGTTCCTGTTGGAGATACTTCCTAGTCCATTGCAGGAAAAGAGGAAGAAAAAGAAGAAATAATTTTTCCTCAGTTAATATCTGTATATCAAGTATGGTTGTTTCAAAAACCACAGTGCGAGGGTCCACTCACCGTTCAGGCTTTTAAGGCTTTTTCACTGGGGACAATGTGTTAAATGACTTCCTAAAATTAATGATGTGGTGCTATAAATGGGTTTTAATTTTGTTTTTTTAATGTGCTGTACTTAGTACAAGCAACATCATGCATTTGCGCTCTCTTGATCTCTGCCTCCTTGGAATAATGTGTCTCCCTCCTCAGGCCAGGCTTTCCTAACAGAATGGTCTTTAGTTGTGCCATTCCTGCAGATGAGCCAAGACCACAGCACACCGGGCAGCGCCAGGAACTCAGTACTAAACATTACCTGAGAGAAAATGGCTGAAATTGCCTGCAGAGCACGCGGAAGCAAGAGGAAAAGAGGAAAAGAGCACTGAAGCAAGAGGAAAATTTCTGTCTCCGGGGATAATTGCTTTTCTCATTTCTCATAGTTCTTCCTTCACAGTCCTCATTTATTTTAATACTTACACTTCACTTTGAATTTCTAGAAGATAGGGTTTTCTTGTTGTTGTTTTAATGCAAATGAAAGGTAAGATTCGGGATCCAGAAAGGTGTGTGTCTCCCCGTTCTCACATGGGTGTTACCCCTAATCGCCTGCTCTCCTCATTTGGCTTTCTTTCCTAATCGAATGGTTGGCCCCTGGAGATAAGTGAGACAAAGCTTCATTATAACCAGCCATGTTTTACTCCGCTTCTTACATCTTCCCGTCCTAACTCACCCTCCAGGTGCTGCGTTCCCTTGCCAAACAGTGGAAGGAAATTCTTTGCAGATCTTTTGTTTATTTTAGAGGTGGAAAAAAAAAAAAACAAACAAACACAATGGACACAGATTTCCCATTCTAGATGCTTCTCGTTTCTGTCTGGCCTTTAAAAGTTTGGTCCAGTGGGAACCAGGGGCTGGCTTGCCACCTACAGTGCCAGGGGCTGGGTGCCCAGCATCCCTGTGCCGAAGAGAGAATTAAGGTCTGTGCTTTCCCTGGGCAAGCAAGCTAACCTTCCTGCATAGGGTTTTGTTTGTTTCCTTGCTTTTTGTTTTGTTTTTAGCTTTAACTTTTAAAAAATGTATACATTTGTCTTTCTAATTGACACGTAGTAATTGAACGTATTATTGGTATACATATAGTTTGGCTTTGAAGTTCAGCATGCCCGACTGTGCTCTACTAAACTACCCCACCTGCCCTAGCTTTGGCTCCTTAGAATACAGCTAACAGAGCTGTTTCTCCTCCAGGGTGTGTAGAAGCTGGCTGTAAGCACAAGCAGGGGGCCTCAAGAACAAGCAGGACCTCTTCACAGTCTTCCTAAGACCTGATGCCATGCCCAAGACATGCAGGGGTTACCCCGCTCCAACTCTGTTGCCAGTTGCCTGGCCTGGTGTGGAAATTGAAACACCAAAGATATACGACTGGGGTGACCTCCTGGTCTAGATCCCTGAGTTCACGAAACCTAGTTTATTCTGTGGCTGGGACCAGCCTCCTTGAGGAATTGTATTCACAGTTTGTTATGGTGTCGGTAACTTTCCAAAGAGATGGGCTTAGCCCATGTCCATGTTTTTTTGGTTTGCTTGGTCTTTTGTTTTGGCTTGTTTTTACATTAGAAGTTTGGCATGGGAAGGAGGGCTCAGCTCTATTAGTGGTGGGCCTATCTTAAAGATCTCATCTGCAATGCAGAGTACGTGGCAAGTACATCCCCACTCAGGGAGGCTCAGCCAAAGGCAGAGCTCATGGCAGAGGCGAAGTCCAGGTGACGAACCCTGGAATCATGGAGAATGGACTGGCCAAGTGATTCAAAAATTTTCTGTTCCTTTGTAAGAAAGTCAATGGAGGGTAAGTGAATAGCCCAGGATAACCCATGGTTAAGACCACTTGGTGGGCTCCCCATCTGGTGAGTTCTCAGAGAGGACCATTTGGGCCAGAAATTACCATGCATGCTTCCTGCCTAACTTTACATCAGGGAGACCTGCTAAGGCGTAAAGAGATGGTGGCTCAGATGTTAACTTGCTAGTTAGTTTTCATCAACCTGACACAGAGAAATTAAGAACTTCAGCTAGGAATCCCCTCCATCAGATCGGCCTATGACATGTCTGTAGGACATTTTTCTTGATTAATGATTGATATGGGAAAGTCCAGACCGCTGTGGTTGGTGCTACCTCAGGTCAGGTGATCCTGGGGCTGGGTAAGCAAGCCAATCATCACTGTTCCCCTGTGGCCTCCCCTTTAGTTCCTGCCTCGGGTTCCCGCTCAAACTCCTACCCTGCTTTCCTTCTGTGATGCACTGCTGTGCAGAAGTGTAAGCCAAACCCCTTTTCTCCTCCAGATTAGTTCAGGATGTTATCACAGCAATGGAAAGCAAGATAGAACATCAGCTCTGTTAGTACCGATTACTTAAAATACAGGAAAACCATTGCTAATACTTCTGAATAGTCAGCCTCAGAATCAGGACCCAAGGCTAGCCCGTTGCAGGACTGTACTCTTGGGATGCCAACTGCGACTACCCAGCACACTCTAACATGAGAAAGAGTGGGTGAGGGCTAACTCAAGTTGCATATTCTCACATTAGGCATGGCAGCCCCCCTCCCCTAGCAGGACCACAGCCCCCGTGTCAGTTGCTGTCCCTCCACGTGCCAAGTAACAGTATACCCACACTTACTGAGGAGTGCAGAGTGCTCTCGCCCTCCCTGTTCCCTTTCCCCGATTTTACTTTCACCCCTCCCCCACCCCTCCCTCTCCTCTCTCCTTTCCTTCTACTCACCCTTCCTTCCCCTTGCCCTATCCCTCTCCTATCCCTCTTCCTCCTCCTCCCTCCTTCTGAGGAATCTGCTCAGGGAGATACACCATCATATTCTTCAGCATTTACCTCTAGGCCCATGGCCACTCAGCTGTCAACATTTGCTTAGAGACGGGAGGAATGTGCAGGCTCGTAGCACACAAAAACTACAAACAAAATGGGCTCCAGAGCTGTATGCAGTGGCTCATTCTGGGAACTCCACTGCATGAAAATCTTTGCCAAGATGAGAAATAAATGGCGGAAGGCTCCAGCAGCTCTGCCTTGCCTATCAGCTCTTTACAACTGGCTGGCTGTGGACCAGGCCTTCCCTAATTATCTGAGCTCAGAGACCAGTCTGGGGCAAGAGGCTAGTGAGTTCAAGACCTGCCTGTCTCCAAACAACAGTGTTTGTGTGTGTGTGTGTGCCACTGATATTTTAAATGCTGGTTTGGTGCCAAACTTGTAGAAGCGGGGGGGAGGGGGGACTAGAGACAGATGAAAGATTATAATTAATGTTTTGTTTATAAGAGTCATGATTAGAGACTGAAGAAAATGTGCTTATTTACCCTAAAAGGAAAGCATGCTTGGAGGAGAAGGGAGATGACTGAGGTAGAGAGAAGCGGAAAGAGTTCTTGGAGGAAACGTGGGGCCCTGAGAGGTAGAACCCCAGCTTCACTGCTGCTGTGTGTGACTTCAGCAGGATGCTTGGTGCCTCCAGAGCTCAATGTCCTCAGCTGCAAATGAAGACACACACAGCTCGCCTGCACACTGAGGCGGGGGCTAACTTCCACACACATGGCCCAGGAGAAGACAGTACTCAGTAACTAGTGCAGGCACTAGTGTGACAGTTTCTCCCCAGCTTTTAACTTGACTAAGGAACACTTAGCTGCTAAATTCTTGTCTCGGTGTGGACGTGAGGGTGTTGCTGAAGGAGATCAGTGTGCGGGTCAGTGGTCTGAACAGGGAAGATGGGCCCTCTGTGTGGGAGGCACCAGCAGTTGGAGTAAGGCAGAGGAAAGGCCAGCTCCTTCCAGAGAAAGCTCTTCCGTCAGAATTCTAGGATGTCTAGACTGGGACTCTGGGACTTGTGCCAGCAACCCCTCAAGTTCTCAGGCCATTAGCCTTGGACTGAAAGGCCCACCATCCATTCCCCTGGGACTCCACCTTTGAAGGCTGCTTGCCATGGGAATGTTCATTGCCGCACGAGCCAACTCCTCCTGAGCCAACTCCTCCTGATGAATACTGAATCTCCTCATGGCATTTCCTGCTGCTGTTGCTGCTGCTACTACTATTTGGGGTGGGGTGTGCGTGTGTGTGTGTGTTATTGGTTCTGCCTCCAGCCATGACTAATACAGTGATTAGGATTTTTGTCTATTTTGAGAGGAGAAATGAAATCATATAGTATAGGTTAGGGCAGTGGCTGTGGCTCAGTGGTACCGCCCTTGAATACCATACATGAGGTCCTGGGTTTGGTTCCAACCACTAGAACAATAACAACAGTAATTTATTAGTCTCAAGAAACCCCCCTCTGTCAGCAAAAAGGGGCTTCTTAATTGATAAAGACATTTCTGTTTCTTTGCTTTATAGTCAACTCAACAAACATTTATTTATTAATCGTATGTTTGTGGGAAACCGTGCAGGGCAGAGGAAACCGCAATGAGTATGGGTAGGCTCTTGCTCTCAGGTTCCAGTCTTTTGGGCTGGATGCTCATTGGCTCAGAAGGGTTTACCAACTCCTACTCAAAGTTTTGACTCCAGAAGTCACCAGCCTTTGATCACATCATTTAGTCTCCCTATTACATTTATTTTAAGACCCTTTAGGGGGCCCTTCAAGAAGTGTCATCATGTGGTAGCCGGCCAAAGCCTAACCGTGTAGTTTCTATAGCACCCAACCGTGTAGTTTCCAGTACCCAAGACTCTTTCAATAGTGCTTCCATACCTTCACATGTATTGTCTTCCTGCCACACTGAAGGGCTCTGCTCACAGAACCTCAGCCCCACTCAGCCTCCTAACCATCCATCCAAAAAGTCACAGGTGAGGTGGAATCTGGGCATTGGATGAGATCTGCAAAATCCTTCTCTGTAAGTAAAGGACTGCAACAAAACATTGCTGCGTGCCCCGTTTACCTGAGATGCTCATCCCAGCATGCACCTTGGCCTGCCTCTCAGTTATCACCTGGCCCTCAAATAAGCTCAAACACTAGCCTTTGTAAAGTCCAGAAATAAGACAGTTGCACACAGAGTCACACATTTTTTGACAAGGGGACAAAAAAACAAAAACAAAAAACAAACAAACAAACAAAACAAACCTGATTCAATGAGGAAATGATAATGTTTTCAACATCAGAGTTGGGAAGACTGGAGAGCTGCACAAAAGAAGAAGGAAGTTGAATCTTTCTTCTATACCAGAGGCAATATTAAAGGAGATTAAAATGTAAATTGAAATCTAAAACTATAAAACAGAATAAAAAGTAGAGGAAAATCATCTGACATGAGGCTTGGCCATGATCTCATGGCCATGGCCAAAGCACACAACGAAAGAACATAAGACACTTCAGAGACATCACAGTTAAAATCTGTACCTTTGCAGGCACAGCACAACAGTGAAGGCTTCCTGTAGTAATATAGAAGGTGACCTATGGAATAGGAGAAAATGTTTGCAAATCATGTATCTGGAAAGAATGTGGAAGCCAGAAATTCCCTATGGAAAAGCAATAACAAAATAAAAAAACAAAACAGAAACCCCTTACATTATAAATCACTTGAGTAGAAAATAAGCAAAAGACAGCAAAGAGAATGGTACATGCTGTTGTCTAAGCTCTCAGGAATCTGAGCCAGGAGGATGGAGAGTTTGAAGCTAGCTTAGGCTATTTAATGAAACCCTGTCTCCAAAAGGAAATGAAAAAAAAAAAATTAAATTAGGCAAAGGGCTTGAATGAACATGTCTTCAGAAAGAATGTATAAATAGTGGCCAATGACATGAAAATTGCTTAAGGGTTCTCACTGTTGGGAAAAAAAAAAAAATCAAAGCCACAATGAGATAATACCTCATACCCGTTAGAATGACTACTAACATTAAAAAAATAAAAATAATAAAAAATAAATTTAAAAAAAGGAGGGGAAAGGTAGGGATGGAGAGATAGTTCCATGGTCAGAGCACAGAGACCCGAATTTAGTTCCCAGCACCCACAAGTGCTCGCTACCTTTATATCGCCAGCTCCAGGGGAACCCAATGCTCTCTTCTAGCCTCTGAAGGGAAGCTACACCCTGCAGGTGTGCACACACAGAGAGACACAATTTAAAAGGAAAAAATTCCGACCCAGTGGCAGAGTGTTTGCCTGTGTGGCCCTGGGTTCTGTTTCCTGTAGAGGGGAGAAAAAGAAGAGGGGGGGGAATAAAGGAGATGGGGAGGGGAGAAAGACGTGGGGACTCGGAGAAAATCGAAAGTGTTGCACTGTTGGTGTAAGTGGAAAATGGCTCTGTGGTACCTGTAAAGGTTAAAAGTAGACTTTCTATGTGATCCACCAACCTTATTTCTGGCTAACGTACACCCATGCTCCTAACATCATTATTCATAATAGCCCCAAAGTGGAAGTACAAGTGACTGTCAGCAGGCAGATGAGTAAACAACATATGGTATCTACTGCAATGGAATATTGTTCAGCCTTAAAGGATTACACACCTGTGACCCCAGCATGGAAGGCAGAGGTGGAGAATCGAGAGTTCAGGGCTACCCTGGGCTACATAGCAAGTTGGAAGCCTGCCTAGACTATATGAGACCTTGTCTTTAGAGAGGAGAGAGAGGGAAAAAAAATCCCAACTCATGATAAATAGATGGACCTTAAAGACATATGAAATAAACTAATCATAAAAACATAGTATTATTCCTTTTACATGAGATAAAAAGTGGGCTAGGCGCCGAGTTTTTGTTCTATAAGATGAAGCGATTCTACAGATAGACAGTAGCCATGAGAGCACAGCACTGGACTGCTCAGACCACCACCGAGCTGTACACTACAAAATGGCTAAGGTGGGAGATAATATAACGTATATTTTCCATTAAAACACCAAACGGGTCGCCATGCTTGGCCCAGCCTTCCATAATCGTGTCCTTGTAGCTTCCTGCCTTTCTACTCACAGGGCAACTCAGTGCTCTCTTTCCCACCATGCCTCACTACGCCTAACCCACAACGGAGTCTGCCTGGCATTTGGTGTGAGGTCTGCCACTGTACTAGTTGGTTTTGTCAACTTGACACAAACCTAGACACATCTGGGAAGAGGCATCTTAACCGAGACAACGCCTCCATCACTTCGGCCTGTGAGAAAGCCTGTGGAGGGTTTTCTTTTTGACAGGGTTTCTCTGTGTAGCCTTGGCTGTCCTGGACTCACTGTGTCAACCAGCCTGGCCTCACGGATTAACATGCCCAGCTGAGTGCTTTCGTGATTAATGTTTGCTTCGGGAGGGCTCAGCCCATGGTGGGCGGTGTCACCCCTAGGCTAGCAGTCCTGGATAGTATAAGAAAGCAAGCTGAGGAAGCCATGGGAAGCAAGCATGTAGCGTTCCTCCATAGCCTCCTCTTCAGCAACTGCCTTCTAGTTTCTGCCTTGCGTTCCCGCCCTGGCTTTTCTCAGTAATAGGGTGTGACCTGAGAACTGCGAGCAGTAATAAACCCTTTCCTCCCGACGTTGCTTTTGGTCGTAGTGTTTCATCACAGCAATAGAAAACTGAGTCACCAAAGAGGTCAGGCTGCCTCAGTACTGCTAGCCTTCCCCCAGGTGTGCTCTGAGATCAGCCCTTCCCTCAGCAAAGCTGGACCAGTTCTGCCCTTCCACCAGCCTTCCTGGTCAGGGCGGTGAGCATGTAGAGAGGGCGTGAAGCCGAGGGATTGTGTTTGATCCCACTTACTCCACACGGGGTGCGGGGCACGACTCAGAAAGACCACAGCATGTACTGAAGGTCTGCAGTGACGTGTTTTCGACGCTGCCCATTGACCCCTCCACACTCAAATAGAGTAGGGTAGAGCAGAGTCCCTTAAAATCCGTGCGAAATAAAATTTTCTCAGGTGTCTTCAGGACTTAACTTCGTAAGTCTTAGGACTAACCCCAGCATTCTCACTACAAGTTTTGTGTTAGAAAGTCATCCGAAAGAAAGGTAACTTAGGTCTCATAAAACAATACCCTACCCCACCGCGCCCCCAAGTGGGAATTTCTCAAGGAATCTCATGCTGGGAGAAGAATACACCAGATAGGATTATCTTGTCTCCTGGAAAGAGGTTTCATCGGACCACCTTATAGGATGAGACTGAAGCTCAGACAACTGTGGGTCCGTGGTAGGCGGGGCCACATCTTCACCGACAGCTTTAACTTGGCCTCCTGCTTAAACTTTGCTCTTACCTCAGGACCCCAGATACAGACTTCCGGGGCTCCCTGAGTCTCCCTGTCCCTCTTCCCAATGTGGCATCAAGAATAAATCTCCATTTCCTGCTTTTTTTATATTTAATTTGGCTCTTATAATTGGATCATTGAGAATGGGTGACTGGACCTGACCCCCCCCCCCTTTGTTTGATAACAAAAAGGACTAAAAAACCTGCTGCTGCATTCTTTATGTTATCAAACACCAAGAGCAATCCACAGCACCAAACACAGGGAATATGTTGACAAACTATGTAACATAAATGAGGTAGGACAGCACAGGAGAACCACCCGTGCGCCGAGACTGCAATTATGAGGGATAATGGAAGCATTAAAAACCATGCGATGGCAAGCAAACCAGAGTAAACATGAAATTGTGCCTGTTTTATGACCATAACTACGTATAATGATACTTACATATGTTCAAGGATCATCGTGGGTCATAAAATGAAATCACGTGCATGTCAGATGGCCTGTGATGAGTCCATTTCTCCCCATTTGGGTTTTATTGTTTTCTACGTGTTGGAAAAACAAGAGTGGGGACAAAACAGAAGATGCTCTCCTTATCTTTTGGTAATACATAATTCTCTGAGAAGCCACAGGACCTCTGTATTTGTTTAAAATCGTAGGTGTGTGGGTATTGCATGTGCACTTATGTCCTTGGACCATGTGCATGCTGTGCCCTGGGAAGCCAGAAGAGGGCGCCGGATCTCCAGCGACTGGGGTTACAGAGGGTGGTGAGCCACCAAGTAGGTGCTGGGAACCGAACCCAGGTCTTGTGGGAGGACAGCGCATGCAACCAACCACAGCCACCTGTTCAGCCCCCATTCCCTCCACCCATCTTCTCTCATCCCTCTGACACCCCCCCCTCCACTCCCCCCCACACACACACTAAAATCTTTGCCTCTGAGAGCTGGCGGAGGCTCTCCTGGGCTTGTTGGTACAGCTTTCTGGTTGTACGCTCAGCACCGCGAGGAAGGAAAAGACTGAGTTGCTCCACAGCACATACCTAATCAGCAGTCAGGACTTACAGCTCCAAAAGGACTCCCAGCGTCAGGGTGCTTTTCTTGCGGGAAAGTTAAGGTGTTCGGGCCCTGTCTTGAAATATTTTTGTGCGAGTGAGCAGTGGCCGCCTTAGCCCAGCTCCACTTCCTGGTCTGCAGTATCAGTCTCCTCCCACCTGAAGGAAATCTCGAGCTAAAACAAGAGTCCCGTCTTACTCTATCTAGGACAGTACACACTGTGTGTATTTTTGGCACTTCAAAAAAACGTCAAAATATTTACAAGGAAGATGAATATTTCAATAACAATGGAAAAGCAGCTAGTCATTTTCAAGTGATGACACCAGCAGGAATTCAATTAAGATTTGATAAACCAATTGAATTTTACCTTCAAACATTTAGGAAGTCTTCTCACGCCGACTAACAAAACCCTCGGAAGTTCGTAAAATCGAGTTTCTGGAGTAGAAACGAAGAGTCCAAGCAGACAGCAATGTTTACACAGCCTTGCGGAGAGGTTCCCACTTCACCTGTGAGCACACGAAAGAAAACCCCTCACTTGCAACCCCAGGCCTGGGGAGGTGGGGTAGGTAGGGTGATGCTGAGTTCAAGGCCAGCCGGCCCGAACAGCAAGGCTGAGCCTCAAAGCAAGGAACAAAACCATAGAAAAGGACGCCCCAGGAAGCGGGCCCCCGGAAGCGGACTCCAGGAAGCAGGCCCCAGGAAGCGGGCTCCCGGAAGCAGGCCCCAGAAAGCGGGCCCCAGGAAGCGGGCTCCCGGAAGCGGGCCCCAGAAAGCGGGCCCCCGGAAGCGGGCCCCAGGAAGCGGGCTCCACGCGGCTTCTGAGGCGGAGACTTCGTGTGTGGATGTGAGAGCATGAGTGGCTGATCAGGGAGATGAGTACCCGGCATCTTCCTAACCATTCTTACCTGGTTTTTCCGAGAGAGGCTCTTTCGTGGCACACAGAGCTTGCAGCTTTGGCTGAGTGGCTGGCCGGTGAGTCCCAGAACCCTGTCTCTGCCTCCCCCGCCCTGGGATTACCGGCGTGCGCCCTCAAACTCATGTCCTCATGCTTTCACGGCAAGCACTTTGGAGACTTAGCCATCTCCCAGTACTCACGAAGCTCTCTGCTCTTAGTCCCTCTTTAGATGAATAGACTTCCGGCGGGCCCCGGGACAGCTGGGGAGACGCTGAGGAAGAGCTGGGAGGGGCAGACTGCTGGGGATGCCAAAGTTGCCCAACTGAGAAGCAGAACATGAAGTCAGCAACGCAGGAAGTCTGTCAAAGGACTCAGTGCTCACTGCTAGGATCACAGCGATCCTAAGTGAGTCCAAAGGGACTTGCATAAAACAGCAGTAGCAAAGCGCAGCTAAGGGACAGCCATGCCCTGGGGCCCTGCATTTCCCCTTTAGCAGAGTGGGAAGGGACCGGTTGTGAGCACTGGCACAGGAGCCCTACAGTCTCACCGAGTCTGGTCTCAGCCTCTGGTCTCTAGTCTCAGCCACTAGAGAGGTTTAGGGAGCTGCTGAGAAAATTGATAGTAAGAGAAATAAGCCGGGGTGGGAGGGTGGGGGTTCGCAGGCCTTTAAACCCAGTGCTTAGAAGGCAGAGGCAGGCGGATCTCTGAGTTTGATGCCAACCTGGTCTTACATAATGAGTTCCAGGACAGAGAAATGCTATCTTGGAAAAAACAAAAGACAGACCGACAGAGAGGGAGGACAGCTGTTACAAGATTTCACTTCTATATGCAATCTTGTAGAATCACATTATCATATGTTTAGGATAAAACCTACTGAAACTGCATTATCTCCTTCTGCCTTTCAGAAGTCTAAGGCAGTTTATAATCCGAGGAATTAAATTACAGTTCAGTGGCTTTCAGTCCTATGTCAGAATCTCCCTCACAGTAGCAAACACCGCTGCTTGGGCTCTTCTGCGTGGGAGCCTAGAATCAGAACCAAACTACAGACCCGAATCAGGAATGTGTCAGATACTTTCTAGATGGTTCTATGAACAAGCTAGGCAGGGATCCAGTGTCCCACCAGCACTCAGAAGCCTTCATGATTCTCATTCACCTGGGGATCTTGTTAAAGTACGAATACTGCTTTGGTTGGGCCGCTGGGAATGGAGGTATTGAACAGCTAACCTCTCCTGGCGGAGCTGGTGTCACCCCATTCAAACTGCTTCTGAGTCTAGAAAGACTACAGGAAACCCAAGGCAGGTAATAATTTCTTTGAGTAGAATGGACAGAAGGGAGAACAAAATTAGGAAACTTTCAATGAAAAACACAAAACGGGAAATATATATGGCTTTTCTTTTAAACCTGTGATCTTAGCTAGAAGGTTGAAAAGCAATGGCCTCTTGTTTTTTTTTTTTAAACAACAAAAAAATCAGCATGGGATTGCTGTGGTCTGAATGGTTGCGTACCACACCTTACCCACCAAAATCAACCATTGAAAAAATATATACATGTACTTGAGACATGTTGCCCAGGAGCTGGTCTCCTGGGGACTCACGTGGGCCTCCTGCCTCAGCCTCAGAAGTGGCTGGGACTATAGGCATGCACCCTGGGCCTTCCATGTTGAAATCCTAGTCTCTAAAGTAATGGTAGTAGCAGTGGTTAGGTCAGGAGGGTGAATGGGATTAATGCTTTTATACATAACTCTGAGGAGCCCGTTATCCTCTCCACCCTGTGAGGACAGCAGCACCAACTCTCCTACATCTTGTTTTAACTGTCTATGAACGTTTTCCCCGCCTGCGTGTCTCTGCACCATGTTTGTGCCCGGTGCCCTCCCAAGCCAGAGGAAACAGGATGTCGGAACTGGAGTTGCAGACGGTTGCCAGCTGTCGTGTGGCTGCTGGGAATAGAACCCATGTCCTCTGCAAGAGCAGCCAGTGCTCCTACCCATCATGCCGTCTCTCTAGCTCCTCCATACTGAGAAGACCTGAAAGCTTGCACTGGCTGACACTGTCTGATGTGTCTCAGAGTGACCTGTCACCTAAAACCCCCACAGGTACAGAAGGAAACGATGCTGAAGGGCTTAAGTTACATTTCCTTGGTTACTAAGAAATCTCGAACATTTTTCTATCTGAGACTGCCTTTTTTGTCTTCTGTGAACTGTCTGCGTGTACCGTTTTCCTTAGTCCACTGGCAAAACCATGTGTGAGTCACCGTGCTCTCTTCTGTACACAGGATGATGGTAGTCCTGCTTCACAGAGTTGTCATGAAAATTAAATGAATTTCTCAGCACAGGGTAGCAACTGATACAGGGGAGCCTTCAAAACGCTACTAGTCAGTAGCATGAGAATATTAATGAGTTTCATTTCAATTTATGATTTCCCCTGATGTTCATATGAACGCATTTCTATCTTTGAAAAACTGAGGAGAGCTTTTTCTAGTAGTGTAGATGCAGCTCCTGCTGGCTGCCGGAGTTGGAGAAGCATCTTCCTGTATGTGTGGTTTTTAATCTCTGTACTAGTTGTGTGTTCACTGACATGTTTGCGTAAGCATGCGAGCCGGTATTTCTCACAAGACCTGGAACGGAGTCTGTTTTATTACAAAGGTTTGCAAAACTGTCACTGCCTGTCGGTGTTCAGAATGGCAAACCCAACTCGACTGAAGAACTGCCCAAGTAAGTGGCTCAGGAGAGGAGAAAAACTGAGACAACCTAAAAGCATGCAGACATCCACTTAGAACCCCCAAACCAACACAAGCCGCATGCACATCATACACATGTGACCCACCAAAACCATGGGTGCCTTAAACCGGAGAGACGACAGAAACTAGGCTACAGGAAATACTCTTTCCCAGTAAGTTTTTGTACAGCTCTTAGGTCAGAGGGTGGAAAACCACCTGGAGAAAACCGCCTTTGAGAGTGTGGGAACTGAGTCCCCAATACCGGGGATTCCAGGGCAAGAATCAAGGAGTGGCTAAGTTAGCTAGGCTCAACACCAAAGTTAGTGTCCGCTCCAGCCAGTGGACGGGAAGGATTAAGAGCAGTGAAGAAGACTAATGCCAACGAGGAGGAGCTGCTGAAGCCTGCCACCCAGACGAGGATCGGAAGCTGTTTAAACTGGATAATGCACTGTGTGCTTTGGCTCCTGAGAACAGAAGTCGAACTTTGGAGCAGTGATCAAGGACTTGGTCTCAGAGCATCTGCAAACAGTGTGGGCAAAGAGAGCAGATGCCGATGTTATTGCCAACGGGAATCGCGATGTGAGAGTTGGAGTGGCAGATGAAGAGAAACCGCAGGGAATTTTTGTGGAAATCTCAGCATTGAAAATGGCTTATGGCTGATTTCAGAAGGAGACAAGGAAATCAAGGCTATGGGGTACGGCATCTGATGGCTGCACACAAAGGGTGTGAACGAACAGCCAGCCACAGGTTCCCAGCCTTTTGGAAGTCTGGGATTCTCCACAGAAAGAAGGGTGCCAGAATGCTTGTCAGAACTAAGTGTGTGGTTCTTCCCTGGCTTCTAAGAATAGTTACCTGCCTGTGTGGCCTTAGACACCACCCTCAGTCACCCTGTGGTGGTGGCACACACACACCTTTATTTCCACACATGGAAGGTAGAGGCAGGTGGTTCTCTGAATTCAAGGCCAGCCTGGTCTACAGAGTGAGTTTCAGGATAGCCATGGCTATCGAGACCCCCGAAAGAAGGAAAGAAAGAAAGAAAGAAGGAAGGAAGGAAGGAAGGAAGGAAGGAAGGAAGGAAGGAAGGAAGGAAGGAAGGAAGAAACGTTAAAGCCATCAGCCATTAAGTGCCAGAGACTTACCTAAAGCAATTTGATTGCTTCCTAAGAGATTAGGAGAACCTCTCAGGCAACCCTCAGTTTGAGGGCTGGGAAACCAAATTACTATTTTATGTTTGGAGGATTCAGAGGACCCAGTGAGTCTTCCAGACATAATGGAAGTATCCAGAGAAGCTAAGTTGAGTTGGGAAAGATGTACTCATGCTTCATTTGTGGCCACCTAAGTTATAGCTTCCCTTCAAGCATGGAACCAGCAGCCCCCCTCAGATAGAAATAAGAATATTTTGAGCTGTCCTGTAGGAGCTTCAACTTGTTTTAGCATTTGTTTGTTTGTTTGTTTTATGGTCAGTTGGTTTGATTCTTGGAGACAGGATCTCATGTAACCCAAGCTGGCCTCAAGTTCACTGGGTAGCTGAGGTTGATCTTGTACTTAGGATCCTCAGCCCCTACCTCCAAAGAACTTTGAGTTTTGAAATAAGAACTTTACATAAGCGACTAAAAACAGTAGGATTTTCATAGGAGAGAAAAAAAAAACTATAGGGGTCTTGATACTGGTTCTTTTATTTTATAACTTATTTTTATTTTATTTGCGTTGGTGTGGGATCCCCTGGAACTGTTACAGACAGTTGTGAGCTGCCATGTGGGTGCTGGGAATTGAACCCAGGTCCTCTGGAAGAGCAGCTGGTGCTCTTAACCACTGAGCCATCTCTTCTCACAATCACTGGGGAAAAAATGAGACTCATCTGAGAGAAAGTGTCACAAAACTAACAAGCGAACTGGGTGCAGTGGTGCACACCTTTAATCCAAGCATTCAAGTAGGCAGAGACAGGTGGATCCCCATGAGTTCTAGGCCTGCCTGGTCTACAAAGTGGGTCCAGGACAGCCAAAGCTTCACAGAGAAGCCCTGTCTCCAAACAAACAAACAAACAAACAACAAAACCTAACAAGCATGCCACCAAAGAAAATGGGCTTTAGTATCTAGCCAGTAACAATGTGTATTGAATAGCAAAGAAACAAGTGCCATGAGGAAAACAAGGATGGACAGACCTTTGTGCCTAGTCATCTGAGACAACTAAGCCAACCCTAGTCATCACTGTTAAGTTCCATGAGGAAAATGGGCTCTACTCCACCAGCATCTTTCAGTAGCATCTTGAGCATAGCACAGCATTTGTTACTTTTCTTGTTGAAATGAGCAAATATCATACAAGAATCAGTTGAAGGCAGCAATATTTCTTTTGGCTTGGTTCGAGAAGATGTAGTCACCATGACAGGGAAGGCATGGCAACAGACTGGGGAAAAAAGCTGGTCATATGGTATCATCCATCAGGAAGCAGAGAGCAGACAGGAAGTGGTGCCAGACTCTAAAATCCCAAGGCCCACCCCTAGTGACCCACTTCCTCCAGCAAGGCTCCACCTCCTAATGGTTTCCACAACACTCACACACAGCAGCACTTGCTGGATACCAAGTGTTCAGACACACAGCTGTGGAGGATGTTTGGCATTCAGACCACAGCAGACATAACCGTGCACTTTCTACACAGAAAGTAGATGGGCTGCTTGTCTGTCTTTCTCGCTGGATCATCGGCTCTGTGGCGGTGTGGATAGTACCTTTCATCACCTCTAGCATTAATACTGCCTCTAGAACTACACAGGCCACCACAGGAGCCACCGACCAGCTCAGCAGATGTTTACAGCTGTTTTAGTTTCATTTCTGTTGCTGTGATAAAAGACTGTGACCAAAAGTGACTTGGGCAGGGAAGGGTTTATTTGGCTTATATTTCCAGGCCACAGTTCATTATTGAGGGAGGCGGGGCAGGTACCCAAGGCAGGAGCTTGAAGCAGAAACCACAGAGGAATGCTGCTTTTTGGCTCATGCTCAGCTAGCTTTTCTACACAGCCCAGGACCACCTGCCTGAGGGTGCTGCCCTCAGAGGACTGAGCTGTCCTAGATTCCTTAATAACCAAGACAATCCCTCACAGACATCTTCATAGACCGACCTGGTCTTGGTAATTCCTCAGTTGAGGCTTCTCCATTCAGATGACTCCAGGCTGTGTCCTGTTGACAAATAAGACTCAACCGGAGAGGCGGGAATGGTAGCACACACCTTTGATCCCAGCACTCAGGGAGGCAGAGGCAGGCAGATAGACGTGAGTTCGAAGCCAACCTAGTCTACAAATCAAGTCCAGGACAGCCAAGGCTACACAGAGAAACCCTGTCTTGAAAGAAAGAAGGGTTTATTTTGGCTTACACTTTGAAAGCACATGTGTCATGGTGGGAAAGCCTGTCACAATGTGTCTTCAGTCAGGGAGAGATCTGTGCTGATGGACACCTGGTTTTCTTCTCTATTTTTATTCCAGGGCGTTAGTCAATGGGATGGTACACAGTCAGTTTTCTCTCTTCCATTAGCCCTGAAAACACTCACACGGTGTGAAAAGTACCCAGAGTGTATCTCCTTAGTGATTCCAAAGCAATTAACAGTGAAGATGAGACACCATGAGTCCATGCCTTGTCAACCTGACACCCAAAGGCCCACATCCATCTCATGATGCAAGATGCTTTTAGAGTTCCCAGAATCTTAACAGTTCTAGCATTATTCAAAAGTCCAAAGTCTCTGAGACTCAAGACAGTCTTTTACATGTTAGTTTTTGTGTGTGTGTATGTGTGGGGGGGGGTGAATCCTAGGCCAATCACATGCCAGTGTTATAGTTTGGAAATGATGAGTACCCCCAGAGAAGCTGGTCTCCAGCTGGTAGACCCAGTCCTTGCTGAGTAGCTGTGTCCTGGAGGGCTCCGGGTTCTGTGCTACAGATTAACATCTACAATCTATATTAGTGAACACTTACAGACTGGGAGCCTTTTAAGATATCGATCAGACCTCAGGCTCCCTAATAGATGACACGCTTAAGATATTCAAAGTCCAGGAGAGGCAGCAGGCACTTGTGGGGATCAGGAACTGAGGGGAAGTGAGGTGAGTGGTGACAGAGCCCACACTGAATCCCAGGAATCAGACTCCGGTGACCAGACTCAAAGGCGCAGGTCTAACTTTACTGTCCAGTGTAACAGCCTTTAAATGATTGAAAGGCCAACCAGACCATCCCATGCTCGCCTCAGGCACCAGCAACAATCAATCAGGTTGGTGTGACTGTAAGGAAATGTGGGAGGTGGGGGAGGAGCAAGGTCACCTCTGGAGACTTCTGTAAAGAAGGGCGATGCTGTCACTGCCCTAGCTTTGGATCCACTTTGAGGCTTCACTAGTGTGCGAGAAGTCGAGCCTATTGGGTCGACACTGTGTGCAGTGGATCAGGACCTTTCAAGTGGCCGTAGGAGTCGCTGATGTCTCACTCGCCATTCCCCGTGGGCCTCCAAGGGGCTTACCTGGCATTCCCCACAGGCAATCACTCCTACTCCTAGACCCGCCCAGAGCCAGATTTACCTGCAGCACAAGTTGATGCACAGCTTGTTTCCCTACACTAAGCATTTCGATAGGAAACACAAATGTTATATTTTAAATAATCGGAAATACATATATAATGTATTATATATGTGTATATAGAATCTAACTGACCAATTAATAAATAGGTTCACAATGTGATGGCATTGTGGGAGGTGATAGAAAGCAGGAGGTGGGGCCTGGCTGGAAGACATAGGTCACTGAGGCACGTGGAAGGCCAAGTGACCTCTACTGAGACCTCTGAAACCACACCCCAAAACAGATCTGTCCTCTGCTGGATTGTTCCTGTCAGGACTGTAATATATATAGCTCAGTGGTAGAGCCACCTGCCTAGCATATGGAAGCTCGGGTATACGCATTTAGCACACGCACTGTGTCTCACATGTCCTGTGTCTGTATCTGCTTCATCATGCTTCGTGATACCTTCATGGTCAGCAGCTCCTGTTGCCCATATTGTGAGGACTCCTATTTGAAACTGCCTCTGGCCATTTGTATCTGCAGTTCCTGATGCCAGGAAGGTTTTGGTTTTTTTTTTCCCCCTTTGGCCATGGTGAATGCAAAGTGCATCTCAGGGCTTTACTGCCCTTTAGCTCACAGCTCAGAAGTCTCCGCCTCAGGAAAGGCTCCACACGCTCTTCCCTGACGGAGCTGCCCTTTCTCTCTGGAGCTTTTCATTCCCCTGCCTTCCTAGCACTGACCACGACTTCCGTTTCTGCTAAATTGTCCTTTATTGGTGTTCATCTCTCTCCAGAGCTCACAAGAAGTTCACTGTTGTGAGTGTGGCAGGAAGGTGTGTTCGAGAGCTTTATGGGAGTTCATCCGCTCACATCAACTCTCCCCTTGGAGAGACCAGGATGCTGAGACACAGATTCAGAGACAGAGTTAAGTCAAAGCCACCGTGTTACTCCAGTGGGGTTTGCTGCAGGTTTGATATCAAGGGCTCCTGATCCGAGGCCCCAGAGGGTTAATAAAACCGGCGGGCATTTATTAAAACCTTCCCACATTAAAGGTCGAAGCAGGACAATCACAAACTCCAGGCCAGCCTGGGCTAACCTAGTGAGCGTGGGTAACGGCTCATTTTGATAGTGAGCAACACTGAAAATGGCGGAGGAGACAATCTTCTGGACATGTCTGTAGGGGTGTTTCCGAAGATGTATCTCTGAGGGAAGATTTACCCCAAATGTGGGTCACACCAGTCCGCAGGCTGGGGTCCCAGACTGAATAAAGACAGCGTGAGCCTGGGACAAGCATTCGCCCCTCTGTGCACAGAAGCCAGCTGCCTGGAGGCCCTGCTGCCCCAGCCAGGCAGCTGCTGCCGCCGCGCTCCCATCCTGCCTCATGAACCCTCAGCCTGAGTCACATCAAACCCTTTCTTGCTCTCCTCGTCGCTTTAGTCAGGTGTTTCGTCAGAACATGAAGAAGGTCGTGAATACAGACCCGGCCTCAGAATTAAAGAATCCTTCTGTGATGCTGCGTCCGCTGAGAATGATCGCTGTTCTTAGGACGTGGGTTCGACGCTCATGCCCATCCTGTAAGTGAGGCTACCGAGACCTAGGGGAATTATGAAACTTTCCAAAGAACCCTCGGCCCCTCCCCCACCCTCTGCTCTAGGTGACCTGTCTGAGACTGTCGTAGACTTCCCACAAACAACAAGAATCACCTGCGTCCGCTTCCCGGGTACGCGCCAAACGGCATGGAGATGACTCCCCTCTGAGCACTCTGTGGGAAACCGCTCCCCCACCCCGTGGCCTAGCTGTCGGCTCCAACCAGGGTTCATCTTGGGCCTCCCAAATTGAGACATTTTAAGGTTGTCCTTTCTCTGTGGAAAATCTGGGAAGCGCAAATACTAAGGAAATTAAGCAGCACACTCCCAGTTGAACAATGGGTCAAAGGAGAAATCAGAAGAGAAATACGGGATTTTTTTTGAGATGAGTGAAAATGAAAAGCCAGATGACATAGGTGAAGCTTCGCAAGCTTGGAGCACACAGCTGTTTGTCTTAATTTCTACTCCTTCCTCACCTCGGTTCACTTAAAGAAAAACAAAACCAAAAAACCCCGATGTTTAAGCCATACATACCGAAGTCCGACTCTGGGTGGGGCAGAGGTTTGAAGACAGCCACGGCCTGGTAGGAGCTAGCTTGGCAGTGGAGCAGGTAGACAAGGGTACAGGAACTGGCTGAGGACCGACTTGAGATTCCAGCCAGCAGGACAAAGATGCTGCCCCTCTGGCCTGGCACTGTCTGATCCTGTCTTTCGCCCTGCTGTCCCCCAGCTCTCCTTCACTCTTGGAGACTCACCCTCTGACTCACTTCCACTTCTTTTCTCACTTAGATAGCCAAGTCCACAGGATGTGTTTTGCAGATTTTGTACAGTTGATGTTTGAACCCTGTTGACCGGAATCTGGACTTAACCGCCCCACCCCCACCCCCAGCTCCTCAGATGATGAGCACTGGGAACGGAGCGAGGCATTGGGAATGGAGTAGTGACATTAGTCTGAAGCAGACCATCATTGGCTCACAACCCAACCCCGGTTCCTCTGTTCCTCACAAAACGTAGCTCGTCTTCCCAGCAGCCACTTAGGAATACTTTTTATGTTTTCATTTTTCTCAGTTCTTTGCTACATTCCCACTGGCCCCAGCACTACTAATAGATGTCTCCTGGCTTCTTTCCTGTTGTGGAATGTTGTTTTGAAATTCTTTTTTGGATTTTTGTATCTAGATTTGTATTAGCAATTCTTAGACTAATGCCTGGCACATGATAGGTGTGAATACACATGAGGACAAACCCAAGGTGAAAAGAGAGGGTCATGGATGGGGTGGGGGTAGGGTTGAAGCTCAGTTAGCCCATTGCTCCCCTGGCATGCACCAGATCATCAGTTCAATGCCCAGCATGGCATGGAATCAAATACCTGTAATTCCAGCACTTGGGAGACAGAGCAAGAGTTCAAGACTTCGAAGAGAGTTTGAAGTCAATCTGGGATAATGAAGATTCCATCTCAAAAGAAATATATATATATTTATATATATAAATATATATATATATATATAAATATATATATATATATGACCAATAATTGTAAGAGGAGGAAAGACAAATGTTTGGCACAAACAACGTGGCTATCTTATGCATAGGGCTTCATATACCCATTTCTCCCCGCACTACAGGGTTGTCATGTCTTAGCCCCTGCCTAAAACAGTACTACCACAGAACAGGATCTGAATCCACGCCTGTCAAAGAGCAAATGAATGATGATAAGAGGCTCAGTCCATCCCTGAATAATATAGAGGAGGATGTTCTAATGTTACTGTTATTGTGAGTGTCTGATGGGGCAGGGGTGTGTGTGTGTGTGTGTACGTCTTCAAGTACTCGTGCAGATCAGAGAACAGCGCTGAGGAGCTGCTTCTCTCAATTTTGTGGGTTCCAGGGATGGAACTCTGGTCCTCAGGCTTCCACAGCAGGCCCTCGTCAGCTCTGGAAGAGTATTTCTGCCAATATTGTTATCTGAAATCTTTTCTGAGAGGACTGGAGAGATGGCTCAGTGGGCAGAGCACTGGCTGCTCTTCCAAAGGACCTGGGCTCACCCACAAGGCCATTCTCAACCAGCTGTAACTCCAGTTCCGGGGCACGGGACTCCTTTTCCTGACCTGTGTGGATACTACCCATACACACAGTGTACACACACTCTCTCAGGGAAACACACCTAACACATAAAATAAAAACATCTTTCAATTTTTTTTTTTTCCTGAGGCAAGGTATAAATGAACCGAATAAACTGTAAATATTACCAGGAGAATGTCATGGAGAGGAAGCCACATTAGTGTCACTCCTGCCTACAACACCCATCCCTTAACATGAGCTGAGCGCATCTGCCTGGTCCCTTCTCGGTGATGGTGGGGGTGGGGAGCTGGAGCTGATGGGCGGGGACGGCTTTGCTCGAAGAACAGGCATGCAAGAGTGTGAACATGCCGTTGTGGGGCTTTTGTTACTGCAGTCCATTTCCTTCCAAATGCTTGAGGGGAAATGCGTTTATAATTCCACCCTATTGCTGTGGCCGTTGCATTTTCTTCTCGTTTAAATTCTAGAAACTGTCCAGTTTGTGTGCAAACACGCATAGTAAGTGGCCCCAGATCTGACTCTAAATGGAAGCCAGAGCCAGTAACCAGGCTCTGGGAGAGCATGATTATCCCACGAGCCGAGCTGCGTTTTCTGGGAGGGCTTTTATCAGCGCGTGGAGCCCCAGATGTACCTCTCGGGCATTAGAAGGAAAAGGACTTATGAAACACATTTCTCCTCCTTCCCGGCGGGAGGGAAGCCTCCTCTTTGTAAAAAGACTTAGTGTGCGAGTGATCCCACCCCTTCAGGGAAAGGAGGAAAATTATATCAGAAATCTATGCATGTTAAAATAATATTTGCTCAAAATGGGAGATGATTGATTCTTTCCATATGTTCTTATCCTATTTCAGTTTAAATTAATTTTGCAGGAGCCATTAACCATCCCTGTAAAAAATTTTTTTCTAGAATGTCTCCTAACACTGACTTTGGCACACCTGCAGCCAGTAAGCATCTTTATGGTTAATCTGTCGAACCAAAATTAATTTCAGTGCAAAAGCTAAATGTCCCTCAAGAGCCCTTCCTCACATGCGTGGCTGGCTTTCACCAGGGACAGACAACACAGCCTGGCAAAGGTAACGGAAACCGTTCAAGGGATCCCTTCCAAATTCTTGCATTATCTTTTTTTTTTCTTTCTTTCTTCCCAATTTGCAGGTGCAAGAATTCTGTAACTCCAAGGGCGATGAGCCTCTTGAGGTCTCAGAATTCAGCACAAGTGGCCAGCTGGGACGTGATATTCTGCTCGCCGAGTCCTGGCAGGTTCAGAAGGACAAACAGGTCAAAGTTGGGCCTCTTCTTCTTGCCCCTCTTTCCCTTTTCTGGGTGGGTGTGTGGCTCCCCGAGGTTCGGAAGCTGCGCTGCTGTGCACCGGGAACAGGACCTGGTGCTCAGACCTTGTTTCCAGGAGCCTTATTTGGCTTCTTTTCATGCAGCAGAAAGAGAAGAGCTGAGCGCACTCTTGTTTGTTTTGTCCTGTGCCTGCTGGGCGCGTTACTGCTCTTAATAGATGGTCTTTTCACGGAGGTTGAGAACATCTATATTTAGAAAACAATACGAGATGTACAAGATGGAAAATTTAGAGAAAAGCAGGAGTGCGCTAAGAACAGAGGGGCGGAGGCAAGAAGGAACCACAGACCCTGGCCATGACAGACGCCATCCCTGACATCCTGGTTTGATTGCTTTGATTCCTGGGAGAGCAGAGTCTTTCTGGATCTGAGAATATACACCATGGCCAAGGAAAACATGGACACAGTACAGGAATCCAGGCAACGACACACCACACCACTGTCTTGTCCGGGAATAGCCCCTGACCATGGCTCCAGAGGCCCCGTATATGCTCCTTTGCGGGGGGCTTCAACAGCATACGAGGTACCGATGAGGTCAGTGACTTCTTTCCCGAGGTGTGCTTTCCATGATTTCCCTGATGTTTCTGCAAGTTTAGAATTAGAGCTTCCTATGCCGAATGTCTCTCAACATGATCTCTCAGAAAAGGAGGCTCCGAAAAGATCAGTGGGCAAAACACTAATGTTTTTGTTTTGATTTTTGAAACGGTCTCTCTGTGTGGCCCTGGCTGTTCTGAAACTCCATCTGTAGACCAGGCTATCCTCAAACTCAGAGATTCTGCCTCTGTTTTCCAATCACTGATATTAAAAGTGTATGCCACCACGTCCTGGTTTGTCTGTTCGTTTGTTTTTGTTTTTAATGGAACAAAAGGAAGATGGGGAGAAACTGGAAGCAAGGGAGGAATGACATTAGAAGATCTAGAGCCTTGGCCTGTGGAACCATAAAAATGCCCTCATTCATTATTTCAGACAGGAAGCCTATTTGGTTGTCTATGGGCTTGGGATATGCCTGGTCATTTCTACGTGGTCTCCTTACACTGTATAAAATACTGACTCTCATATTTACATATGTAAATATTTACTTATCTTACAGTATACATGGCAGTATACAGTATATAGTATAGAAACACACCTGGTTGGATACTTAACAAATATATATGAGTTGCCATAGCAACTCATTTTTATTAATAGGATATGCCTAGGTATTATCTTTGATATTAAAACTTAAATGAAACTAGGTGTATATGCCTTCAGTCTGAGGGCCAAGACCAGAGGATCACTAAATTAAGGCCAGTGAGGGCCATGTAGTGAGTTTAAAGACATCCTGGTACATGTCACAAGACCCTTTCTCTTTCTTTCTATGTATCAATTTGGCAAAAACCATACTGCTATCCAGCTAACACACAGATGGTTTCATGTTCAAGGCCACCCTAGAAGTGACTCAGTGATATATATTCAGTGTGTACAAGGTCCTGGGGTTCATAGAATCCAGCCTCAGCATCAAACTCTGGTTCTGTGAGTAAGAAAGTCACCCTGGCAGGCCCTTAATCCCAGCACCCATGAGGCAGAAGCAGGTGGATCTCTGTAAGTTCAAGTCCAGCCTGGTCTAGAGATGGAGTCCAGGACAGCCAAGGCTACACAGAGAAAGCCTGTCTCGAAGGACCCCCAACCCCAAAGGAAAAAAAGAAAGAAAGAAAGTCAACCTGGATTCTATAACCTTCCATGGGACTTAATTCCCCCAGTATCCAGCTAACTGCTCTGAGTTTTAGCTGAGAAGTCTTGATCTTAACTTTCTTAACAATTTTCTCCAGCGCCCTGGCTTTGCTGGGGAAAGAAATGACCACAGCCTCACGTATCACACAGGCCCTGTCTACAGAGCGTGTGGTAAGGACCCTGGATCCTCAAGTGTTAAGTCCTTAGGGCAGCAGCCACTGTTGTTAGCTCTAGGTAAGTTCTCCTTTCTGAGCACCCTCAGGTGTGCCACTTTCTCTGACACTTTAAAAGGCCATTTTACAGGGCAGTGGACGAAGTCATGGAAATGGTTGGGAGCCAGACAGTTCTGGCTCATTCTTCAACAAATATTTATTTAGCATTGCTATATGCCAAACACTATCCTTAGTGCTGGAGAAACTGTCTTTGAAGCTCACGAATGTGCGTGTGTGTGCGTGTGTGTGTGTGTGTGTGTGTGTGTGTGTGTGTGTGTGTTCCAGTATAATTAGTCTTTGGCTTTAGGAAAATCGTTTAGCCCCTTTAAGTTTGCTTTTCTCCATCTGCAAGATGGATACAAATATTATTATAGTAACAGCTCAAGATTTGATATAAAGACTGAATGCAGCACATCATACAACGGAGATATCCGGCCACTATTTTTATTGTGGCTCTGGTCACAGCAGACGAGTAATGAAATCAGCCTAGGGGTCCATCAACAGACACACAGACAGAGAATGTAAGATACACACATATACACAAGGAAGTACTGTTTAATCTGTGAAGAAGTGCAAAACCATGTCATTTGCAGGGAATTGGGTGGAATTGGAAATCATCATGTTAGATGAAACAAGCCAGACTCAGGAAAATAGATGTTTTTCTCTCACATCTGGATTTTTTTTTTTTTAAATCAAGATATGAAAGGAGAAGGAGGACTATCTGAAAATAAGAAAAGTGTCAGCAGGAGGGAAAAGGAGAGAGAAGAGTGATGGATGAACATGAATATCATAAAAATATTATATATGCATATGAAAATGTCATAATGAAGCTCATTATTTTGTACAATGAATACACAGTAATAATTTTGTTTTTAGAAAAGATCAGACATGCTAGGTATGGTACCTGTAATCACAGCACTCGGGGTTAGAAGCAGAGGGATTAGAAGTTTAAGGCTAGCCTGGGCTACATGAGACTATCTCAAGGGGGAAAAAAGCCAAGCAGTGGTGGCTTATTGATGGTTTATTGATCCATTGAGCTACTACTTCCAAATCTCACTATAACAGCATAAAAACATAAAACTGTAATCCCAACACTTACAGGGGAGAGGCTGATGGATCAGGAGTTTAAGGCCATTCGTAACTACATAGCAAGTTGTAGACCAGCCTAGAACATGACTTCCTTCCTCTGAAGAAGCCAGGAGAATGGGCAAGATATTTGACTTTGAGACTAGAGAGGTTAAAAATGGATTCAGCTTGATGGGCAGTGGCAATGCATGCCTTTAGTTCCTGCACTCAGGAAGCAGAGGCAGGTGGATCTCTGAGTTCAAGGCCAGCCTGGTCTACAGAGTGAGTTCCAAGACAACCAAGGCTACACAGAGAAACCCTGACTCAAAAAACAAACAACAACAAAATAACAAACCAACAAACCAAAGAAAAAAGAGTAGACATAATAGCCTTTAAAGCATTTGTTTCCAGTAAGAGCTCAAGTAATGCTAATTAATTAGCTAAATAAAATGTAAATATCATTCCAGGACAGCACACCCTTTCAGTTGTAGAATTTTACATACATATGTGAATTCTTTTTCCTCTGTCCTCTCCACTGTGTGGCTTTGAGGATGAGATCAGCACAAAGTTACAGGGTTTAGAGTTTAGATATTTCTTTCTTTTTGTTTCCTTAAAAACAACTTCATTTATCAAGAAATAATTTCTGAGTATCTCTTCTGTATTCACTGCTAGGCTGGCCCTGGGTAGGTGGGGATAAATGAGATCTTCAGGCTTTGCTGAGGATCAGAAAGGCAAGAGCTTCTCACCTTTGGGGCTTTTCCTTCTAGGGTTGACAATATTGTTCACACACACACACACACACACACACACACACAAACACACACACACGCACAAAAGAAGGAAGCAAGCAAGGAAAGCAAGAAGCCTTGCACTTGGCAAGCAGGTCCAGTGAAGCCCTCCTGGAGACCTCTATGCAGCTCAGTGCACAACCCCTTGGCAGCCCCAGTCTACTCGAGAGGAAACAGATGGCGGGACACCTGCTTCCTGTGACTGCCCCAGAGGTAAAATTTCAATCTATCAATCTCATTTGCAAGGAGAGAAAATCAGCCAGGTGATTTACTCCAACTCAGCCACGTGACCAGGTGTCACAGGCATGTTAGAGGATATAAATAAAAATAAGAAAGTATCCCAGGAGACACAAGTCACTAAAGGCCCAGTACCTCCCTCCAAGGTAGAGGTAAGCATGCTCATTTGCTTGCTCAAGGAAAATCTGCTTTGGAACCAGGGACTCCCGAGCACTTTTCACTGAGGCCTGGGTTTGCAGACAGAGAGAACGTCTTGGGCAGCTACCGTATACCAGTCACTGTTGATCACTGCGCTGATGGCGTCTTGAGGTACTTTTCTGTCACTAAAGAGAAAGGCCAAGCGTTTGATCGACAGGTAATCACTCAGGTGGAGCGGCTCAAAAAACAGTTATCCACACAGGGAGTGGAAGTCGAGACGGACCAGTCCCAGGGGTGCTAATCCTGTTGCGGGGGATGAGGGTGGGAGTGAGAGTGAGGTGTGTAGGGGGGTAGCTGTCCCCAGAGAGTGGCTTCACAGAGGTGGTGGCATCATAGTATCTAAGAAGAAATTTGTAAGAGGGGTTGCCACCAGCCAGGTAGGGATATGGTTAATAGGGATTGATTCTGAGGGCTGCAGGTGCTAGCAAAACCCTAAGGCCTTATTGCCCTATGCTAAAGGCACACAGGCCTCAAGGTGTCACAGGGACTCAGGAGGGAGACACGTGGATCTCTCTCTGTCCCTGCGCTGGGGTGGCGTAAAGCCATCTTCACGCTCTTCCTCCTTTCGGCAGGAAGGACTTAGGCGATGCTGTTGGTTAAACGGCGCTGAACTCTGAGTCTGAATTGTGGCCCCCGGCTCAGGTTTTGAATGCTTCTCCTGGGCTGGTGGCAGGCACTGTTTTAAAGGGTGCGGAGTCTTTGGGAAGACTGGCTGAAGCGGGTCACTAGGTCACAGGCCTCCGAAGGTTACAGCGCTTTTGTCTGTGGTCGGCCTCCTGCTCTGCTGCCTGCTTCTGCCACCCTCAGGGCACCTGCTCCTTCCCCACCCCCCACCCCCCCTCCAGCGTTGCCTTCTTCCCGTGGTAGGCTGACATTCCTCCACACCATGAGCCACAAGGAATCCTTACTTTCTCCTTTGCTCTTATCAGCCTATTTGTCTGACTGGTTTTTTTGTTTGTTTGTTTTGTTGTGTTTTTTTGTTGGTTTTTCTTGTGACAGTGACACAAAATGACACAGATAGGAAATTGTGCAGCCCCACGATCATAAGTTCAAATCTCAGGTCTCCCCTTACCCCTTAGGAGCTGGTGGTTTTGTATAGACTCTTCACTCCAGTTTGAATGGCGGGCTTGAACCCAGCCGTGAAATGTGGACAACCACTCTTAAGTTTGGAGCCCACTACGCACAAGTCAGAGAGGGTGTCCTTACCCTTCTATTTATTGAGTACACAGGGAAGATTTGTTGGTCACCCCAGCCCAAGCATTAAGACCAGCCCAAGTAGGCTCCCTCTGGTGTTTGCCCCCAATGCCTAATCCAGCAGCAGCGCCTGATGGCTGAAGAAGCCGTTTGTAGTAAATGTTGTATGGACGCCACCTCCCTGCATTTTAGAGGTCGGGAATCATACACACTCAGAAAATACCCTTTTTCTGAAACAGCTGAGCTTATGAACAGGTAGAAAGCCTGAGCTCTGAACCTAAAATAATAATCATTTGTATTAAGAGTATTTTTATATAGTAAGTACTTTTCAGAGGACTGTGGGGTTTTTTGTTTTTTTTGTTTGCTTGTTGGTTTTGTTTTGTTTTGTTTTGTTTTGTTTTGTTCATGAGAGGATTTCTCTGGGTAGCTCTGGCAGTCCCGGACTCGTTCTGTAGACCAAGCCGGCCTTGAATTCACAAAGATCCGCCTGCCTCTGCCTCCTGAGTGCTGGGATTAAAGTTGTGCGCCACCACAGGCAGCCGGAGGACTATATTTTAAGTTTTACACTTTACACTTATTTACACTTTTTTTAAAAGACGTATTTTCTTTTTAATAATGTGCTTGTATGTGTGTCTGTGTGAGTGTGTGCTGCACATGTATGGGTGCTAAGGAGAGCAGAGGCATCAGGTCCGGTGACCCGGGTGCTGGGAGTTGAGTCTTTCGGAAGCCTCTCCAGCTCTCTAACTTGATTTACTCTTACAGCTGTCCCGGGAGGTAAGCGGCATCATCTTAATTTTGTTTTCACTGAACCTGGGGCACACTAAGCAACTAAGCTCCCCCACTGGGCCCTTTTTCTATTGTCTCCGCTGTGGAGTCAGGAAATAGAGGCACCGAGGAAAGGGTGCCAACCAGTCAGGGCCAATGTCTCTACCTGGGCTGTGTGTGCTCAGCACTCAAGTCTCCACTCCACAGGCCATGTTCTTTTAAAACACTCATAGCAGTCACGTCTTCTGTTCTAATTATAAAGCTAAGTCATGGTTGGAATTCTTTTTAGATAGAGAAAAGTAAAGAAGTCAAAATTATTGGCATTTCTATCACCTGGTGATAATGTTTATTAACATTGGGGCCCACTTCCTGTAGGAAGTTGAAGTGCACATATAACTCTCTTTCCAAGCAGCAAAACACCACACACGGCTCTTAAAAAATTAATGCTGCAATTTGAGCAGTTCTTCGTGTTGCTAAATATTCTTCAAACCAGAGATTCCGATGCCTACAAATATTCTTTTTATTTAGAAATACCATAATTTACTCTAAAATCCCACAGTGCTGGGCCATTAGGTTGCTCCAACATTCCCAGGGCTCGTGTGCGGATCCCGGAGAGTTCCTTACCGGGGCTCCTTAAGGATCCAGCTGGGATGTTTTCCGGACAGCTGATGTGCACCTCTTCCCCCTGTAGGAACATCCCTGGGCATGGAAGACAGGTGAGAATGTTTAAAAGTTTAAAAGTGTCCAGATTCCCAATGAAATGTCAGAATCTGATTTGATTCTTTTTTATTAATGGCATGATTTTCCCCAGCTTTAATAAAAATGACATGTATCTTACAAAAAAGTACAAAATAAAAATGTGCAAGGGGCTGAGAGATGGTTCATATGATATGCACCAGAAATATGTGCAATACACACACACACATGCAAACACACTAGAACATGGCACACATGTATCTACCCAAAAAGACAAAAGAAGAAAGAGTAAACAAGCCGGACATGGTGGCACACACCTGCAGTGGGCAGTGGGGAGACTGAGGCGGAGGGACTTGGAGTTCATAGTCAGACTAGATTTCATCATGAGACTCTGTCTCCAAAAACAAAGAAGGAGGAGGAGAAAGAAAAGAAGGAGGAAAAGACAAAACACAAATTTGACCTACACCATCACCAAAACAAAATGAGAGCAAAAACCAACAACCTTAGCTGCTACCATTTGGTCCTCCTCTTCCCACAGGGCACACAACCTCCTCAGCTTTGCATTGGCAACAACACAGCCTACGCCCTACACATAATAAATGTAGGTCATCCTTCCAAATGGTCACTAGCCCCTGCTCAGGGCTGACAACCACTGTGAACTCATGTCTGTATGACACAATTCCCATCCTCCATCTTCCCTCTGCCATAGGCTGAGGCTCACCATTCCTCCTCCCCGCCCACCAGAGTTTGCCTTCCACTTGGGAGGTGGGGGGGAGCTGCATATTCTTGGGACGAAAGTGGCCCAAAGGGGTGCTTCCACATAAGAGCACGTGCGTGAATAAGGAAATAATCTGACCATTTGACAAATGGAAGTATTTTGTCTTTTGCCAAAGCATTTCCCTCCTTTTCTCCCTCCTTCCTTTCCTCCCCTCTCTTGTGGTATGTGTGGGGGGGGGGGGGCAGAGAGGGACCCCAGGTGTCTTCTTCTGTGGCTGCACACCTAACTTCAATTTTTTTAGTTTTTGATTTATTCTATTAGTATGGGCATTTTTCCTGCATGTGAATGTTTGTGTCCCACATGCTCAAGGAGACCCTGGAACTAGAGTTCCGGACAGTAGTGAACTGTCTGGTGGGTGCTGGGAACAGACCTTGGTCATCGGCAAGAGCAAACGAGTGCCCCTAACTGCCGAGTATCTCTCAGCACATCTCCACTTAACTTTTTTTTTTTTTTTTTTTAAGACAGGGTTTCTCTGTGTAGCCTTGGCTGTCCACTTAACTTTTGTTTTTTTTAATTATTTCAATTTACTTACATCCCAAGGGTGCCCCTCCCTCCTCTCCTCCCAGTCCCCCTTTTCCTTCCTTCCCCATTCCCCTCTCCCTCCTCCCCATATCAATCCTCCCCAGCACATGAAGTCACATCACCACTTAACTTTTTTTTTTTTTAAGATTTATTTATTTATTATGTATACACAAGATCTCATTATGCACCAGCTCTCCTTATAGGTGGCTGTGAGCTAATGTGGTTGCTGAGAATCGAACTCAGGACCTTTGGAAGAACAGCCAGTGCTCTTCACCTCTGAGCCATCTCTCCAGCCCCCACCACTTAACTTTTAATGCAAAGTCTGAGTCATTTTTTTTTTCATCCTCAAGCTGGCAAACACAAGGCCTGTTGAGGTAGCTGTGCTCAGGAATGCTCCCTCTAACTACAACTCTGTTTCTCAGGAGAGCATGGGCTAGCCTTGGACATGGTGAAATCCTGTCTCAAAAACACAAAAAGCAAATGTACCTCTGGCTTTTGAGGATGTATTCCTACCTCTGTCTACCTTACTCCTAACTTTTCCAAGAAGGAAAAAAATCAAGGACTAACCCTGGGTTCATTTTATTATCTATTTATACTTGGGTTTTTGAAATGGGTGTCCCACTGAAGCCCATGCTGACCTTGAACTCACCTGCCTTGCCTCAGCCTTCTGCATGAGATCACCACCACCACAGCTCACAGCTCGCTCAAAGTTCATTTCAAATGACCACGTAGGAAATCAGTAAAGGCTTACAGGTCTTTCGCTTGCTTGGTTAGAGTCACTGAAAGGTACTTTATGTCCTTTGTGGCTATCTATTCTGAAGGGTGTTGTTTCCCTGATTTCTTTCTTGGCCCTTTTGTCTTTGGTATACAGGAGGGTTACTGATTTTTTTTTTTTTTTTTTTTTTTTTTTTTTTTTTTTTTTTTTTTTTTTGTTTTTTTTTTTTTTTTTTTTTTTTTTTTTTTTTTTTTTTTTTTTTTTTAGTTAATTTTAATTCCAGCCACTTTGCTGAAGGTGTTTATCAGCTGCAGGAGTTCTCTGATAGAATTTTTGGGGTCATTCATGTATACTTTATATCATCTGCGAATAGTGATACTTTGACTTCTTTCTTTCTGAATTATAGCCCCTTGATCTCCTTTAGTTGTTTTATTGCTCTAGCTAGGACTTCATGCACTATGTTGAAGAGATAAGGAGAGAGTGGGCAGTCTTGCCTTGTCCCTGATTTCAGTGGAATTGATTTAAACAAGGAAATCATGAAACTTTTAGGCAAATCGTCAGAACTAGAAAAGGTCATCCTGAATGAGGTACCCCAGAAGCAGAAAGACACATACGGTATATATTCACTTATAAGTGGAAATTAGACATATAATATAGGATAAACATACTAAAATCTATAGTCCTAAAGAAGCTAAACAATAAGGAGGACCCTAGGAAAGAGGCTGAAATCTCATTAAGAAGGGCAAACAGGATAGACTTTGGAAGTAGGAGAAGACAAGGAACAGTACAGGAGCCTTCCACAGAGGATCTCTGAAAGACTCTACCCATCAGGGTATTGAAGGAGATACTGTGATAGCTAAACTTTGAGCAGAGTGCCAGAAACCTTATGGAAGAGGAGGAAGATAGAAAGATCTGGAGGGGACAGGAGCTCTACGAGGAGAACAACAGAGCCAAAACACCTGGGCCCAGGGGCAACTACAGAGACCAATACTCCAACCAAGGATCATGCATGGAGAGGACCTAGATGCCCTGCTCAGAGGAAATCCATAGGCTGCTCAGTTTCCAAGTGGGTTCCTCAGTAAGGGGGGCAGGGGCTGTCTCTGACATGAACTCAGTGGCTGGCTCTGTGCACCCTGGATGGGGTGGGGTGCAGCCTTACCAGGCCACAGAGGAAGATGATGCAGCCAGCCTTGATGAGACCTGATAAGCTAGGGTCAGATAGAAGGAGAGGAGGACCTCCCCTATCAGTGGACTAGGGAAAGGGCACAAGGGGAGAAGAGGGAGGATGGTTGGGACTAGAAGGAGTCGGGGGGGAGGGGGTTACATAAGGGATACAAAGTGAATAAATTGTAAGAAATGAATAAATAAATAAATAAATAAACAAACAAACAAATAAATAAATCACTAAGCACAACTCTCAGGTCTTCCCAGACAATTGAAAGGGGACTTCATGTTTCTAGGGTCTCACTGTCCCTATGCATAGAAAACCTATCAAACACCTTGCTTTGTAATAAAATGACTTTGGAAAGAGTAAAAAAATTTACACATATCTGAGAGCCGCTCCATGCTGGTTGTGGGGTTGAACTCTGGTCCTCTGCAGGAGCAGGGCAGGGATCCTAACTGCTGAGCCATGGCTCTAGGTCTTGAGGACTTTTTTTTTTTAATAACAGAAAGGAGAGGGTTTTGTTCATCTCTGTGTTTCTGTTTGTTGTTGTTTTTTGTTTTTGTTTTAACTGTCCACATAGCCCGCCCCCCCCCCCCGCCCCCAATGCTTCTCTCCTTTGTATGATTCTGGAATTTGACTGCGGAAGTCTTTATCTGAAAGATGGTCTCACTGGGATAGAATTCCAGAGTTTGTTTTGTTTTTCTGTCCGTTCGTTAAAGGTGTGGCTTCACTGTCATTTCAGACAGCCTGGCTTCTGTAGTCCACTCTCTTCTCATCTTTACTCACCTCGCATGTAACTGTTTTTCCCCAGCTAACTTTAAGATTTTTCTCTCTGTCACTCACTTTGGATAATTTTTTAACGCTCCATCGTCTAAGTTTCTTCACTCTCCTGCTTGAGTTTGTGGCTCTTCTTGGATCTGTAGGTGTAGACGTTTTCATCAAGCCTGAAAAGTTTCCGGCCATCATTTTGTTTCTTCAATTCTCTCTCTCTCCTGTTACTGCTTGAATTGTGTCTTTCTAAAACGTATGTGCTGAAGGTAAGATGGGGCCTTTAAAGAAGCAATTAAGGGTAGAACTGGTAAGATGGCTCAGTGGGTAAAGGCTCCTGCTGCCAAGCCTGGGGACCTGAGGATGGGGAGGGAGTCGGGATAGGCTGCCAGGTGGCGCAAAGTGTTATCAACTTTGTAAACAACTAAGTAACTCGCATGTGTGTGGCATGCCCACCTGAGTACACGCTCACCTGTGTGTGAGTTAACATGTACATTCAAATACAAGTCCACATGTATGTACATGTTGGCGACAGAGGTTGACACTGGATGCCCCTTCCATTACTCTTTAACTTAAATATTGAGGAAGGGTCTCTCACAGATCTGACTGCTCGCTCTGGGAATGCCCGGTCTCTACCTGTGAATGAGGGCTGGGGTTACAAGCAGGCTGTCACATCCGGCCGGCATTATGTGGGTTCTGAAGAGCCACACTTCAATCCTAACCCTTGCATGGCTTTTACCATTGAGTTATTTCTCCAGCTCTGAGTTGTTGTTACTGTTGTTTTCTCTGAAAGGAAAACAAAACAAAAGCACTAAGTGTAAAATGTATGTAAACGAGGGAGAAATGTAAAACTTGATTAATTTGAGGAGATAGACAGTGTCCTTTGTATTCTGGCAATTTTTCTCTGAGTTAGAAATTATATCGAAAGCAACAAAGGAAAAAAAAAAAAAAGGCTGATTAAAAGGGGAATGAGCCAGAACCAGAGGCTTGCCCAAGTGTCCTTCATGGACTGCTCTTCCCAGAGCACAGCCTGCTTGTGTACACACAGGTCTGCCAGGAGGAAGAGCCATTGCTGTACTGGGCAGAGAGCTCATCAGAGTCAGTCATGGAAGCACAGATGAACGGCTTTTTCAAGGAATCGTCCACATCACCTTGTTTAGCGGGTGTCGGGAGCCGACAAAGCCCCCAGACTCTGATTTGTCATATCCTGCCGGACAAACAACAGATGTCTGTGAATCATACCTTTCGGTTGCCGGACAAACAACAGATGTCCGAAACCACAGACGTTGTTTTTAGTGACTGTATAACCTTGTGAGCCTCCACTGTAACAATCACATGAATCAAGTGACTTCTTACAATAGTCTTAGTAATTTTCCACTATTATTTCCTCCTCCTCGAAACCCCCCCCCGCCAGAACTGCCCTATAAAAATACACTACTGCACAATAAAGTTAGCACTTGAAAGGCATTCGTCTACTTGTGCTCGTTTCTCTCTCTCCCTCATCTCCTACAGGTACGACCCCCTTCGCCCCCACTAATAACTAGGCCCCGCGGGTCGGGACAGAGTGGCGCCCAACGTGGGGCTCGAAGTACGGGTTGACTCGGACGGGCCCTCGAGAAAAGAGCAGGCCTGCGACATCAAGAAGAAGTTGGTCACACTCCTCTGGCCCGGAGAAGACTGCATGACCTGGTAAGTTTTACATTACACTTCCGTCTCATCGAGATGGGGCATTCTTTGTCTAAGGAGGCGTCCTTCATTAAGGATCTTAAAGCCTCCCTTCGAGAGAGAGGAATTAGGGTCAAAAAGAAAGATCTAGTTGATTTTTTCATTTATATTGATAAAGCTTGTCCTTGGTTTATGTTAGATGGCCCAACAATACACCCCAAAAAAATGGCAAAAGGTGGGTCGTGAGCTTAATCAAAAATTAATTTCAGAGGAAGACCAAGCCCTTTCCCCTACAGTCTTTTCTTTCTGGGGAATTATTCGAGATATTGTTGAAGATGCTGATAATGACGCTGGCAAGCGACAATTACTTTCAGTCGCTGAATATTGTCTTTCTTCTTCCAAGCAAAACTCACCCGTCGCTTCTCGCCCTCCCTCTCGCACTTCTGATTCCTTCTCTTTGGCTAACGCCTCTCCTCTTCCCAGCCTCCCTCGACTTTATCCGCCCCTCCCCACTGCTGATATCCCACCACCATGTTCTGGGACGCCTACTCACAAAGAATCCTCAAAACCCCTCGGCCCACCCGTTTCTCTTGCACAAGATCCTGAGCCCCTAGATCCTGGAGATGCCGCTACGCTTGAGGATGAGGCCGCTCATTATCATAATGGTGATAATCCTCCCCTAGCCTCCGCGCCTCCGCCATTTGCTCCTTTTGTCCTCCCATCCTTCCCTACACTGCCTACAGATATCCTCTCCGAGACCCGGTCTCGTCTTTCTGCCCAAGTCCGCGACCTGACCGAGATTCTCCATCTCCAACGACAACTTTCGCGACTCACAACTCGCTGTTCTGTCCTCCCTACATCCAATTCTGCCTCTGCTATTCCTGAGCGTTCTCCTCCATCTAACTCTTCGCTCATAAACCCGGTTTTTCCTCTGTCTACCCCTTCCCAGCTTGCTTTTCCTGTCACCACTCGCTCACAAGCGCGTCGCGTCTCTGCTCCTTCTCAGTCTACACCTGCCCGTCCCGATCATGTCAGTATTCAAATCCTTGACGATGAGGCTTCTGATGCGGAGACTAGTGATGATAATGACGAGGAAAAACCCTGTGACGAGGATAAACCCTATGAAGCCCCTAACTCTTCTCACGCTCCTGTTAGTTCTTCTGCTAAAACCAAAACCAAAACTAAACCCTCCTCTGAGGAGCCTGGTGACTTTCATCCCCTTTGGTTTAAAAAATTAAAAAAACTTAATTCAGCCGTCCGCACCTATGGCCCTAACGCTCCTTTTACTGTTTCCCTCCTTAAAAGTATGGCTGGGGGCGGATTCCTGACACCCGGTGAGTGGCTTACTGTTGTCCAATCGGTTCTCACAAGAGGCCAGTTTCTTTCATGGCAGGCTAACTGGTATGATCGCTGCCGTAACCTAGCCAATAATAATTTAACAGACCCCTGCAAGGCCTCAGCAAAATGGACATTTAATAAACTAACAGGACAAGGTAAATATGCCCCGACACAGGCACAACGCGCCTTTCCTATTGGACTTTTGGCTCAAGCTCATGGAGCTGCCCTTGCCGCCTGGCGAGCCATTCCAGTCAAGGGATCTGTCCTCTCACCTTTAACAAAAATCATTCAAGGAAATAATGAGGACTACTCAGAGTTTGTGGGGCGCCTCCTTGAGGCGGCAGAGCGATCATTGGGGTCCGACAAAATAGAACAAAAAGAAAATAAACTTCTTAAACAACTGGCTTTCGAGAATGCTAACTCTGCCTGTAAGACAGCCCTACGGGACAAACATAAAGATAAGGACCTTCCTAAAATGATTCGTATCTGCTCTGATGTTGACCCCTTTACTCATAAGATGTCTCAGGCTATAAGCCTGGTCATGGGAGCTACACAAGGCCCCGGTCCCAAATATTCTTGCTTTAAATGTGGACAAACGGGACATTTTGCACGCCAATGTCCCCAACAAAACTCTTCCCCCTCAGGACAAAATGGGGGACTTCCTTGTCCCTTGCCCACTACTGTCTGTCCTCATTGCCGGCAGGGCAAACATTGGGCTGCTGCCTGTCGCTCCAAGACGGATTCCGCAGGCAATCCTCTCCCTCCCCTACAAGAAAACATGACAAGGGGTCAGCCCCGGACCCCTCAGCCTATCAACTTTATGCCGGCCTTGGGGGTAAGCCAGCCATGCCACAATCAGACCCTAACACAGTCAGCGCCAGACCAACAGTCTGCCTTCGCAGGGCCACTCCCGGGGGCGCAGGATTGGACCTCTGTGCCTCCACCGACTCAATTCTAACCCCCGAAGATGGGGTACAAATTATTTCCACAGAAATTTTTGGGCTGCCTCCTCCATACACTTATTATTTAATTTTGGGAAGGGCATCTAGTATATTAAAGGGCATCAATGTCTTCCCTTCTTTAATTGATAATGACTATACTGGAGAAATAAAAATCTTGGCTAGCAGCACGTGGGGACCCCTCCCAATTACTAAGGGACAGCGATTGGCTCAAGCGCTCCCCCTACCCCTAGATTTAACTGCTCCCGCTTTAGGCCCTTCTCGAGGACCATCTACTCCTGGATCCTCGGACATTTTCTGGGTTCAACAGATGACTCAAGAGCGACCCACTCTAAAACTTAAACTTAATGGAAAGACATTTGAGGGCCTTTTGGATACAGGTGCAGATTCCACAGTAATTTCTCAAAGAGCATGGCCTCCTTCCTGGCCCTCCCAGCCAACTTTAACTCAGCTACAGGGTATAGGTCAATCTCTTAATACCCTACAGAGTTCCCAATTGCTGACCTGGGAAGACCCTGAGGGAAATAGCGGACACGTGGGTCCATTTATAGTCCCTGGGCTCCCTGTTAATCTCTGGGGGAGAGATATTCTTTCCCAAATGGGAGTTCTCATGTTTAGCCCCTCAGAGGCAGTCACCCAACAAATGCTTAAACAAGGCTTTATACCAGGAAAAGGATTAAAAAAAAAAAAATCAAGGAACACCCAAACCTATTTCGGTTGTTCCAAAATTGACACGTACAGGACTTGGTTATGAATCACATTTTTCTTAAGGGCCATTGCTCCCCCTGCACTCCAGGCAGATAAAATAACATGGAAAAGTGACTCCCCTGTCTGGGTTGACCAATGGCCCCTTCCTCAGCACAAATTAGCAGCAGCCATGCAGTTACGGTTGGTGCAGGAACAGCTTTCGGCTGGACATATTATACCCTCCACTTCCCCGTGGAATACACCCATATTTGTTATTCAAAAGAAAGGGGAAAAATGGAGGCTTCTCCAAGACCTCAGAGAAATTAATAAGACTATGGTACCAATGGGGGCACTCCAACCAGGACTCCCCTCTCCGGTTGCCATTCCTAAAGGCTATACAAAATTGGTTATTGATTTAAAAGATTAAACTTTTTGGAAAGGACCCAGATGTCATCTGTACACCATATAATTCCTCTCAAGTACAGTGGTTGATTCAGACTTCGGATGATTGGGCTGTTAATAGCATTTCCTTTCAGGGACAACTTGATAATCATTATCCCGCTGATAAACTTATTCAGTTTTTGCATAGACAATCTGTATTTTTTCCAACGCGAACCAAGACTTCTCCCATTCCTGGAGCCGCATTGATTTTTACTGATGGCTCCTCTTCAGGAATTGCTGCTTTTAGTATTCAGGGGCAGATTTTTCAGTCTCAGACAGATCACTCGTCCGCTCAACTGGTGGAGCTGGTTGCAGTCATAAAAGTCTTCGAGACTCTCGCAGGCCAAGCTTTTAATCTTTACACTGATAGTGCTTATGTTGCTACTTCTGTTCTGTTGCTTGAGACTGTCCCTTACATTAGGCCCTCTACCAATGCTTCTCCTCTTTTTGCCAAATTACAGGCTTTAATACTAAGACGCTCAGAACCCTTTTTTATTGGACACATTCGAGCTCACTCTGGCCTTCCGGGACCCCTGAGTGAGGGAAATGACTTGGTAGACCAGGCCACCCAACCTAAGTTAGTCCTTTTTATGACATCTGTTGAGCAACCTGACCCCCTGATACAAGCCCAGGAAGCTCATCATTTACACCATCTCAATGCCCAAACGCTTCGTCAGATGTTTTCTATTACGAGAGAACAGGCTAGGCAAATAGTCCGCCAATGCCAGAATTGCTTAATTTTCTTGCCCGAGCCTCACCTAGGAGTTAACCCTCGAGGTCTGACACCGGGAGAGCTCTGGCAGATGGATGTTACACATTATTCCCCTTTTGGAAAATTAAAATACATTCATGTGTCTATAGATACCTTCAGTGGATTTATTTTCGCCTCTCTCCAATCGGAAGAGGCTACTAAACATGTTATAAGTCATATTCTTGCATGTTCTGCCTTCATGCCTTTACCTAAAATCATAAAGACAGACAATGGCCCTGGATATATCAGTAATAACTTTAAACAATTTTGTGCTCAATTAAAAATTAAACACATCACAGGAATCCCTTACAACCCACAGGGCCAGGGCATCGTAGAAAGAGCACATCAAACCCTTAAAAATATGCTTCAAAAATTACAATATTCTGGAGGAATTTTATACCCACCAACAGGAAACTACAAAACCCTTTTAAATCATGCCTTATTTGTTTTAAATTTCCTTACTCTTGATAATAATGGCAAGACCGCAGCTGATAGATTCTGGCATCCTTCCACATCGGATACCTATGCTCAAGCAATGTGAAAAGACCCATTGACTTATAAGTGGTCTGGTCCGGACCCCGTATTAATTTGGGGAAAAGGACATGCATGCATATTTGACTCTAAGCAACAAAATGCCAGATGGCTCCCTGAAAGATTAATAAAGTTAATTGACACCCCCCCCCCAGGGAAACCCCTGAGGAAAAATCTAACTGTGCTTAATTACAGAAAGATGTTCGGCCTTGCCACTCTTTCGCTCCTGCTTGCAGTCTGGCTGGCGGTAAGTGCCCCCTCCCCTTATCAGATTTATAATTATACCTGGGTTATTGAAAATCAGGCCGGAGAAATTGTTAATTCTAGTTCTTCGGTTGGAACTCAGCCCCATTGGCCCGATTTAGAAGTAGATCTTTGTGCCCTTGCCCTTGGAGCACACCCTGATTGGGGTGTTGCCGAGATTCTTTGGCCTCGGCCTGGAGGTATAGCACCTGAGTCTCCACATTATCCCCCCAACCCTGGCTGTTCAAATGCTCTTGATAGAAGGATTCTTCAAAACCAGCATGGTATTTATGTCTGTCCAGGGGCCCATAGGGACCGATCTCTCAACTATAAATGCGGATGGGCTAATGATTATTTTTGTGCTTCGTGGGGCTGTGAGACTACCGGAGATACCTACTGGAAGCCCACTTCCAGTTGGGATTATATTACTGTTAAACAAAAATACACCCCTCCAAAAAGAAGTTCTACCTATGCTTGCCCTTCATTGGGCTGTGTTCCCTCTACCTATTCCGAACTCAATTCTCAAACATTGCCCTTATCATGTAAAAATAATGATCCTATTACTAAAGGATGGTGTAACCCCCTGTTAATTCAATTTACTTCCCAGGCCAAGCAACAAACTTGGACTGGACAGGGGTTTGAATGGGGACTTAGGTCCTATAAAACACATATTGGACTCACCTTCAAAATTAAGTTACTCAAAACCATTCCCAATAAAACTCCTGTTGCTATTGGACCTAATCCTGTCTTCCAACCAGCAAAGCCTAAGCTCCCTGCTGTTTCTAGTTTTACTACCCCTAGTTCTACCCTGTTGCCCCCTTCTGAAGCAACTCCTTTTCAGCCTACTCTCCCAGAGGGACATATGAGTTCCGCAGATCTCATCATTTCTTTGGTTAATGCTTCTTTAGAGGCAATTCGTAACACCAGTAACCCTGCCTATGAGGAATGTTGGATCTGCTTTTCTCCCACTCCTCCATTTTATGAAGGCATAGCAATAATGGGTGATCCCATCCTCACCAATGACTCTAAGTCCCTGCTTTGGCATGCTTCCCCTGAGGGAGGCCTTACTCTTAGCTCAGTCTCGGGTTTTGGCCATTGCCTCCTGGGACCTAATATGATTCCCCCACGACCATTACAGATGATCTGCAACCAGACATCTATTATCAATCAAACATTCTTATTCACTAAGGCTCCCAATAATACTTATTTTGCTTGCTCTACTGGACTTACTTCCTTTATTACTAATAAGGATTTTTTAGAAAAAAGAGACTACTGTGTTATTGTTATTCTTCCCCGGTTTTTTATTCATGATTCCGACAGCTTTCTGTCCTTTTATGATGGTGGTATTTCTATTCAAAAAAAAAAAAAAACCTATAACGGCCATTACTCTTACTGTACTTTTGGGCTTAAGTGCCATAGGGGCTAAAACCGGTATTGCTTCCATGGTCACTTCTCAACAACATTTTTCTCAGCTTCAAACAACCATTAATAAAAATTTAAGTGAGCTCCAAAAAAAAAATACAAAATCTTAAAAACTCTGTGGCTTCCCTTTCCAAAGTAGTTCTTCAAAACCGACGAGGCCTTAATCTAATTTTTCTAAAAGAGGGAGGCCTTTGTGCCGCCCTTAAAGAGGAATGCTGTTTTTATTCTGATAAGACTGGATTGGTACAAAACAGCTTAGATAAGGTCAAAAAAAAAAAAAAAAAAAAAACCTGGAAGAGCGTAAAAAGGCTCGAGAACAGCAGGAGTCTTGGTACCAAAATTGGTTTGCCACCTCTCCTTGGCTTTCCACTCTTCTTCCCAGTCTTTTGGGCCCCCTTATGGGTCTGTTTCTGCTCCTCTCCTTTGGCCCTTGGGCCTTTAATCGTCTTATTAAAAGACAGGTGGATTCTGCAATCAAGCCCATCCAAGTCCATTATCACCGCCTGGCTTGGAAAGAAGAATCTGCCATGGAACTTTCACCTGATGCCCCAGACTCCCGCCCCCTAGATTTTTCCTCCCTGCTCTCCCCTGCCCTGAGATGGAAGTTTTGGGGCCATCCTCATAGCTAAATTTGGACTTTTACGACTCTCACAATTGGCTGACCAAAAATAAAATTTCTTCCTTAGTTAACTAAGGCAGATTTAACAGCTGCCCTTTAGTCCTTTGGGTACACCCTCATTTTCCTCTGCCCTGCAAGTCTTTGGGGAGGATCAATGCGTTACATTTTCACAAAGTGAGTGGTCTGGTAAGTCAGAGACGGAATGGGTGGGTAAGTCTCGCTCCGCCTAAGACAGGATGACCTCGCCTGGAGGAGGCCAATCCAATGACGGGTAAGGGTCCAGCACCGCCCTTCCAACAGGCTCAGACCCCGTTTGTGCCCCTGTTTAAGTAAGGACTCTTGCCTCTCCCTTCTGTTGATTCAACTCGTCTATGGCCTTTGCACTCTGAGGGCTTTGTCCCATTGCACCAGAAATGGCATAGACCTATCAACAAAGGTAATGATGTCCGTAAATCTCTCTGGGGAACGCAACCTCCATGGCTTGTTTATGTGGGTTACCCAGATAGGCTACAAAAATTGGCTGATCAAAATTATTCTTTACATGTTCTTTGAGAGTCCTAAAAGTCCCCTTGCTTCTAAAAAGATAAAAAGGGAGGAGATGTCGGGAGCCGACAAAGCCCCCAGACTCTGATTTGTCATATCCTGCCGGACAAACAACAGATGTCCGAAACCACAGACGTTGTTTTTAGTGACTGTATAACCTTGTGAGCCTCCACTGTAACAATCACATGAATCAAGTGACTTCTTACAATAGTCTTAGTGATTTTCCACTATTATTTCCTCCTCCTCGAAACCCCCCCCCCGCCAGAACTGCCCTATAGAAATACACTACTGCACAATAAAAGTAGCACTTGAAAGGCCTTCGTCTACCTGTGCTCGTTTCTCTCTCTCCCTCGTCTCCTACAGGTACGACCCCCTTCGCCCCCACCAATAACTAGGTCCCGCGGGTCGGGGCAAGCGGGCTTTGGGCAATGACCCTGAAGGTACATCAAAGTACAGTGTCTGAGAATCACAGTCTTAAATTTGTCGTTATAAACTCAAGCATCATGCTATCCAGTGGTTGGTTGGGTTTTAACAGAGGCCCTCCGGGGTATCTGAAGATGACGTTAAAAACACTGTTGGGCTAGCAGCTGCTCCGAGTCCTCTGGTCATTCCTGGCCTTTATAAACTTCCATGTATGTCAGTCATACCTCAATAATGTTTTGTCACTGTTTTCCTAAGGACACATTAAAAGTAAGTCATTCTTTTCTATTGTCTAACTGTTTTTATTTCTCTGGATATCTCATGTTGGGGATCATAATAACTAACGTGTGTGTGTGTGTGTGTGTGTGTGTGTGTGTGTGCATATATGTATATATAATCAATTGGCAAGTATTTGGCACGGGACAGTTGGGACACTGTAAATTGCCCGCCTTCCTTTTGTTAGACTAAATCAAAAGTGAGAGTGGGTGGCTATCACGGCAGAGCTCTGGTGACTACGCCTTCAGAAGACTGCAGTGGTAATCTGTTTGTTCCAAGGGCTGAAAACTACAGGGTCAGTTTAGTTCAGAGGTCCCAACCTTGCTTTTTATTTTACAGCAAATAGAGGAGTGAATGAATCTCAAGCCGTAGATATTTCTCCGGTCTATTTTTAAACACACACTGGCTCTTTCCCAGAAAGAGGAGAAACAAAAATCCACTGGCAGCCAGGCTTTACCTTGTTCCATTGAATTTCCTGAGGAGATTTAAAAAAAAAAAAAAAAAATCTCTGGAAGCCGGGAACAGATGGAGCAGCATGCAGAACACGGCAGAACAGGAAACTTTACAAAGTACTTAGGAGAAAACAGAGTGCTCAAAAAGACCCTGTCTTTAAAAAACTCATTTGACTGGAGACAAAGTATCAGATGGAGTAAATATTTGCCTTTCTTTGAAGGAACTGGAGATGATAAAAACAGTCACATTAACTTGTTCTCCAGGTTGTTCTATCAGGCGCGGATCCTGAAGATTTCCAATCTGAATCGAACGAGTCGGGTGAGGCTTAGAGAACAGATAAAAATGTCGCTCATTACCATGTCTTCTCTTTTTCCTAGCCATGAATCCATTCTTTAGATACCAGGAAAGTTAAATTTAAAAGTCTAACCGCCTCGTGGGGAAAGGGAGCGCTAAGTGGATCCCGCCTTCGGCGAGGCAGTCGCCCCGCCCTGTTCTTGCGACAGGTGAAAAGCCTGGGAGGTGGCCACGCTGGGGCGAGGGCTCGGAGTGCTGAGTGCGGACGCCGGTCCGCAGCTCTCCCCCTGCAAACCAGCTACCAAACCGTCAACATGAACTGTGACCTCAGACACGCGGCACCACAGCCAGCGAAGTGGACCAAAAAGCTGTCGCTCAGGAAAAAAAAAAAAAAAAAGACTGGAGGGGAGTATCCCAAATTCAACAGGGACTCTTTGCCAGGCAGATTCAGGTTGTTTGTTGTGGGTGTTGTTTGTTTTTTCATGTCATAAATGACAAATCCTTCTTGAGCCTCAAGAGAAAGGGCATAAATCGGCTTCCATTTTTATATCGGTTAAGGCATCAGGTTGTAAGGGACCCAAACACCTTTCTTAAGAATGAAACAGAGGGAAAACATGGCAAGCCAGGCCACGGTAAGAAATAAAGACACAAAACTGAAGTCCAGGGAGGGCTGAGCCTTCCTCTGAGAAAAGCGGGAGTGCATTTCCTCGTCTGAAGACTCGGTGTGAATAAAAAGGAAGGAAGGTAACATCTTGATGAGGCCGAATGAACCCATATGGCAGGCTTCAGTGTAATGAGCCTGTCAGGGGGCCTCAGGTGAGTGTTGGTCTTTTGATGCCTCAGGCTATTTACAAGCTTCAAGGAGCCGGGAGAAGTCTCAGGGTGCTTTCATAGTCACTGTGTCATGACACTTTCCATTTATGATTTTTCATTATGATTCTCTTTAGAATCACCAGATAGGGGTCTCCGGCTCACAGGTGGGGGTAAGAGGATTTAGAAGCCTCAGTGTGGTGTTGTAATGAGTCCAGGGAGTTTGGAAGCCACCGTCCTGTGGGTGACTTTAAATGTTTGGAATTACGGGATGATGGCAGAGATGATTATCTAAAAGCGATGGTCAGGCCTGGTCGCAAATGACTGCCTGAAAGAAAATGGGGCTCCTGGGAAACCAAGGGAAGACGCCCACAAGCTGCAGAACCGGCCTGGTTTTAATTATGCCAATCACTAACGGCATGCAGGTGACTGGCTTATTCTGATCATTTGGCAGGCTTGCCTCCTTCAGGGGTAGCCTGGGATTCAAGATGCCAGGTCTATTCACGGCATGGATCAGATGTCTAGGCCCTCAAAAAGGCTGCAAGAGGCCCCTGGCTCTCAAGGCAGAGACCTCTCAAGGGAATTCTTCCTTGTGTTGAAAGAAGCCCTCAGAAGTGGCTTTTCTTTGCTGCCATTGGGAAATAGATTATTGACTTAGCTACCTGGCTGCTTTTGTCCTGCTAACCAAGGGTTTTCTCACACTGGTGTGCCAGGCCCTTCGATAAGTGGTCAAAGCCGTCAAAAAGGACCCTCATGGATTGTACATTCCAGAAAGGCTCCAATACAAGGAAGCGCATACATAAACATGTATCTTGGATTGTAACTCGAACTCTGGGGAAAATAAATGGAGCGATAAGGAAATGGAGTGGAAGTGAATAAAAAGGTGAAAAAAAAAAAAAAAAAAAAGAAGAGACACTCACCTGAGTGCTCAGGTCCCGCAGAGCCACGCGCAGACCAAGGAAAATGCTGGGTGGGCTGAGGGGTGAGTAACAAGAATGGATATAGCAGGTAAAGGGGTCCCCCGGGCATGCTCTGACATAACTGGGGTGTCCAGGGAAACCGATGCTGGTTGGGGGTGGAGGAGCAAGCGCCCCAGGACATGGTTGGGTGCTTCTAAAACTGGTGTGTGTGTCCTGGCTGCAAATGGCTGCCTGAGAGAAAATGACTAGCCTCATTTCAGCAAGATCCCTTCTGACTGCTGAATGGAAATGTGTTAGAAAGAGATAAATACGGAAGCAATGAGACCAGTAAGTGATATGAAGTGATAGTGGCTTGCACTGTTTATGCCACAGGGTTGGGGGTGACGTTGGTTCATTTGGGGATTCGATGGGTGTGTCTGGAGGACTTTGAGGTTCTTATGTCCGGGAAGGAGGAATTAGAGACAGGAAGGTAGTGTCAGAAGCAGAGGTGGTTTATTAAAAGATACACTTCCAAGGGAGGATGTGCGCCAGAGGAGGAGAAAACGTTTAGTAATGTAAAGAATCAGGCAGTCATTTGTGGGCTTTGTCACACATGCGCTGTTAAATGTAGCTCTACATACAACCTCATGCATTTTAGTTTTGTCAGCATGAAATCTCCACCTAGGTTAAATTAAATCTCCTACAGCGTTACAGTGAGCCATAGGTCACCTTCAGACGCCCTGGAGGATAGACCTCTACGCCTGTGCCAGTGGCTGTATTCAGTTGGTGGTGGAGGAAGTGTGGGTCTTTCTCTTTGCCAGCTAGTTTCTTTCCTGTGCTAATTTTGTAGCCTTCCTGCAATGCTCTCTGAACTTTAATAAACCCCTATTCTCCTGTTCAGTATGCTGTTTTGCCTCTCTCTTAGACTAAGATCTGCCAACAGCATTCCTACCAAGAGAGTAATGGTGGAAATGCCTTCAGATTTGAGGCTATACAAAGCCCTGCAAACTCTTGCTTTGGTGCTGAGTCCTTGTTTCATCTTCCTGAGAGGTACGCTACTTGACAGTGCCCACCTTGGAAGGAGCCTGGGCTATGTCGTGACCATGAGCAAATGTTCAGATCCGTAGCCCCATCTAAGGTCCACTTGGCAGTCAGCTTAAAATACTAGATGTACGAGTCATGGAGTCCAGCTCTCACTGTTCTGTCACACTGATCCCTGAGCCTACTGCCTTGGTTAGGGATTCTGTCAAATACCTGACAGGAAAGCCACTTAAAGGCAGAAAGGTTTGTGTTGGCTTACAGTTTGAGGAGGTACAGGCCACTGTGGCAGGGAAAGCATGGCGGCAGGAACTTGAGGCAGCCAGCGGCTCTGTGAGTGCACAGCCGTGGGAAGCATAAAACAGACAGGAAGGAAAGCCAAGCATTGAAACCTCAAGGCCTACTCCTCGAGGCCCACTTCTTCCAGTAAGGCTCCACTTTACTGGAAGACAGGTAGATCTCTGAGTCTGAGGCGAGCCTGGCTTACAGAGTTAGTTAATATTTGAAATAAGCTGTCACGTGACACAGGTAACTGGAACAATGAGAGAAAGCCATCTCTCAGGGAAGAGACAGCTGCCCATGGAATCTGAGGACACACACTCTCTGGTGTCTTGAGTCCACACAGACATCGAGGCTGAAGGCGCTCTCATAAACAGTGTGTGGATTCATTTCCCTTAACTTTACAGGACTGTGAGAGACCAGCAAGGGCACGAGATGGGCGGAGAGGCTGGTTCAAGGCCTTCTCTTAGGAAGTTGAGTATTTAGAGGTAGAGGAAAAAAAATCAAAGCTAGAATGGCAAGGGAGGAGAGAGGATGAGAGAATACATTGAGAGTTTAAAAAAAAAAAGATAAAAGTAGCCACTGAGTTCACCAAGACAGAGCGCCCGTGAGCGTGAGATGAACAATGTCAGTGGGAGTGGATGGGACAGAAGCAAAACCAGCTGTGATCTCTCAAAGAAGCAAGAGCTATCTAGTACTTCAAGAGTTGGGTCAGCGGGCCACAGGCTGCTACTAACTGAAGGGGAAGCTGTCTCTGTCTGCTTAGAGAGGCAAAGCATGCTGGGCTGAGTAAGCAGCAAACAGTTTGGCCAACAGGCAGAACTGGCTTGAGACAGCTATGGGCAAATTATATTTAAACAAACGTTACTGATTTTCTTTATCTGCAAACTGTAGGGTGGTTAAAAAACTGACTTACAAAAGGCAGACTTTGCAAATCGGAGGTTCCCTTGACTTAGGAGAGAAACTCAGAGTTAACTCCGGAAAGTGGTTGGAATCGCAGACCTCTAGGGCATTAACGGAAGGCAGTGGATCTGGAGAGAAATAGCCAGGGATTTTAGGGGGTGGTAGACTGTGGAAGGGAAATAAACGGTGTGGGGAAGGGAGAATAGTGGAAAATGGGGACTATTTTAGTAAAGTTTGCTCAGCTGATTCCTCTTGGTGTAACTTGATTTCTCCAGTTTGCTTGGGGTTTTAAGGGGAGACAGAGTCACAAATGGAAATGTATGTCCTGCTTTTAGGAAACCAGGGAGGAGGGCACAGAGACTTTTTTTTTTAAGTTAAAATAAGCTGTATGTTGAAGTGATATATTTGGGGGTAGCATATTTAACCCTCAACAAGGATCAGGATATCTCTGGGGAGATAGCATAGCATCGCAAGCATGAAGACATGAGTTTGATCCTCAGGAATCACATAAAAATCGTAATAAAGGTGAGTGATGGAGCCTGCTGTAAGGTCAGGGAGTGGGACAGACAAAGGGATGAGTGACAGCCCGGCCTTTATTCAAGGAAAATCTGCGGAGGGGTCCCTGAAAGGATCTCCAAGTTGTCACAAGACACACCAAGTCCAAGTTCTCAGCACAAAGGAGATTTATTTGCCTCAGAGGGACAGAGAGCAGGGAAGAAAAGACAAGACAGGAGATGGAGGAAGAGCATAAGGGAAAAGGGACAAGGGAGGGAAGGAAGGATCTTGAGGGTCAAAGGACTGCCTCAAGATAGAGAGGTGACAGGCATGGAAGTTTATAAAGGAAAAGAGGGAAACCCTGTGCTGGGATGAGGTACCTAACCTTGATTGGGCATGTGAGTTAGGACAGCCAAAAGGGAGCTTCTGATTGCTGAGCTTCGATAGCTGGACCCTGGAGGTCAGCCTCCGGGGGAGGAAGTGGCCAAATACTGGACTGGACCCTGTGTGGCTAGCTTTAGGAATGTGATGTAACAGTTTAGACAGATGGGGGAAGGACAAGGCCTGCTGGGCCATGTTTACCAAGCTCAGGCTAGCTAGAGCCCTTCAGTCCCCAGTCCAAGATTGGAGAGTCTCCGAGAGGCCAGGCTATTTGAGATGTGTTCATTCCGGCCTGAGGAGTGGTGACTAGGGAAATAAGGCCAGTGGTAGACTGAGGAACAGCAGGGGACTCCCACATACCCTGTGGCCAACATCCCTGTGAGGGCCAGGTCCAGGGAGGAGGACAAGAATGCAGGGAAACAAGTCACTTCAGCCCTGGGAAGGAAATAGCTTCGGTTTGGGAAATTGTCATTGTTTAACCAGAAAGCAGGACCTTTACAGGATGGTGTGACCATATCTAAGACATGCTTAAAGTCCCAAGGCTAGAGAGGTGGAGACAGGAAGATCCCTGGGGCTACAGGCCAGTGAAAGACCTTGTCTCGAAAAACAAGATGTGAAGTTTCTGAGGAACAGCACCTCAGGTTGTCCTCTGTCCTCCACAAGAGGACACCTGCACACACACACATTCACCCACCCATCCATATGCATACATACACACACATACATGCACACAAACATGCACACACACACATGCACACAAATGCACATACACACTCACAACATGTGCATCAGACATGCACGCACACATATACACCCACCAGTCCACAGCCACATACATGCACACACCCATACCCATACACACACGTGTACATCCATTCCCATACACGCAAACACACATGGTGAGAATAAAGACAAAAATACTGCTTTGTAGGTTTCCCTCAGCACAAAAGGAGACAAGATTTTGGCTCAAGCATAGGCTCAGAGCAGTTGCTTTAAAGCCCATTTTTTGGCCAGGCACAGTGGAACACCCTGTCATTCCAGGACTTGGGAGGCTGAGCCATGAGGATCACAATTGTAGGCATTTCTGGGATAAGTAGTGAGAACTTGTAATTCCAGCACTCAGGGAGGCAGAGGCAGGAGGATTTCTATGAGTTCGAGGCCAGCCTGGTCTACAAAGAACATCCAGGACAGCCAAGGTTGCACAAAGAAACCCTGTCTCGAAAGAAAGGGTTCATTTTGGCTTACACTTTGAAAGTACAGCCTGCCATGGTGGGAAAGGCTGGGTAAGGAGGACAAGGTCAGCCTGTCACCTTGTGTCTTCAGTCAGGGAGAGAGAGATCTGGATTGATGAACATCTGGTTTTCTTCTCTATTTTTATTCCACCCGGACGCATTAGTCTTTCTGTAGAAAATAATGTCAATCTCATATGAAGTAGTAAACAAAGTTAAAAAAAATGAGAGCAGCTGGGGAGATGGTTTGATGGGTAAGAGGACGCACTGAGCACATCCGAGGACCTGTGTTTGGAGCCTAGCACCGTGTGATAACTGAGTGTGGCTGCGGGAACCTTTAACCAAGCCTGGGGAGAGCAGCGCATTCTGCAGGAGGCTGCTTCTCGGGGACTCCCGGAATCAGCCCAGCTCTAGGCTCAGTAAGAGGGAGTAATGCAGAGGATAGGGCAGGCCATTTCAGTCTCTCCTCTGGCCTCCATGCGCACAAACTCACATACACGCATACTCACACACATGTATACCATACACACACAAGCATATTACACACATACACACCCACACCCACATGTATTCTTCACTCATATATATGCATATCACACACAGAGCAGGGAAGAAGTCAGTAGGGATGTGACATTTAGATTTCATGATGTTCTGAAATTTGTGGTTTTGTGAGTTAAAGATCTGATATGCTTGCTTTCTTTCTCATCCTGAACTTATTTTTGTGCCTACTTTTCCATCAGTAATTTGGTATCTGTTTTCTTAAGGAGCGTTCTTAAAATCGAGCATGTTTTAAATACCACAAGCCCCGGGTAAGCTCCTGAGCACTGTGCAATCCTTTATTGGTTTCCCTAAATCTTCCTGGAACTTTGCAAACAGTCATTTTATTAAAGCTACCCCAATTTCACAGTTTCAGCATGCCATCTGTTGCCAGGACCCTGACGAATGCAGTATTCACATGAGCCATAATCTTTGTTCATCACTTACACAGCGGAGTCTCTGTATGTACAGAGAAATCCATAGTAATAAAAGGATCTGTGATACATATGTATGCTGTCCATATTTCCATGTAAAACATTTGCTATGTATATGGCATGCATATTTAAAGAACTGTTAACACTGCTCCCTGGAGGAAACCTGCACACAGAGACTAGAAAAGAAAGGACTTTGATTGTATTCCCCTTCCTTTATTGATATTTTTCATGTTTATGTACTCAATTCTCAAATAAAATTTTGATTTAACTTTTTGCTCAAAAATTTTCCTCAAAAAAAAATGTTTTTTACGGCTAGATAAAATTTAAGCATGAATGTTCACTCACGGTTAATCAATATGGTTCACCTCTGTCTAATTATTTTTAATCTTTTAATGTCTATTTTAGCAGTAATAGGGATCAAACGCAGGCCCTCATGGATGCTAGGCAAGTGTTCTACCACTGAGCTCCATTCCTAGCCTTTTATTCTTTTCCGGGAAGGTCCCCGCTATATTTCTCAGGTAGAATCCTTCTCCCTCTGCCCTCAGGCAGCCGGGGCTATATTTGTACAGCACTGCATCAGCAATGTGGCTTATTTTAAGGCTCTCTAATGTCAAGGCTCAGAAAACGCACAGAGAGCAGGCCCTGCCCTGCCATAAGTTACACTATGCCAAGCAGAACAGTAGTTTCCAGGCTGGACCTTGCTCAACATTGCTCCATAGTGCATAAAACATTAGCTTTCGAGCTAAGTCTATCCCTTAATGCCTCCATTTTCTGAAACAGCAATTTGCTCCATTTTGAGCACAGACCCTGAGGCAGAATGACACAAGTAAATAACCACCATCTGTCCAGCATGAACCATAAGATGCAGACTGATGACTTATTTTATGCAAATAAAATACTGCCTCCTCTGAACTTACAGGATGAAATCAGAAAACATGTGCGGTAGTTTGAACAGGTATGGCCTCCATGCACTCCTGTGTTTGGATGCTTTCCTATAGGGAGTGGCACTATTAGGAGGTGTGGTCTTGTTGCAGGAAGTGAGTCACTGTGGAGTCGGGCTTTGAGGTCTGCTATGCTCAGCTTTTATACCCAGTGTGGTAGGCAGTCCCCTTCGGCTGCCAAGATGTAAAACTCTTGGCTCCTCCAGAACCATGTCTGCCATGCTTCCCGCCATGATGATAAAGGACTAAACCTCTCAACCTGTAAGCCAGCCCCAATTAATATCGGTTACCTTGATCATGGTGTGTCTTCATAGCAATAAAACCCTAACTAAAACAACATGAAAACATGAAAGGGGCTGGAGAGGTGGCTCAGTTGTTAAGAGCACTGACTGTTCTTGCAGAGGACCTGCAATTCCCAACACCCACATGGCAGCTCACAACTGTCTGTAACTCCAGTTTCAGGGATAGCCAACTCCTTCTTCTGGCCTCCAAGGGGACTAAGCATGCAAGTGGTACACAGACAAACATGCAGGCAAAACACTCAAACACATTAAAAAAAAAAAAAAGTAAAAAAGGCCAGGACTGTAGTGATCAAACCTATAGGACCAAGAACGGATGTGACCTGCTCATGAGAGGGACACCCCAGTTGGGCAGAACAGTACTCACTGTCCAATCATCAAACTCCTGGGCATCCAAGATCCACACACTGTCAGTTCCTGACCTGGACTCTGTCTCTGGGACTCTGGCTCTGCCTGATCCCATTGCTGGACATGACCTGTTCAAACCCTCATTCGTCCACATCCAGTCCTGCGCCTTGGTTCTTGAACCTGTTCTGTACTTGAGACTATCGGGGTTTCGCCTCTCCCTTCAGACTGGATTCATCCATGTCTTTCTAATCACCTGCAGCGTCTTTCTTTATATTTGTTTCAGTCCTCTGATCTTGCCTGCAGCAAGGCCTCTTTGAACCTTTTTATTGCCTCTTTAGCCTTTTTATTGCTGTTCTATGTCTTATATACACATTGTTATGTGAGGTCTAGTGTGTGGCCTAAGAGTTTAATATCAGTAATTAAGACTGTAATGAGAGAGCTGCTGACTGCTGTTGAGCCAGATCTGCGGCGCTTGGTGACTCGAAGCTGGTAAGATTGACATAGCTTATAGATTTATTATTTTTTCAGTGAAGCCTCACATCACAGAGACATGAACTCAACCGTCATGTTTTGATGTAGCTTTTGCTCTTGGCATCATGCTATCTCAAATTATGGCACCTTGCAGTCTTGAATACTTTGAAATCAAGGTTGTAATTCCAGAAGCAAGGTCTTTCTGACCGCCTGCCCCCCTTTTCACGTTATGTCTCCCCGGAAGTGATCTATAGAAAGCAAAACTAGGGGTTAGAGAAACGGCTCAATGGTAAGAGCCTTGGCCGCTCTTGCTGAGGATCTGAGTTTGGTTCCCAGCACCCACAGCTCACAACCACCCAAAACTCCAGTTTCAAAGGATACAATGCCCTCTTCTGGCCTCTAAGGTCACCAGGTAAGGTCACCACATGCATGGGGGTACCCAGACATCCATGCAAGCAAAGCATCGTACACATAAAATAAAATAACATTTTTTAAATTAAAAGAAGCCAGGTTCAGTCTTCCCCAAGGTGAGCCTTGGAGCTAGAGCCCCTTCTCTCCAAAGCAAGCTATTAAAACCTGGAGTGGTCTCTCTCCCTTTTCTCCTCCCTCTTGAAAAGATTCCTGTCCCAAACCTGAGCAGAGTAGCACCCTAAAGAAAATCCAAGAAACAGAAATGACAGTCATTGGAGGAGGGGGTGAGGCGCTCAGCCTGTCACTAGTCCAGGATGTACTTGTATCCAATCACATTCTTTGCTAATGCTGCTGTGCCCGAATCATGATACCCCAAAAGACCACCGCCAGGAGTTGAGTCTGTTGCAAAACACATGAGAATCTTTTTATTACAAATCATTACAAGCTGCAGCCTGGGCCTGCACCCCCCACCGCCAAAGTGGTGAGAGCCAAGAGCCTTGTGCTCAGGTTAGTTGGGTGATTTAAAGATCCCGGTCCCCCCCAGTGTGCCCAAGGCAGGGGCGGTTCCTGCCTGGCAAGCATCTATTGGTCGAAACACAAAAGAGATGTTGTGTTTTGAATTGATTGGCTATCATTAATGGTGTCCCTCCCTGGAGGGGGGGGGGG
>NW_026585895.1:13504945-13511501 GCF_907164565.1 Psammomys obesus
TATTTTCCTACTCTATTTCCCCATCTCTTATCTACCAGAAGCCACTAATATATTTTCTGTCACTACAGATTAGTTTTCACTTTCTAGACTACAGTATAAATGAATTCTTATTGCGCTCTTGTTTTTTATCTGTTTTGTTTGTTTTTTAAGGGGGGGATGGGGACAACAAGGTCTTGCTGTGTAGCCATGTGGCCCAGGCTGGCCTGGAAGTTATGATCCTCCTGCCTCTGCTTTCCAAATACTGAGATTACAAGTGTGTACCAGCACCCCAAACTCAATTTGTTCCTTTTTATGGCAGCTTTCCCTGGGGTCTTCGGGTTTTCATTTCTGACTGATTGTTAAATAAAACTGTCTAAATAAATCTGTTCTCTCTGTAACCTGTCTTCTGCTGTAGGCTAGTGCGCTGGCTTTACTGTAGCGTGTGAAGAGATTGACAAACATCCACGGGGTGGCTACACCAGTTTTGGGCATTTGCGTGTTTTCCAGTTCAGGGCTATTATAAAAGAAGAGATTAGACACATTTGTGTCCAAGTCTCTGAAGATGCCTAATTAAATACCTAAAAGTGAATGGCTGTGTCATACATTGGCATGTGTAACTTTTAAAGAATCTAACAAATTGCTTTCCAAAATGCTTGAAGCTGTTTGTATCCAACCAGCAGAGCTGGCTATTACTAGTCCTCTGTGTCCTTTCTTGCTCCTGGTGTGGTCAGTGCTGGTTGGTTTGTCCCTCCTTTTGTGTGGTGTGGTGGGTTTATCCCAGGGGCTTGTACATGCTAAGCAGCTACTTGACCATTGAGCTTCTTCTCCAGTGTAGCCGGGCTTTTTCAGCTTTAACTGTCCATTAGGTGTAGTTTTGGTTTGGATTTTCCAAATGACTAACAGCATCAAGAATCTTCTTTGCTTATTTATCTTAAATATTTCTTCAAAGCTCTTGCTTACTTAAACACTATTGAATCTTCAGAATTTTCAATATATGTTAAAATTATATATAATTACATTTATATTATTATGTTTATGTTATGTAAACATAAAATATAAACATATGTATAGATAGATAGATATGATGTGAGTTCATCATCATATATGTCTTCCAAAAAGCCTTATTCCAAAACAGAAACAATAAATTGGATTTTGGATTTTTTTTCCCACATGGTTTTCTATTTTCTATTTCACTGATTTCCTGTCTGATCTCGATCAATTTTTTTTTCTGCTTGCTTGGGCTTTCATCTTATTTAATTCTCTGTCTCTCTTTCTGCTCTGTGTGTGTGTGTGTGTATTCATGAATACTTTTTATTTTGTTTTATTTTATTTTTGTTTGTTTGGACACAGAGTTTTGCTGGTGGTCTGTTCTACATTCATTTCTGCTACTGTAATAAAATATCCCAACTAAATGCACTTTGGCAGTGAAAGTGCTTAGAATTCCAGGTTGCAGTACATAATTGCAGGGGCATCCCAGGGGCAGGAACTTAAGACAGCCCATTATGCCATATCCACAGTCCAGAGCACAGAGAGAGCTGCCTCTGACTCTTTTACCTGCCTTTGGGACTCTTTTCCTCCTTCTAGGTTGCCTTGTCCAGCTTGGAAGTCGGAATACATACCTGGTCTTGTTGTAGCTTGTTGTGCTGTATTTGGTTGGTGTCCCTGGAAGGCCTGCTCTTTTTGGAGAGGAGGTGAAATGGGGGTGGATCCAGGGAAAAGGGGAAGGGAAGGAGAGACGAGGGAGAGGAAACTCAGTTGGGATGTAATATATAGAGAAGAATAAATAAAACAGGGAAAAAAGACCCTTTCCCTAGGTAATTCGGGGTTGTATGAAGTTGACTGTTGAAGCTTACCAGTATATACCCAGAGCTGGCCTTGAACTCACAATCTTCCTACCTAAACCTTCTGAATGCTGAGATTGCAGGCGCACACCACCATGACCAGCTAATCTCTGTCTTTTAAGCATAACGTTAAGTCCATTTATGTTTCACATGGGTTTTGCTATGTCTAAGTTAGCTGTCTTGCTGTTTGTTTTCTATTTGACCTGTATATATTTTTTGCTCTGTTTTATTTAGGGTTTTATATTACAGACTAGGCTGGCCGGAAACTCCTTATGTAGCTCAGGTTGGCCTCACACTTGTGCTAATACTCCTGCCTTAGCCTCCCAAAAGCTGGGATTATAGGTAGAAGCCACTATGCCCAGCTTCCATTTGACCTATATATTTCTGATTCCCCTTACTGTCTTTTGTCTGACGACTTCCATCTTTCTTTATTTCCTTTATTGACTTACTACCTATATTGCTGCTATTTTAGTGGGTGTTTTAGGGCTTATAGTATATATAATCATAACTTTATAACTTTATCAATATAAAATTATGATGAACAAATATGTGATGGAGGTGGGAAAGATAAGAAAGCGGAATGGTGCATGTGCTATGAAGAGAGGTGGAACTGCAGACGTGACAGAGGTGACAGGTGAGAGAGGGCTGAGGTCGGCATGTGGACATTGCCCAGGAGGGTCGGCAGAGACGGGGTATAGCAACCTGGAGCTTTTGTAGCCACAGATTCAATCCTTAAACCTGCTACCCGGCCACAGGACCTCCTGGCTCTGGGCAAGGATGAAAGGTTCACTTTCTGGATTAGACCTCCTTGAAGGACCATGGTCCAGGACGTCGCCAGAGGCCATGGTGGTGGTCAACAATGCTGCTCCAGGCCGTGATGAAGCCTGAGGACCACGTGGATGCAGGCAGTCTGTGCCACTGCCTAATGCCTTGCTGCTGTCCTCAGGCTTTGCTGTCTGGGGGAGGTGAGCGATTCTGATGTGGGCAGCGTGTTTAGCAGCCTGAGGCCACGTTGAGGCCATGTCAAGGCCAGTGGCCCATGCAGCCTCTGAGGACCTTGAGTGAGTTGGTGATCCTGATACAGCCAAGGGCCATGTTGATGTCTGTGGACTGTGTTACCATCAAGCCCATGTGGAAGTCTGTGGTCTGGAATGCTGCCTGAAGCCATCTTAATGCCCTTGGGTGCTGGCCCACAGCATGGTGGCAGAGGCAGTGATGTGGGCACAGGAGAGCTGGCCCAGACTCACTGTGGCCACAGCTCTGCTCTCTTCAGCTGATGGCTTCTGGCTGGAAGGCAAGTAAAGAAGGATTCATCCTCCGCTGTGTGAATGGCCACTTCTTTGGGGTTGTCTTCTGTGTCTCCTGGAAGGCCTGGGCACAGAACGAGATTTCTGAGCCTCCGGTTCAGCTGAGGGTGCGGGAGAAAAGGATTTTCTCTGCAAGTATTACAGCTCCTTTAAAACGTTACACGGCTCTTTCAGCTAAGCTCTCAGCCCCAGGCCAGGCAGCAGCAGGGAGCTCAGAGCTCTAACCAAGCCAGGACAAGTAGCTTCAGGAGCCCAACTTAGCTCGGGCAAAGCTGGTGGCTCGGTCAGGAACAGAGGGATGCAGTAGCAGCAGCAAGGGGGGAGCTTGCGCCTTGAGCAAGCCTGGCTAGGCAGGCAAATTTGAAGACAGCAAAGAAGCAGTAGCTAGTCTCAGACGGTCATGGTGAAGGAGTGGAATGTGAGAGAGGATCGTGAGAGAGAACGTGTTTATTTAGTGAATCAGGGACATTATAAACCTTGGGCAGTAGGAATAGTCTTGGGGTGAATATGTTCACTTAGGCCAGGAGTGCCAAGGATATTTCATTTTCATGCAGCAGCGTAGTCCTGTGTGGTAAGGGGAATGAAGTACTTAATTAACCTGTGGGCCAAGGGGGAGGGGAGAGAACTCCAGACACAGGTATGGGAAAAGGTCATTGGTTGAAAGCTAAGGCACCAAGACATCTCATTAGCAAGAAGGGTATTTCCAGGAATCCCCAGGTGCCCACTGAACAAGTTATGTTTCTTATGGGGGTGGGGAAGGGTTGGGCCTGTACTCTCCCTGAGGGCTATATGACATTCCTCAAAGGATCTGGGATTTCCCCAGATCAAGATAGAGGAGGGAACCCAGCTGAGGAAGGGAGTCTTTCATTTTAGCACCAAGCTCCAGCGAGTATATAGGCAACATGAAATGGACTTCTTTTTTCTTTCTTTTTTTCCACTTTCTTCTTTTTTTTGGGGAGTGGGTATGGGGAAGGAAAAATGGACACGAAAACGCTGGGAGGTGACAGCAATCAGGGTGCATGATGCATGATTCTCATCAATAAAAATAATTTTTAAAAGCTATAAAAAATTATATAAAACTAGGATACACCTAGTCACATACTATAAGACTCTGACAAGGACCTCGATTTCCTCCTTCTGGGATGTACGGTATTGTTTCCATACTATGCTGTTGTTTTTGTTTGAATCATCAATCATCTTTTAAAGTTATAAAGATTTTAGGTAAAACAACCTTAGATATTTTCCCACAGAGGTACCCCGTTTTGTCATGGCTCCATTCTCATCTATACTCCTATTTCCATCTGGTGTTATTTTCCTTCTGCCTGAAAATGCTCTTTTCTGTTTCTTGTATGTTAGGTTTGTTAGTGATTAATTCTTGAAGCTTTCACCTATCAGGAAATTCTGTTGATGCACCTTCATCCTTGGGAGATATTTTCGCTGGGCTAAATATCTAGATGGCAGTTTATTTTTCTTCCAACAGCTTAATGATGCTGCTCCATTGTCTTGGCCTTATTTCTCAGGAGAAATCTGTGGCGTCCCTGTCTTTGCTCTTCCTTACATTTGTCTGCTTTTACTGGCTGCTTTTCAGCATTTTGTCTTCATCCCTGATTTTTGAGCTGTTTGATTCTGATATGATTTTGTGGGGTTTTCTTCATGAGGTTTTGTCCTTAGGACTCGTTGAATTTCTTCTACCCATTTGTTTATGGTTTTCAACAACGCTGAAAAATCTCAATTTCTTCAAATAGCTTGTGTGTCCTTCCCCGAACCGATAGGACATCGATGGCATGTCTATTTGCCTCTGAGGTTATTCCATGTTCACAGGTACAGGAAGTTTTTCTTTCTGGGCTTTATTTTTAGATTTTTATTTAGATCTATTGCTTTGTCTTCAAGTTCACGAGTCTTTCTCCATGAATCTTGTCTTAGTCAGGGTTTTATTGCTGTGAAGGGACACCATGACCACGGCAACTCTTATAAAGGAAAACATTTAATAGGTGCTTGCTTACAGTTCAGAAGTTCAGTCCATTATCATCATGGCAGGAAGCATAACAGTATACAGACAGACACAGCGCTGGAGAAGGAACTGAGAGTTTGTCTACATCTTGATCCGCAGGCAGCAAGGAGACCGTGTTCTACACTGGGCATAGCTTGAGCATTTAAGAGACCCCAAAGCCCACCCCCACAGCGACACACTTCCTCCAACAAAGCCACACCTCCTAACAGTGCCTCTCCCTATGGGCCAAGCATTCAAACACATGAGTCTACGGGACCATACCTATTTAAACCACCACAGATCCCACCACTGTAATTTTCTTCTCAGATTTTAAAGTTCTCAATCTTTAGAAATTTGATTTAACATATTTTTGTGTCTGTTTAACTTTGTAGATCTCTAATAACAATAGTTATTAACATAATAACAATAGTTGTTTGACTATCCTTATCATCAACACCTGTACCTGTGCACATATAAGGGTATGTATTTGTGTGTTTTAACAGCTTCCACTGATTTATTTTTGTACCTTTTTTTTTTAGGTATATGATATTGTGAATTTTCCTTCATTGGGTTCTGAATATTTTCATATGATGATACGAAATGTTCAGCTTTGTTCTAGAATGAAGTTATATAACTAGAAAATAGTGGGCATTTTGCATCTTTTTTTTACAGACTGCTCTGATACAGAGAGCAACACTCTCCTCTTAGGGCAGTGGCTCTCAACCTTCCTAATTCTACGACCCTTTAACACAGTTCCTCGTGATGTGGTGACCTCAGCCATAAAAGTATTTTCATTGCTACTTTATAACTGTAATTTTGCTACTGTTATGAATCTTAATATAAATACATGTGTTTCCAATGGTCTTAGGCAACCCCAAGAGGGGCTGACAACTGCTATCTTCCAGAGTCATTGTATCGCCTTGAAAACAAAGATGGGCCATTGTTATCTGTACGGGCATAGTTAGCTATGAAGCAAACTGTGTCCCTTGCCCCTCCAACCTTACAGCCACCGTTGTGGTAGCCTTCAAGATGGAGGCAGACCCTTCGAGGAGGCGCCTGACCAGATGAGGTCAGGTAGCTGAGTCCTCAGGATGGAATCCGGGCCCTTATATGAGGTATCAGAGAGCTGGCTGTATCCCTGTGCCACCTTAGAACAAGCAGCGGGGGGACAGTCACCTACAACCAAAGGAAAGAACTCGCACCAGAAATCAACCACGTACATGGATCTCGGGCTTCCTGTTTTCAGAACTCTGAGAAAACACTTTTTTTTTTTTTTTTTTTAAAGCCATCCAGACTGTGTGTGAACCCAGAGAGACACTGGGAAGCATTTAAGCTTTGTTATGACTTCTCCATTCTGCCACAGCAGCATAAACACAGCCTCGGCCAGGATGTACACACACACACACACACACACACACACACACACACACACACACACA
>NW_026585895.1:13511511-13565952 GCF_907164565.1 Psammomys obesus
ACACACACACACACACACACACACACACACACACACACACACACACACGGCTGACTTCGCACCTACATTGTATTGCTTGAATGTGGGTTGCATAGCCAGCTCAGAGTCCCACTACTTAAAAAAATCATGCTTAGTTGCAGGCCATGCACATAGATGGTGGATCCCTCTGCCCTACACCCCACCTTCTATCCAATTACGCCTTTTCTATGTAAGTGAGCCATTTGGAGTGTCTGACTGGTACGTTTAGCCCAGGCCTGTTTCATAAGATGTGAATTCACGTGCCGTAGAGACAAGACAGCGGCTATGCTTCTCTTCAAGCACCAGGCAAGAATTGTCTGCAGAAACTTGCCCTGATTACCTGCCGCGACTTCCAGCATCCAGAGGCAGCAGAAGGCTGTCTGACACGGCGCTGCAGTCTCCTCGCGAGGAAGGATCTTGTCTAACCTTCTGCTTCTCTCTCCTGCAGATCGCCCTCGCTCCTCTGAGTGAGCTATTTATTTGTTCCGTTGTCACTTGCGGCTCGTGAAGGTAGACAGCCACAGCGGAGCGGCCACGAGCCATCGCTCGGCTCCGCTGTGGCCAGCATAGACCGTGTGTGCTCGGGTACAGGGATGATGACAAAGGGAAGAAGGCTGTGGGACTGAGCCTTTCATGCAGGCTCTTCTCTGGGAGACCCAGACTCGGCGTTTTCAAACCGAGCACCTCACCTAATAAAAACACAACGCTTAGCAACAGAAATGGATTCCAACTATATTTAGCCAACCCAAAGCTGTCTAAAAATGTACTGGACAGCATGATTGACGCAACTGGCGATTCTTCTTGTCTTTTGCTGACGGTACTCGCCTAGTTTGTGTTCCAGCTCGAGAAGAGCCTCTCTAGGGGGAGGTGATTTGATTTGTCAGGGGAGAGATGAGAAGGCAATGGCTTAGATGAAGAGCCTTCTCGGTTTGGTCTGCTTGTGTTAATGACCCGGTCCACTTCTGATCTCCAATTTGAGATTGAGATTGAAAAAAATAAAAATAAAAAAATTAAAAAAAAATATATATATATATGACTTGTTGAAAGAAAAAGCAAGTCAAGAGTATACAGAGACCTGGGGGATGATACCTAAGGTCTGAGGGGGAAAGTGACACTCCAAATGTGTGGTAATCAGTCGGGCTGCTACACAGTTGCCTATGCCCCTAATACAATCCAAAGAGCCTCTGGGATCCTCCTGTTTCTGGCCCCTAACCCCGGCGAAATCATGAGGAAAACGTCAGGGAGATTCCACCGCAGGAACATCTCTCCTCAGAAAAGCACCCTAAATAACATCAGAGAGCTGTGGCAGCCAGGAGGAGCCTGTGGCAGTTAAAGGTAATGGGGACACTGCAGCCCAGAGCACACGAGGAAACCCAAGCTGCACTCCACTGATGATAGACAGATGCCCGTCACTAATTTCAGCCAATGTTCTGATATAACTTAAGGCATTAGGCGTAATGGGAGTCCCCGGAAAGCCTCCTGGTAGTTAGTTCTGTGGTTCTGAAACCAATTTCAAGTCTGTTGAAAAGAAGGAAAGGAACTTGCCCTCTTAGGATTCTAACCCCCGCCTTAGCCAGCCCCCACAACCCGTGTTCAGCATCCATTCTGGACTCAGTCTCAAGTGTCTTATCTATGTCTTGGGGAGCATGGCATAAAAACCACCAGCCAGACATGGAAGCAGAGACCTAGTGTCATAGCTCACACTGTAATCCCAGCATCTCAGAAGGCTGATGTAGGAGGATCAAAAAATCAAGGCTGCCCTGGGCTGTTTAGTTCCAAGCCAGCCCGAGCTATGCAGTGAGATCCTGTCTCATGAAACAAAGCAAAACAAATAACAACAAAATCTGAATCTGTATTTTAAAAAGCAAAAAAAATAAAAAAGACAGAATTAACAGCGTACCCAGAAGGAGAGCTCCCAAAGCATGTGTTGTTTGTCACCGAGAGTGTAATCTAATCTATGAGGCGCGCTCCGAGATGGAATCCGACCTTTCATTTTTAACACAACAGCTGAACTCTCAGTGTTTGCCTGCAATAACGGTAGCCATTGCCCATAGGCAGCACCTCCTCCAAATTAAGGAACATTCCTGGAGATTCTCATTAAGTGCACATTACTGTTCTGAGGGCTGATACCCTGGGAGCCACGAGGCTTCAGGTTCCTCTTTTCTGCTGAGTGCGTACATGAAGCCGCAGCCCTCTGCGGAAGCGAGAGTGCGTTCTGTGGAGTGTGTTTGTCTTCGGTAAGTTATTCGGTGTGATGTCGCCTTAGGGGTTCTACCAGAAGGCTTCGCTGGTTACTACTCCTTGACTGTGCTTTAGCTGTGAGTACCCTGTTAGGATAACCTGACGTACCTTCCCCTCCCCCCGTCCTTCTCGGAGACAGGGTTTCTTTATGTAGTCCTTACTACTCTGGAACTTGCAATGTAGACCAGGATAGCTTTGAACTCACAGAGATGCACCTGCCTGAGCTTATTTGGAGCTGGGATTAAGCCTCTTGATAGGGGTCCAAGTATAAAAACCCAGGCCAGCCTCAATCCCAAATCCTCCTAAATCTGACATGCCAGGCCATAAATCTTTTTTTTTTTTTTTTGAGACAGGGTCCTACTCTGTAACCCAGGCTATCCTGGAGCTTATGTACACTAAGCTATCATCAGACTGTTGGCAATCCTCCTCAGTCTCCAGGGTGCTGAGGTTATATCCAGGAATTGTACTTTTTTTAAAGTGCATATTTTTAAAGATTTTTTTTTTCCACACAATATATTTTGATTACAGTCTTCCCCTCCTACAAGAGTTGGTCCATTCTTAGAGGAAAGTCAATAACTGTCTTGTGGCGGGTCTTGGCAGTTGGTTGTTACGGTCTAAGCTGTCTTGTAGAATGAGGGATGGATGCCTTGGCTTGCCTGAAGCTGTCGGACACAAAGGTCCTGGTCCTGTCTCGGTGTTCTGTGGCTGCCTTGTCACACCAGCTGCCTCTGATGGGGTTAATGACAGGTGTTCCTTTCTGGTCCCTTAGGGGATGAGGTTCTGAGGATTCAGATTTCTCTGTGTGTTTCTTAGGTTTGCACCTTGATACAGTACAAGGCGGGGGGGGGGGGTGTCACAGGGAAGCCTCCGCAGCCCATCATTTTCAGCTCTGCCTCTGACTGGGTTTTGCTGCTTGAGCAGGGCCCTTAGGCTCTCTGGGCTTCTGTGTCCTGTACTGTAAAACAGGGCACTCTCCCCAACTATTTCAGGCTATTATGAAGTCCAGTGATCAGAAACAGCTGCCTACATTGCTCCAAAGCTTTAAAAAAATGCAGCACGAACTCATATTTAAATACTTGAACTACATAAATTTCTCGGTGCCCTTCAAGGCCCTTAAAATAGACTTTCACTTGTGACCAACATGTCAAAAGCTACAATTCAGTCATGAGTTTCGCACCACAGAAACAAACTGGCTGCGTGTGGCTGGCATGTGTCGGGGGTGGGGTAGGGTTGTCCTCCACTGTGTCACCGACTTTGAGTCGAAGGCGGGTTATTCCTAAGTGGCTTTGCCCACGTTATATAACTTACCGCTTTCCAGGGAGGGAGCTGGGAAGTGAAGATCTGGCATTTTCTGCTTCTAACGTGACATTTTAAACAGCAGGCACTGTTTCCAGAAAGACTCAGAAAATGGGATCCCCAAATACAAGAGGGGGGTCAGAAGCAAAGACGCCCCACCAACAGCTGTGGGTGTGGCTCAGTCGGTAGCGTGCTTTGTTAGTGTCCCTAAGACCCTGGGCTTGATCTCCAGCACCCCAGAAAGACCAGCACCTGATCCCCACATGCCACCGGTGGAGACAGGAGGAACCTGAATTCAAGGTCAGCTACATCGAAAGGTTAAGGATAACCCGGGCTATGTGAAACCTTGCCTCAAAAAAAACAAAAAACAAAAACAAAACAAAACAAAACAAAAAACTTAGAGAGACAGAAAGAGGGGGGGGGGGATAAATACCTCCCATGGACTGGGAAGTGCTACCTAATGTTGAAGAAACTACAAAGCACACCCTAAAGAACTGGCCTCTGACTTGGGCAAGTCCCTAATGCTTCCACCCATGACCCCTTATCTTTTGTGTAGCTTTTTATTAGCCATAGTTTCTAAACCTTTACACTTGCTCATGAGCCAACTCTGACACCCAGTGCTAATGCCCAACTAAGCTACTTCTTTCCCTGTGTCAAGCTGGAGCACAGTTGGAATTTAGGCCGCAAGAGCAAAGAGCTCCTGTTTGTTTGCCTGCTTCTTTCTCCATGCGGGCCATCAGCGATCTGAACTATTAGGGCAGAGTGTGTCTTCACGTGAAATTGAAGGCTCTTCTTTCCGACTCTGGAAATATCAATCCCATTTGATACCAGAAGTTCTCCGGGAACAGCCTGTGCAGGCGTCTTCCCCGTGGTTATGTGTGAGCGCCAATTACATTTTTAAAGCTGCTTTTCACATCTTCATTTGATGAGCCTAAGAACTCCAGCCCTGATCTGGATTGAGAAAGGCCTCATCACATCTGGCTTGTTAGAGCGCCTCATGCCACGGTGATGATGCCCATCGGGCCTGACACCGGGTGTCTGTGAGTATCCCAAAGAGGCCAGAAGGCAGGAGGAAGGCCCCCTTGCTGTCCATAGGGTTTGCTAGCCCTCACTTTGCTTCTAGGCAGCAAGGAGAGACTATGAGCTATGTGCTGTAAAAGCTATTTTCAGAGCTGTTAAGATTTAGTCACTCGACTGTTTCTAATTGGAGGAGCCTATTAGCTCCCTCCCTGCCCCGGAACACATTTTATAATGAAAGCACTTAGACGATCCCTGATTTATAATTAATTCAGTGCATTTGCTTCTTCCCAGCCTCTATTGCCATCGCTGCCCACCCCAGCCCCCACAGGCCTGCGCACTGAGGAAGTTGCCTTTGTACAGTTTTAAGCTTCGGCCTTGTGCTTGGCAGAGGAGGCTTCAGTGGGAAGTGAACGGTTTGAATGAAAATGGCCCCCACAGGCTCACAGGGAGTGACACCATCGGGAGGTGTGGCCTTGTTGGAGGTAGTGTGTCACTGGGGGGTGGGCTTTGAGGTTTCAGATGCTCAGGCCAGGCCCAGTGTCCCTCTCTCTTCCTGCTGCCTGGCGATCTAGACGCAGAAGTCTCAGCTACCTCTCCAGCACCATATCTGCCTGCGCACCACCATGATTAATAATGGTCTGAACCTCTGAGCTGTAAGTCAGCCCCAGTGAAATGGTTTCCTTTATAAGAATTGCCGAGGTCATAGTGTCTCTTCACAGCAACAGGGCTCTGGCTAAGGCAGTAAGGTTTGACCTTCAAAGACCTTCAATTTCATGCACCTCTTCCAAGGATTCATCTACTCACCTGCTCAAGCGGTCCTACGGTTCAAACAATTTGAAAAGATAAAATATTGTGACCACAGTTGTGACAATCACCTCTTTGCACTCAGACATTTCCCCTTCACAATTCTCCCGTGGTTCAGCTGGCGTTGGAAACCCCATGGCCATTTGGGGAGTATATTGAAGAGATTCTGAGCATGAACATTTCTTTTGGGTTGAGTGGAATAAGTTTTGTGTGGTGGAGCTAGAGCTAGCCACCCCAGCATGCTCTTCATTGATATCTGCCAAGTCATTGATGTCTGCTCACTACCTGGGCAGAGTTTTCTCTCAGGAGAGATGTAATCAAAATGTAGACGTTCCAAAAGAAAAGTTTATATAGAGAGATATGAGGTCATAGGGTTTGTACTGTTCAGTGGTTCTTTATGTGTAATTTACCACAACTTATTTTTTCTTACCTAATTGTGTGTGTGTGTGTGTGTGTGTATGTGTGTGTGTGTGTGTGTGTGTGTGTTTTTAAAAATCTCTTCTTGGGCAACTTGGTTTTGAAGTCTCCTCCTGGCTGAAGGGAGCTGGTTTTTTATTTCTCAATGAATTTTGCTCAATGGGCCTTTCAACAAACAGAAAGGCAGGGCGAGAAGAAGGTGGGGAAGGAAGAAGAGAAGGAAGGGTGAATTGGTCAGTCTCTTCTTCCCTCCTGTTTCAGGTCCGAAGAATGTAGGTCTACTCTGGAAAATGACAGTACATGTGTTATGAGCCATCTCACACTCCTGAGCACTCAGACTCAGGCACACATGGAACAACGGTTCAACCAAGTCATGACAGACACAAGAATATGGCACCATCTGGCCATCTGAGGGAAACTGGACACCACCTGTCTGACCACACCTGTACAATATCTTTCCCAACAACAAATACCTAATTCCAAAACCAATTTGCTGGTTTCCTTGTACCAGCTGGGTATCCCGCAATTTCTTTTGGTTCTGACACTGTCTGAGCAGAATTAGCAGGAGACCCCATAGGTTAAGGGCCCAGGCCCACATGACCTTCCCTGCTTCAGCTGTCAATCATAAAAGCATCCTGGGTCTTCATGCCCACTGTGCCTGTGTATGATTCGGGAGTTCCAATGAGTTTCCCTCACGGTTGCTAGCTTCCCTAGAACGCACTGCAAGGCTTCAGAAGTACTTTCATTAAGACTATAGCTTTTTCTCAGTTTACAAAATGCCAGCTGGCAACAGCTAAATTCAGGTGTTCCACCAGGCAAGGTGATTACAGAGCTTCTCTGCACTCCTAGCAGAGTGCTACCACCTGCCAGGATACCAGCATTACCAACCTAGAGGCTTCAAAATCTCCTAGCACAAGGGCTTCTACCAAAGTTTCGTTACATGAGCACGATTAACCAGATCTTTGTCCACTGGTGACTGGCTTTTCTCTCTGGCTTCTTCCCTCTGCTCAGTGAGGGCTAAATTTTCAACCTTCTAATATCACATTTGGCCTTTCTGGTGACTGGACCCAATCCTGAATCTATCTAGAGATGCCCACCAGAGTCGCCATGCATAACAGCAATTGTGGATGGCTGGAAGGGATTCCTCATGAATTACAAAAGACATCCCAACCACTCAAGAAACTCTAAGAGTTCAGAAAAAAAGCAAACGTATTTTCATTATATTATAATTCAATACCATAACTCTGGCTTATAAAACAAACATGTTAATGTAGCAAAATTCCTCTGAACCTATATATACCTAGCAAAGTAATCACAAATTTTACCAAAAGCTTTGTCAAAATTCCTGCTTTAAAAAAAATTTGATATATTCAACATCCAAGGTTCATTAGAAGGATGATGGAACATTCTGGCTTACCCACAAAAATCAAGCAAGAAGACATCATGAGGAATATTGAGAGATTTCCCACAGGGTATTAACATATTGTTATACTGAGTTTATATGTGATGAATCACTGTTAGAATCACAAGCATGGTGGCACACGCCTTTAATCCCAGCACTCAGGCAGAGGCAGGCAGAGCGCTGTGAGTTTGAGGCTAATCCAGTCTACAAAGAATCCAGGACAGCCAGGGCTACACCGAGAAATCCTGTCTCAAAATACCAGAAAAGAAAGAAAAGAAACGCACCAGAGAGGGAAGATACTGTTCTGCATTTGTAATTCAGAAGGTTGGAGTCTCTGGATGGTTTCTTTTTCTTCATTTCTTTCAGCTTCTCACTTGTTAAATTGTAATGAGTGCCTCACATTCATTAAATCACAGGTTTTCGGCCTTTCGTCAAATCCTTTATCTTCCTTCCTACAGCGTCAAAGGGGGAAGATTGGATTTGACTCACACACCTCCACTGATAATGCCATATTTGAGAATATAAATCAATTGATATATACGGAACACTAGACCTATACCTTTATCATAGTGTAACTCACTTTTAAATGGTTCTGTTCTGCTAAGAAGCATTTAAAGGGTTTTGATGTAAAAAGAAAACTAAATCTCTTTGAAGATGCAGGTTGGCCAGGGCAGAGTGTAAAATGACGGGGTTTAGTAAAGAAGTCACTTAAGCTAATGAAGCAGTGATGAAGGGGGAAGTTAATTGAGTGAATTAGGAGCTTGGTTGCTAAAGCAAATTGTTCTGATGGAAACAAGAGTGGCGAGGCACAGGCCTTAGACAGCAGGCGATGAACAATCAGAGGCAGGAGGCAGGGCAGCTTTTCCAACAAGGCAGAGAAAGAGGAAGGAGAGGATAGACATCAGAAGTAACTGACACACACACATTTGTCCTTTTTAAACACACATAAAGTCTTTAAGACGTCAGATATCAGTTCATAAGAGAAAACTTTTTGAATGATACATTTTGTCTGGAAAAAATATAATAAAATTTAAAATGAAGCATTACAAAGATTGCCGGCTGGGGTGTACCTTGGAAAACCATATGCTTGCCCAGCAGAATGGAAGGCCTGGGTTCCCCAAATTCAGCCCCTGAAAAGATGGTAGATAAAACTACTGTGGAAACTAACAAGTCAGATTCGGGATAATTTCCTTTTCCAAGAAATTAAGACAGAAAGAAACAAACAGAAAAACGTAGAGCTAAATGAGAGCGAGGATACTACCTATTAAAATGTTGGTACAGCTAGAAGAGTTACAGCTATTAACTGTGTCTTGCTTAGCATTAGAAACCCAGGTTTCTAATGAAACTCAACGCTCAGTAGAGAAAGTGAGAGCCTGAGTGAACCAGCTTAAAGATGTAAGCAAGAAGAAATGAAACGATGAGTAGAAATTAATGAAAATTTAACAGTGAAGGAATAATGGGGGTCAATCTTCTGTCTTGAAAGTCTAATAAAATAGACATGTTGATGACAAACCAAAATACTCAAGAAGCACAAATAATGATATTAGGAATGAAAGAGGCTTGTAAAGGCAGATAAAGAAAAAATAGAAGCCATAGAAGCCACTGAGCTACCTGAACTTGCAGGCATTGGGCCTTTTGACCTTACCAAACTAAAAGGTGGTGCTCCAGTGAACACATGAAACTAGAGTGGGTGACTTTCCAGATTAATATAAATGGCAGGCATTAGCGAAAGAGGAGGTTTTAAAACGTTAATGTTTATAAACAAAGGAGAATTTCAATAACCGTTAAAAAAAAAAAAAAAAAAGTAAGTCTATCTCCCAAACAGTGCATGGGTTCCTTTATAGTCTGGTGTCAGCAAACCTTCTCGAAATAACAGCCTGTGCAAGTTCAAAGCCTACACAGTGAGTTTGAGACCAGCCTCGGTTCCATGAGAGGCAGTCTCAAAGAGAGCAGGGGGCCGTGGAGAGGGAAGGGGAAGGAAAGGAAGAGAAAACTATGACATCACATCGCTCTCCTCCAGCAAGTAGAACACTAGGAAAAAGAAACAGTTGGTTCCACTTCGAGGTTATCAAGAAATTTTCCCACCATACCTGAGGACATCGGTCTGACATCCTAGAACTATTGTGAATGGAAAGTTTACGATACCGAAAGCACAAAGATGCTTAAATGCCTTTAATAGAGGAACCAATACATTATGAGATATTAATATCATAATCAAAATAAATACGAACTGTCTATAATCACAAAATTATAAATGCTTGTCACCTGCAAGAGGGAAAGTTTTCAAAAATTTACAAGATATTATTTATTGAAAATTTGAGTCGGAGGCTAGGTTTGTTTGGGGGATTGCTTTGAGACAAGATCTCGCTAAGAAACCCTGGCTAGCCTGGAACTCCTTATTGTAGAGCAGGCTGCTATCCAATCCACAGTGATTGTCCTGCCTCTGCCTTGGGATTGCTGGGATTAAAGACACATGCCACCACACCCACCTGGGAGGCTATGTTTGGTTTGGTTTGGTTTTTAGATACAGCCCAGGTGAGCCTCACAAGTTTCACGTTTTGGCCTCTTAGAGTTGTGCCTCCACATTCTGCTTTTGATCTTATATGGATATCACCTGTATAACAATCCCTATGAGGGAGCTGGGCGTGGTGGTGAATTCAGCAGAGGCAAGTGGATCACTTCGAGGTCCAGCCTAGTCTACACAGGTTCCAGGGCAGCCAAGGCTACCTAGTGAGACTATGTTTCAAAAACAAAGGAAAACTGCACAAACAAATAAACAACCAGAACTACAAGGGGCCGCTGATGACTCCAGATGGCGAGGGCAGGACTCTACAGTTTCTGGAAGAGAGGCCACCAAGAACGAGGGGGGGGGGTGGGTTTGAACTGGTGTTGTGGAGTAAACCAAGAGCTCTGACAGCTGGATTCACGGTGACACCCTGCTCCTGTAGAATAAGTGAATGCAAATCAAGAAAGTTCTGATCATGCCAGCAGGCATTAAACCTGGCCTAAGGAAGACGGGCTGGCCTCCACCAGCCTGGCCTAAGGAAGACGGGCTGGCCTCCACCAGCCTGGCATTGAACGGTGTACATGGATACAGTGGAATCACTCTGATAGTGCTAATGGATGCCTCAAGAGTTCCAGCTGTGTCTGTTTGGGCTTGGGTGGACTCAGTGCTCTCTAACAAAGAGAGCTGGAAAACCCGGACATTTTCACAAGGAAAACCTGGGAAAAGAAATGTGATAACTTGAGCAAACTGTTGGAAAAACGAAAGATAGAAGACCGTATTGTTTCTGGCCACAAGTGTCTTTTCAAGCCAGAGTTGAAGAGTGGGGACCAGGGAGATGGCTCAAATGGCAAAAACACTTGCCTGGGATCCTCATTTCAATATTCAGAACTCACTCGCATAAAGAGAAAAAGAGATCAGATGAAAGGGGAGGAGGTCCTCCCCAATCAGAGTGGACTTGGAAAGGGGCAGGGAGGAGATGAGGGCGGGAGGGTGGGATTGGGAGGGAATGAGGGAGCAGGATACAGCTGGGATACAGAGTTAATAAAATGTAACTAATAATAAAAATTAAAAAAAAAAACTTAAAAAAAAAGAGAAAGGGAACCAAGTCCACAAGGTTGTCCTCTGTGTTCTGCACATGGGCTGTGACCTTTGTGTACCCGTACTTACTTACTCATTATACACACATGCAAACACACACATAGTGCTGATGATGGTGATGATGGGTTTCAGACCCGTAACAAGCGATGGAGATGCCTATTTAACATGAAAGCCAACCTGGCCTCCAGATTCTCCCAGCATCCCTCAGACCCAGCCTGCCTGTGTATAACAGGGTATGGCAGGCATACCCGACTCTCTTTTCAGCCCAAGGGCTGGGCTTCCCTCCCCCAGAGGCTCTTTCCTTTATAATACAGAGCGCTCTCTCTCTCTCTCTCTCTCTCTCTCTCTCTCTCTCTTTCTCTCTCTGCCCACCCACCCCTGCATGGCTATTTCCTTGGGACCTGTGCACTCACCCAAGAACTGCCACCAATAAACCTGCCTTTTTACCTTTTTGTTGTTGTTAGATTGTTTTTGTTTTTTGAGACAGGATTTCTCTGTGTAGCTTTGGTTGTCCTGAATTCGATTTGTAGACCAGGCCGGCCTCAAACTCACAAAGATCCACCTGCCTCTGCCTCCCGGAGTGCGCCACACCACGCCCAGCTGCTTTTTTTACTTTTAATTCGCCTTGAATTGTCTTATTTCATCAGTGGAGAAAAACCTACTGATGATGATGGATCAACCTCTGGGTAGAAATTACCAAATGTGTAAATCCTGTCAGCTCCACCATGTCAACATCTGTTTCCAGGCAATAAGGATCTCTAAAGAGGGACCCTGGTGAGCAGGCACTGCCAGAAAGGACTAGCATTCTGAGAGCAACATAGGAAACTTTCTTCACAAAGTGAAACCTCCCTTAAAAAGAAAGAAAAAAAAAAAAAAGAGTATTTGCTTTTAGCCAGGTGGAATGTCCCACATCTTTAATCCCAACACTTGGGAAGCAGAGGCAGGGAGATGTCTGAGTTTGAGGCCAGCCTGGTCTAAAGAATGAGTTTCAGGACAGCCAGAGCTACACAGAAAAACCCTGAGAAAGAACGCCTTCCTTTACAGACTCAAAGCCCTGCACTCAAAGACTAAAGATTAACAAGAGAGAAGAGCAGCCAGACTCAGGAGCCAGAAAGACATGAACTTGAATGCTGGAACAACAGCTACACGGGAGCTGACTCAACTCAGAAAAATCAATATCTCGAAGCCTCAATCCCGCACCTATACAGCAGACATAATTCTTCGTGAAAGACTCGTGGCTATCAGAGAACGCAATGTCAGCAAAATGCCCTGAAAGGTTTCTATCATTCTTTCAAGCTGTAAATGTTTTTAAACTAAACGAACAAGTGTTAATAGCATCCTTCCAAGAGGCCTCATGTACTCCAGGATCTAATTCTCTGAGGTTTACGAATGCTTAGAGATTCTTTGGGAATATGTACTATATTTGGAAGAGATATTTGTACTGTTCCTGGTTCAATGACTAAGTCGTAGAGATAAGGCCAGAGAGGAGCACCGTATTTTCCTAGTTGTTTGGCTAGTCTAAAATAGACAGTGCGTTAGTAAGAGCACTGATGGCTACAGAGGAAAGAAACGCAACTAAAAAAAAAAAAAGTATGGACTCACATAAATGAAAAGGCCCAGGGCTTGGTGGCTTCAGCATGGTTTTGGTCCAGATTCCTGTGTGGAAACTGAGCATCTCTTTGTCCTGCTTTCCACTTATGGCTCCATCAGCCAGACATATTACTCCAGCAATAGCAAATACTTCTGAAGGAACCCTGCCCCTATGTTACACCCACTGCCTAGAGAGCTTGCCTTCTTAACCGCTTTCATGCAAGACAGGAGGAAGTTTTCATTGGCCTCAGATGGGTCACATGACCATCTCTGACGCAATTATGAAGGACAAGAGATGAGGGGTTCTAATCAACCGGCTCGACTCTGAGGAGTGAGGTCTGGAGTGTGTCATGCCAGAAAGGCATACAAAAACCGGGAGGAGCCGAAACTGTGGGAGAAAAACTAAACCTCACAGTACTTGCAGGTTGGTTGGCTGGGTCTGCATTTATTCAGTTCCTTGTGCCTGTGTGCCTGTATGTTTACGCACGGCATTGAGTGCGCGTGGAGATTGGAAGACATCCTTTGGGAGTCAGTTCTGTCCTTCCACCATGCGAGACTCGGGTCGTCAGGCTTGGTGACAGACACAGTTACCCGCTGAGCTACCTCGTCAGCGTACCCTCTCGTGTTTTCCTTTCCTTTCGTTTTGTTTTCTATGAAATGAGAGCGTACCGTCTGCCTCTCGTGTGCCTAATGAGGTTCTGCGGCTAAGGACTTCGCCAGCTGGGAATAGAAAATATCTGGAAGAGTGAGCGAAGTTCTAGAAAGAGCCGGCCACACGGACCTGTCCTTGTGGTACAGCATTTGTGCCTCTGGGGTAGGAGATTATAAATTGGAGGTCGGCCCGAGCTACATAGCAAACACCCGGCTTTAAAAGAAACCTGTTAGAAGCAGACCTTGTATTTTGTTGCTTACCGAGCCGAACCCCCGGGAGTGCCGTGGGGTGCAGACGTGCCCTGCTGTGGCCCCCTGCCTCGCCCCAGACACCCCGCCCTCAATGCGAGTCTAGTTCATAGATGGTGTGGTTAGGCCGTGGTGGCTGTGTCTGTACTGACTGAACAGGCACAGCTTTCTTTTTTTTGTCCTGGCTCCCCCGGTAAGACAAATACTGACATTCCCATTGGATAGGTGTTATAAATAACCTAGATACGGTTTAAAGCGTAAGCCAGCAGGTGGGTGTGGCTCAGGTGTGGTGTGCTTGCCTGCCATTGGTGAGGATCTGAATTTGAATCCGGGAATCACAAAAATTAAAAATAGAAACACGAGTCACCCCAGAGGACGTACGTGTGCTGTACGCACACCCTAAGTTTTATATAAGGACTTGCACATTGACGTATTGGGGTTCCCAGGAGTGGGGATGGGTGGAAGGTTCTTGAACCGATTCCCGCACTGGAATCAAGAGATGCCTGACCCTGCTTGGCAGTGGCTGCTGAAATCTGTTTCTAATCCCATTTGATATGGAATCTCAAATCATGTGTTTGTTTGCGTGTGTGTTTGTTTTAAGACAGGGTTTTATTACGCAGCCCAAGCTGCCCCTGAACTCACAGTCCTCTGTCTCAGAGTCCCAAGTCCTGGAATAAATTTGTGTTCGCCATGCCTGCCTTCTAATTCTATTTGAAAGAAATTATGTAAGTCTGGCCAAGGGTGTATTCTTAGATGATGAAAAGAAGGCCAGTTACATGAAGATTAACAAATTAATTATCTTACGTAAGGGTAGCCACATGCAGTTTGGATGGTGTGTGTGTGTGTGTGTGTGTGTGTGTGTGTGTGTGTGTGTGAGACCACTACCCTGAGCAGTTCATGCTATATAACAAAGGAAATTGCCATCTGTCATTTCACTGGTAGGAAATATTTCTGGAGGTGGCTTGCCAACTTCAGCCAGAATTATAAAACTAATGAGTTTTTAGCTACCATATGCAGCAGGGTAATAATAGCAGGTTCTAGGCAGGCGCGGTCTGCTTACTTTTGGAAGTCCTCTCCCTCTGTGAGAGCAGCAGATGCCCGAGACGCTATTAAGAATTCTGTTTCCTTCACAAATCTGCACAGTGACATGGAGTCCTCATCGTCTCACGAAGCGATCTTTATACGGACTACGTGGCCCTTGTTAGCCTGTTTCTCGTGGGGGTTTGGGGATCTGTTGTATAGGGACTGCCCCTTGTTAAGTCAGAACTCAGAACCAGATGCCAGTTAGGAAGCTCTGCCAGTCTGCATTTTCTGACTGGGCCTCTGCTCTTTTGATGCCTTCCTGGTCCTTCCTGGTTTGTGATACCCGAATACTTCCTGCTCTCTGTATTAAAGCCACCGTTTGTACGCCTCCCAGGGCTTTGGGCTGTGACAGAAAGAACAGGTCAGGTCGTGTGGGGGTAACGAGTATCTTATGTGTTGTAGGTTTAAGAAGCATAGCATGTGTGCCAGGCTTATGTGCAATTCAGGGTTGTGGGGAATGGAACTCTACCAGAGATAATCCATGAACACAGAGCATGAATATAGGGGAGTATTTTATAAGTCTTGTGAGTTAGGATTCTTTTGAAAGTCTGAACTAACACCAGAAAGCCGGACCCACTGGAACTGCTCAGTAGCAGTGAGCACACCTAGCGCCTCCATCTTGGCTTCTACATCTCAGTCAGCAATGATAAAGTGATAAAGCTTCCTCAAAAAGTAGTGGCTCCTAGATTTGGGCTGTGGAAAACCTGTTCCATAAAATAGAGAAATAGTAAGGAACGGAAAAGTACGTGCGAATCCTCCCACTAAATCAGGGGTCTCTGGACTTTCCTGCTTTTTTTCCGTCATAAATAATGATACATGAATGTTTATGTATAACATTTTTTTGGCAGACATCTGTTTTCAATTCTCCATTATATACCGTGGAGTGGATAAACTGGGTCTTGTGAACTCTGTGTTTGAGTTTTAAGTTGCCTGGCTGCTGCTTTCTAAAGGTTTCGAAAGCACGGTACTGTTCTCTTTTTACCAGATGTGCACGATGGTTTCTGAGTTTCCCATACCTTCCTCAACACTTGTGATTTCTCCTTTTTCTCTCTTAGCTGTCCTAATGGGTGTAAGGCTCTGTCTCATTGTGGTTTTTATTTTTGCATTTCCTAAAGACTAGCGATACAATGAATTTTAGTGTGCTCTCATTGTTTTAATGTGTGTGTGTGTGCGCGTACGTATGAATGTCTGTGTATGTACTCGCTTGAGTGTATATCTGTGGTCAGATGACGTCTGTTGCTTTCAGCTTTATTTATTTATTTTTACTTTTTAATTTCTCAAAATTATTTTGTTCTACGTACATGGGTGTTTTGTCTGCGTGTATGCCTGTGCACTGCTTGCCTGCAGCCTCACAGGCCAGAAGAAGGTTCTGGATCTCCTGAAACCGGAATTACAGAGGATTGTGAGCCGCCCTGTGGTGCTGGGAATTGACTTTGGGTCCTCTGGAAAACAGCCAGTTCTCTTAGCCATCTTTGCAGTCCCATCAACCTTATTTTCTAAGATACTCATGTACTGAATTTGGAGCTGTGCAGGTCTCCTTTCCTGTATGCTGCGATTACAGATACACACCAGCATGCCTGTTGTTGTTGTTTTGTTTGTTTTTGCGTTGTGCTGGTGGTCTGCTCTCAGGTCCTCCAGCTTCTGTGGCAAGTGCTTTGCTCAGTGAACAGGCACCTCAGGCCCAGTTTATGGTGAGGTCTTTTCTTTTTCTTCCTGGGACTAGCTATGTAGAACAGGCTGACTTTGAACTCACATTGGCCTCTGGCTGGTGAGTGCTGGGATTAAAGCTGAGTGCCACCATGCCCGGCTTTTTTTTTTTTTTTTTTAATATGTTTAAGACATTTTTTTAAATTTTATGTTCATTGCTATTTTGCTTTTGTATATGTCTGTGTGAGGGTGTCAGATCCTCTGGAACTGGAGTTGCGAGTTGCCATGTGGATGGTGGGGATTGAACCTGGGTCCTCTAGAAGCACAGACAGTGCTCTAACCACTGAGCCTTTGTTTGTTTGTTTTTGTTTTTTTGACAGGGTCTTGCTACATAGCTCACAATGGCCTTAAGGTGTGCTTTCCATGTGATTAATGGTATTTTTTTGAAACACAAAAATTTTTAATTTAGTGATGTCTAGTTTATTTTTCTTTTGTTGCTTTTCCTTTCATGGACTGCACCTAGAACTTATATTTGGGACTTTGATTCGGTTAGAGTGAATTGTTTTTCTGTTGAGGCAGAGTCTCACCCTGTTGCTCAGGCTGGCTTCAAATTTACAGTAATCTTCTGGCCTCAGTATCCCAAGTACTAGAATTAGAGGGATGAGTCACTTTGTCTGGCTTTGTGAGAGTTACTTATGTAGCTATACAGTTGTTCTAGAATCATTTAATAAACAGGCCATTTTTTTTCTTTATTGAATTTTCTAGGATCCTTGTTGACTTTTTACTGTAAATGGGAAGATTTTGTTTCTGGAGTTTCAATTTTATTCCATCAACATAAATGTCTACTGTTGAGTCAAGTACCATAATCTCGGGGTTAGTGTAGCTTTGTGGTATATTTTGAAGTTGAGAAATGAGAATCTTGTCACTTTATTTGCTCAAGAAGATCACTTTGGTTCTTCTGTGTTCCTTGCATTTCCACATACATTTTAAGATTAGTTTGTCAAATTCTAAAAAAAGGGAAGAAAGGCTGAAGTTTTAATAAGAATTTTATTGCAGCTACACATCAAGGAGGGAGAATATTGCCACATTAACAATGTCAAGAATTCAGAGCCAAGAGTGGGAGGTAGATTTTTGTTTACTTAGTAGTTCAACTGGTGTCAAAGTATGGGTTTAAAATGGTAGAGGGGCTGGAGAGATGGCTCAGTGGTTAAGAGCACTTCTTATCCTTGCAGAGACCTGGGTTCAAATCCCAGCATCCACACGGTGACTCACAACCATCCACAATTCCAGTCGCAGGCCATCAGTGACCTCCTCTGACCCCCACAGGAAGCAGGCACACATATTTTGCACTTATATGCATTCAGGCCAAACATTTATACCCATAAAAAAGGAATAAATGTTTGTTTGTTTGTTTTTGTTTTTTTTTTTTTAAAGAAAGAAAATGGTAGACTGTGCTTAATTACAAACTTACCCTAAAATCTCAAAGGTTTATTGTGGTGTGTATCCAGTGCGAATGAGCTAGGGCTGTGTTCTGACACAGCCATCGTAGGACTCAGGCTTGTGGAGGCTACATTGTCTTACAGCTGAATCATCTGCAGGTCAGGTAGAGAAAGGAGAACAGAGCTGAAGTGCCACATACCCGCTTTTACGGATTTCCTTCAAAATCGATAGGTGAATCTTTTGGCAAACAGCCAAGTGGTTCAAGATATTCAGAGATACTCCTCAGTGTCCATAACCCTGATGGGCTCTAAGGAGCCTAGGAATGTCATGTTGAGAACAGTGACTGAACTGTCTTCATTCAAAACCAGGCGTTGAATTCTGACCCTCGCTGCAAAGTGAAAGGCCTTTAAAGGGGCAACTAGAGGTAACCGTTCTGGTAAGCATGGAGCCTTGGCCTGGCGGGACTGGCATCCTTGGAAGAAGGAAAAGGGCAGAGGTCAATCAATCTCAACCTCTCTCCACATGCACAGAAGAAAGACCACGTGAGCACACAATGAGAAGGCCGCTGTCTGGGAGCCCTCAAAATCTGCCACCAGCCGACCAGTCTTCTGCATCCTGCCTCATAGCCAGATCGAGTGATAAAATAGCTCAGCCACCGAAAGGGGGTGGGGAGGGTCAAGCACACGAGAGCGTTAGGTTGCATTGGATTGTGAAGTGCGCTGAATTCATGTTTGGTTTCAGGCAGGGGATGCACACTGGATGTCTGTAGCACTACAGACTGAACCAAGGACTTGTGCATGCCACACAGGCTCCCTGCCCCTGAGGTACCTTAAAAGGACCACCCATACAACAGTACACTAGCCTCTTTCCCACAGGAGGCTTCTGAAGTTCGGGGGAGGAGCCACATGGCGTCACTGAGATATCTCCGTGAAGCAGTAAACGATGGATCCGGGGCCTTCTCAGTGATCCTTCCCCAGCTCTGACCGTGTTATCAATAGAGCAATCCTGTCAATCAATTGGTAAATCCCGGTGTTGTGTCTCACCACAGCCCCCAGGGACAACAGAGCCAGTTAGCCTTGGGCAGAAACCTGTGAAACCATGAGCCAGAATGAACACTTTCTCATAACAACAACAACAACAACAACAAATTGTTTCTTCCAGGTAACAAAATTCCATGTCACTGTCATAAATCACCCTCCCAACTTAAGGACTTCAAACACCAATAACCACAACCTTTCGTTGTTCTACAGGGTTGGAAGTTTGTCTGGCTTGTTGATCGGGTTTGTGGTGATGGAGCCTCGAGGTTCCCCCTCCAAAGTGCCATGCCGACCTGACTGACAAGTTGGCTCCATGTGGGGCTTCTAGAGAAAGCTTCACACATAGCTGAGCTCCCTCCATGGTTAGTCAACTGGGCGGAGAACATAGCTCCCTCTGCCACTCAGGGAGCTCACCTGTCACCTCTGCTGCCGTTTGTATTAGTAGCCTGCAGTCTTCATTGAGGAGGTGACTTCCTGGGGCCCATCCTGCAGGCTGGTAAGACCCTTCCCTTCTGTGTGTATTACATGTGTTCGGCAGGCTAAAGAACAGCACCTCTGACGTAGAAGGCCCTAATTCTCAGAAGCAGTGACTTTGCAGGAAGATGTATCCTGGAGGACTATCCCCATAGATGTCATTAAGGAAAGGATACTGACACAGGAACATCATCCTGGGCTGTGGCTGTGCCCTAGCTGTAATCAGATGCCCAGTGTGAGACAGTAATGTAGAGGAAGGCCTTTGTTTGTGTCTTTACATGGCCATGAATGATGCTCGTTATCAACTTGACAGGATATGGGTTCACCTAGGCGACAATCATCTAGACATGTCTGGGAGAGATTGCCTAGACTAAGATTAACTGAGATAGAAAGACTAATCCTCAGTGTAAGTGACTCCATTTCATGGGCCAGGATAGACTGCGCACCAGCAGTCATCGCTTTTTACTTCTTGACTCTGTGACCAGCTGCCTTGCTATGGCTGCCAAATCCCTATCATGATGGACTGTGAACCCTTCGAACTGTGAGCCAAAAATAAACTCTTTCTTACTTAAGCTGTGTTTGTCAGATGCATTTTCTCATAACAATGAGACAAGTGACTAAAGCGCCATCATTTGTCTTTTTTTTTTTTTTTTCTCTGTGAGATAAGGTCTCACTTTGTAGCCCAGGCTAGCCTGAAAATCACTATGTAGTATAGGCTGGCCTTGAACCTGTGGCAGTCCTGCTTCAGTCTCCTCAGTGATAAAATTACACATATGAGATATCATACCAGGCATAAATTGTTGGTATAATGTTCTTTTGGAATGTATACAATTTACCCTTGTTCATTCAAATGCTGATTTCTCTACCCCACTATCTGGTTTCAATCTGGACATTGCATTGTGATGCTTATTCTAAGCACCACCTGTCTCAAGTTTGTGTAAACATGCCACCATTTGTTCTCTGTATTGTCAATAAAACAACCAGTCAATGCTGAGCAAGGGGGAGAGTAGGGTGGGACATCCTAGCCCCGGAGAAGAGGAGAAAGAAGCAAGTGGGAAGGGTAGGAGAGGGGAGATTGGCAGGACAGGACTTGAACCGGGAGGAAAGATGAACCCGACCTAAGATATGACTAAAAGCCAGAATAATGTGGGAAATCTGAATGGGAGGAAACTTTTTGGGCTTGGAGGTTTAGAATGGAGTAACTATTGCCAGCATTGTGGTCTAGGTTAATTAAATAAATCCTAGTCTCTGTGTGGCGATTTGGGTATATAGCTGGTTTAGGAATAACTGCTGCTTAATAAAATAATAAATATTAATAACCCACAACAGTAAATGGCCATGGTGTATGAACACTCGTCATGCCAAATTGGGGTCCCTGGCACCCGAATATGACATCATACTAATGAATTATATCTTCAGAGGCCCTGTTTCTAAATCAGATCACATTCTGAGGTGCTGGAAATGAGAACTTCAACATAGCTTTCACAGGGGTTAGAAGAACACGTGATTTATCCCAGAATAGATCCTAATTGTCAAGTGGCTCAATGAACCATTTGAATTCTAGATCTAATTCATCTAGGGAGCTCCTGGTCATGTTGGTGGTGGGGTTGTTGGTTGGTTGGTTGGTTGGCGTCATGGTTCGTGTACAATTCTGGGGCTGGAGTTGGTTTAAATTCTCCTTACCTCTTATTGCTAGTTGAAATGGCCTTGAGAAAGTTCTTAGTTTTTAATTCTCCTCTTCTTTGGCTATGAAATGTGGGTGCTATTACTACGTATGAGACTAGGGTAAAACAGGAATTAGTGACAGGAAAGACCCTCGAATGTGCTGGCTAGTTCTACCTGGGATGCTTAGCTTCAGACATCGAGCTAACTAGATTGGGGTCATCTAGATACCTGAATAAAGAGCCAAGAAGTCTGGGAGAGTGTTTCCAGAGGGGGTGACTGTGTGTGTCTGAGCGGGCTACGTAAAGATGGCTAGCCCTCAGAGCCAGCAGGCTCCATCTCACAAGGGATGCAGAACAAATACGGAAGGCAAACCAAGGTCCCCTCTCCACAGACCTTCCCATGCTTTCCAGCTGGGATGATCTCTTGCCTTATAAATCGGGATCCCGGGTTTGCTAGCCTTTTGGACTCAGGGTTCATGACATTACCCTTTTCCCTGGGTTCTCGGGCTGTGGGGGCTTGAGTTGTGAGTTATCCTTTGGCTTCCCTGGTTCTAAGACTTGGGTTGGGCTCTGGGCATCCTGGGATCTCCAGCCTACAGATCACTGCCTTAAGACTCCTCAACTACTTGAATTTTGTCACCCAATTTCTCTAAATGAATACCTCCTTTGGTTATAATAAAACTCTCATCCAATACTCATAAGGTGGTTTTTGTTGTTTTGAGGCCAGCTCTCAGTATGCATGTTGCCCGGGGTAGCCTGAAGTTCACTATGTGGCGAGCAGAATATTCTTGCAATCAGTTCCTATGACTGGGACGTGGCTGGAAGAAAGCTTGTTCCACTGTGAGCCTGCGCCTGTGAGGCGTGGCTGCCCAGGCTCTCCATCACTGCAGACGTAGCTTGTGTTTGTCCCAGTTGGCTTTCTGATGGATTTCACTGGGTTCACTGGGGGACAGTGACAGGCCTGTGAAGCTGTATACAAGGAGAACCTGGGGAACAGCGTGGGGATGCGGAGGACCACTCAAGCGTTCATGTCATGCTTTGGTTTCCCACTAAGAGAAAACCCAAACCCATTCTACAGACAAGGAAGCTGAAGTACAGAGGGAGAGAGCGACTAACCCAAAGCATATATGTGGACACTAGCAGGCAAACCAGATGACCTTGTCTGGAGACCGCCAGCTCAGGATATTCCAGAACTACTTCCTGGGAAGTCACAAAAGGAAGCTGGCCTCTAGAAGGGAGATTCAAACCTCTTCGGAAAGACAGAAATGTCTCAGTACTGTCTTCAAGCGTGAATTAGCTCATCAGAAAGCCCTTGCGTAATCACTATGACATGTGCTCTGTGCTGTCTGTATGCTATGTGTGCGCATACACACGCATGTGCAAGTGGAGGCAGAGGCTTCTCTTGCTGGGACAAAACAACATCATGACCAAAAGCAAACTGGGGAGTAAAGGGTTTATTTCACTCACAGTTTGTACATGAAGGAAGTCAGGGCAGGAACTGATACAGAATCCATGGGGGAACAATGCTTACTAAGGTCAATGTCGGTGGCTTCCTCAAGAGCTCTCTCCACTCTGTTTCTCAAGACACACTCTCTGAACCTGGGGCTCACTGTTTAAAAGACAGTTGGCCAGAAAGCTCCCAACATCCACCTGTATCTCTCTTGTCGGGACTGGGATTTTCAGCGCACACCAGCGTGCCTGGGTGTTCACCCTCAGTCTGGGAGTCCAAACTCAGTTTCTCAGATTTGCATGGCAAGCTTCTCACTGACTGAACTCTCTCTCTCTCCAGCCCCTACTAGTAAAACCTTTTAGAAAAAAAAAAAAAAACACACAAAAAACTGTTGTTTTAAAAGAGCAAAACTTTTTATTTTGGTAAAAAGGATAATTTTACAAAATAGCATCTGCTTTCATAAAACAAATGACATTTTTACATCAAAAAAAAAGTGTCTTAGCTATACTGTTAGGATAAAGGTTAAGTTTTAAAAGATATTTAATAAATTTAGCTTTTCCCCCATCAAGCTTCCTCCTGTGTTTTCCTCTGATTCTTTGCACAGAGCAGCAGCACTCCGTGAATAATTACATGAGGCTCAGTGTCCTGAGTAAGGTCCCTGAAGAACAGGAGCCCCTGCTCTCTACCCTGCAAGCTGCTGTCACCAGGAAGCCATTTGATAGATGTTCTTTGATGATAAAAAAAAAAAAAAAAGAAAAGAAAAAAACAAACATGAGGACAAAATGGATTTATGATATTTTAGGAAACTACAGGGTGAGATAAAAAGGACTTCAATTGCCTTTCCAAGGACGCAACAGCCGGTCGTATGGGGAGCTGGTGCTGGGACTGAAATCTCTGGCTTTGCGGTCTGTCTCCCTCACCCAGCATTCACGAGGACACAGGAAGGCTGCCGGGGTGGCTTTTTCTGGCTTGGAGGGGAGGATGCTTGTTTACTTAGGTGAGATAGATACAGTGAGATCAACACGAGGCACTTACTTCCAGATGGGAAGAAGAGGCCAACTGAAGAGGGGTTGGGAAATTGGGGGGAGTCAAGTTCAAAGGCAGTGTAAGCCAGAGTAGACATTGGAGGCAGAGACACAGAAAGACTTCTTCCCAGTCCATACGCGCACACTACCTTACACGCCCATGCACACACACGCACATGCACACACGGGCTCTCGCCTCCATAGACTGTGTCTTCTAGAGCCAAATATGGGCATCCCTAGCCAGGAACACAAATTTAGGTCACCCGTAAACCCATGTTCTAAACTGATAACAGTTATAGTAACAGAACAAAGGAAGTTATAAATCAAGGCACTTTTTAAAATACATCTGTGGAACCAGGCAGAGGGGTTAGTGCAAAGCAGAGACATCTGATACAGGCCTCGGGGGACCATCTGAGGACATGCTTGAGCTCCAAGCTGGTGGAAGCTACGGCTCAGTTTCTGCATTCCCAAAGCATTTACCCAGTCATCAGAGACACACTAGGTCACACCCAAAAGTAGACAACAAATGGCTATTTCAGCAGGCTGAAAATAGCCCAGGCTAAATACACTGTGATCCCTACTGTCCACCAGGATTGAATCATTTTAATCATTCAGTTAGTCATTAAGACTTTTTAACGTAAGGATGGCCTCTTTCTGGGGAGGGGGAGTTTCAATGAACAAGAGGCTGACTGAACTCTGGAGTTCCACGCTGGTAGGGCTCATAGGTCTTTAATTAGCAAGGGAGGGAAGACAGAGCATCCATTTAGCTTGGTATCCTTGGATGCCTTCATGAAGCGGGCCACTGAACTGAGGGCGGTCCACAGAAACCAGCCCTGAAGAACTTCCCGGGTGCACACCTTTAAATCCTTCATGTATTTGTGTTCCTGGTGCATGGAAAGAAGTACAGGGAAAGCGCACTGCGGCATCTAGGTGATCTTAGTTACACAAGAAAAGGAAGGGAGAGTAGACTGAGCCTGACAAAATATTTGAAATAACTCGAAGTGGAAACCAAAAGCCTTCCTACAGGTAAAACCTGTTCTAGAGAGTGAGCCAGTAAGACTGAGTAAAAATATGACACTTGCGTTAAAACAACCGCTACAGCTTTTGCCCCCATGAAAGGCTGCTGCAGTGTGTACGGTGTTACAGCCGCTGACAACCTGGCAGAACTCAAGTTCTCTGAACTCAAGAGCTGCCTCTCACAGAACGTTTCCGTTTCCAAGATTGTTGACAGGGGACAAGAAGTGGAGAAAATCAAGCTGAAGGGAGCTTTCCACGCACGGAAAGGATGTCATAGCAGAGATCCCAGGAGATGATGAGACTGCGAGTGAAGCAGTGCCTTCTGGGATGGCTGCTGGCGGCTGCTGTCCTACCTGAGGGGTACGGCGACTGGTCTGCCAGCCTCCCAGGTCACTGTCCTTTCTCTCTGCGGTTCCTTGCTTCCCTCTTGACATTTCAGGGCGTTCTTAGTGACTCAATTAAATAGCCACCACGTTCTGCCCTGTGATGCCCTGTTCCAGCTTAAAGATGGTACAGATGCAAAGATAAAACAGACCTTGGCAAACGCTGCGGAGGGCCCACCCCTGCGCTTGGAGGCTGCCTGTTGTTTGGCCTGCCTTTGTTGGTCTGCGCAGGGAACTAGCGTTGTCAGCTTTGGTGCTCGGTCCGCTGTCCATTCTGAAGATGAGATTGTTTTTAAGACAATCCTAAAACACGGTCACGGGGAGAACAAGCTGGAAAACTGAAGCAGTGAGAGACAGGCTTGGGAGACGGATGGGAAACCTGTCTGGTCTAGGGTCCCCCGGAAAGGGTACAGCATTGACCGTGAAGGTGTGGGTGGCATTAAGACTCTCTTGCTCCTTTTGGGGGAGCCACGGGAACACACACCTCACTGGCCGCTTTCTAACACGACTGTATGACTGTATTTGACTCAGAAGAACCGTTTGACTCACTGATTAATGGCAGCACAGTGATGTTCAGATCCAGCATAGTGATAGGAGCTTTTAACATAATGAAGATTAAATAGATGCAAATGAAGACGGGGGCCCTATTTTGACTCCCTTCATTATAATAGCTAGCTGAAGGCACATCTCCGATGGACCCAAGCTCCTGGGTGTCTTGAGAGTGTGTGTGGGTAGTGCTCCAGGTCCCCAGGGCGCGGATAATGGTGCTGCAGACGGAGTGGCTTCAACAGCAGAAATTTCTCTTGCCTCAGTTCTAGAGGCTTCGGATCCAAAAGCATGGTTGCCTTTCTTCAGAGGCCTTGCTCCTCTGCTTGACTGTGGCCCTGTTTTCCCTGCATCTCCTTGCGGTCCTCCCTCTGTGCGCTTGTCTCTAAACATCCCCCTCCTTAAAAGCATTTGTCGCATGGTGTCAGGGTCCATGTACTGACCTGGTTTTAATGTAGTAGTCTCTTTAGAGATCCTGTCTCTGGTTGTAGTCGCGTTTTGAGATCCCAGAGGTTAGGATGTCAACAGATAGACTCACAAAAGGGTGTTTTACTGAACTAGTGTACTTTTAAGAGACTCTACTAAAGAAATAAAAAGAAAGCTGGGTGTGGGGGGCCACACATGTAAATCCCAGCCCTCTGGGAGGCAGAGGCAGGCAGATCTCTGTGAATTCGGAGGCCAGCCTGGTCTACAAAATGAGTCCAGGACAGCCAAGGCTACTCAGAGAAACTCTGTCTCGAAAAACAAACAAACAGACAAACAAAAGAGAATTTTTCAAATTACAGTGTACTTTTCTTGCCTATTTTAAACACAACCACCTCCATTTTTTTACACTATCCAGTATTCTAGATACAGATGCATAAGTATTTCCTTAACCATTATCTTCTTTTTAATTCCACTTTCTGAATAGGAAAAGCTTCTGTCAGTTTCAAAATTAAAACAGCATGAAAGGTAAATGTTTCAAAGCCTGGGGCTCCTTCCCTGTCCTCGGAACTAACCTCTTTTATTAGCTTCTTGTGTATCTTTCCAGCATTTTCTTATGCAAATAAAAGCAAATGCAAATATACACTCTTATTTCCTCACTTTCTCAGACAAGAAGCTGCCGTTTTCCCTGCTCAGCACCTTACATTCTAAAAACCTGCAGGCATTTCTGGAGCTTCTGCATCGCCAGTATTGTGGGAGCCTTCCCCTCCCCCCATTCTCTCCCAGAACCACAAGACATACAGCTGTGTGTGTGTGGCCGGCCCCTAGTTTTTCCTCTGGCCAGTGTCCTCCACGAGGCTTTTCTAATCTTCTGCTTTTACAAACCGAGGGGCAAAGAATAAACCTGCATATGTCATTTCTCTCCAGGGCAGGTGTATTGCTAAGATAAACTCCTAGAAGTGGGACTGCTAAGGTTTTTGACAGGCACTCCCAGGTTTCCCTGAGGAGGGGGTCCTGCCATCTTGCAGTTCTGCTGGCACAGAGGGTTACTAAGGCCTCACAGCTTCCCACACGAGGGAGTCCAGGGCTGGAGAGGTGGCTCAGTTGGCAAAGTGCTTGTTGTACACGCACGGGTGCCTGAGTTTGGCTCCTCAGCACCCATATAAACGTTGGGAATAGCATGCGCCTATAAGCCCAGTGCTGGGGAGGCAGAGACGGAAGGCTTCCTGGCGCTTGCTAACCGGCAAACCTGGCTGAACTAACGGTCTCCAGGTGCAGAAAGTCTGACACCCCCCCCCCCCCAACACACACACAGTCATCAAGGGTAGGATATTTGCAGTGGTTTGGACATTTAGGTGGTTTCCATTTTTGCTACAGTTAGCAAAATCAAGATAAAGTGTTGCTCATATTTTAGTCATATCCTTCATAAAGTTCTCGGTCGATGCTCTTCTTCTAGAAATACATATGTCTTTACAAGTGTTCCTTTCTACTGGGGGCAGGTTTCTTGGTGTGCTGGCCTTTGAGCATGGGGAGGAGCATCAACTGTCACGTAACAAGTTCAGGGAGCTCATAAAGCCTAGATCACTCTCTGTGAGCACTTTAACGCCGATTTTAAACTTAGCTAAAATCCCTTCAATGACAGCAGTTGATTGTAAGTTTAAAGATTTCTTTCTACTACGGTTAAGTGTGTGTGTGTGTGTGTGTGTGTGTGTGTAGATGATTGCGGGTGACTGTTAATGCCTGAGGCGCATCACCCTTGGAGCTGGAGTTACAGGCAGTTATGTACCGCCTTATATGGGGTTCTGGGACTAAGTACAGGTCCTTTGCAAGAGCAGTAAGCTCTTTTAACACTGAATCGTCTCTCCAGGCCCTGAACTGTAAATTTAAAATGAAGGACTGTTTAGGATAGTTCAAACACCTTAAGCAGTGATAATAAAACTTCAGCTTACTGCCTAAAAATAACAACAGCATGAGTTCAGCTCATGACAGAACATTCTCTCTATATTTATTCTTTATTTCTAAAGCTTTTAATAATACTAATTTCTTTACTTTCTCAGAATTTTAGTAATTTTACCAGTATCAAAAGTAAACAAAACAAAACAAAAAAAAAACAGTGCAGTGAGGCCTGGTCCCACAGGCCGATATCTAATGCCACGACAAAACAAACCAAAATGAAACCAGGCTCCTTCCCTCCCAGCCACTCCAGAAGATGAAGCAGGAGGCTCTCCTCGGGCAGGGTGGTCAGCTGAATGGAGCTGTACTTACATCTTTGATGGTGACTCAGGCCGGCCTCTTCTGCCTCCAGCAGACTCGGGTCTTCCCAGCCCCACACCCTTTCACTTTCCTGGAATAACTCTGGATTCACAAAGGACTGAGCAGAGGTTACCCTCCATGCCCATGTATGCACAACTCTGGCAGCTTGCCACCAGAGGGGCACGCTGCTCACACCTGACTTTCGTCAAGTCGGGTTCATCCAAAGTCCATAGCCTCTATTGGGGATGACTCCTGCTATTATATCATTTAGGCTTGTACATGTGACCATGAAAGCGTCAGAATCTTTTCACCTCCCCCACCCCCCAGCCTTCTGTGTTTTCCTATTCACTACTCCTCATTTAATGGTCTGGGTTTTTTGGGTTGTTGTTGTTTGTTTGTTTCTTCTCATAGTTTAGCTTTCCTGGCTTTCCATACAGCTGGAATAATTCAATACAAAGTCTTTCTTTTTTTTTTTTTTTTTTTTTTTTCCATTTGACTTTTTTCCTGTCATAATGTTTCCTCATAACTCGAGAGTTCTTTTTTTTTTTTTTTTTTTTGTTTCTTTGTTTGTTTGTTTGTACTGCATCTGATTCCATTGTCTGGATGTGTTACAGTTTTTGTTTTTAATTTTTTAAAGTTTTTTAAAATTATGTGTAGAGGTGTTTCCCCCGCATGTTTATCTGTGCACCATGTGTGTGCAGAGCTAGCTGGCCAGAAAAGGATATTGGATTCCCCGGGACTGGAGCTACAGATGGTTGTGAGCCACTCGGAAGGTGCTGGAAGTGGAACCCCTGTGCCCTAAAGAGCAGCCAGTGTGCTTAAGAGTTTAGCCATTTCTCCAGCCCCATGCTTCCGGAGTTTTTATAATTGTGAATAAACTTGCCAAAAACATTCATGGACAGAGTTTTGAATGTAAATTTCAACTCACTTGGATATATACTAAAGAGTGCAATCGCTAAGTTTAATGGTCAGAACATGTTTAATTTTGTGAGGAATCACCGAACTGTCTTGTGTATATGTGTTCATGTACACACATGTGCAGGTATGTGGGTCCATGTGCATGGGGAGGACAGCCATCACCCCCAGGTGATAGACAGGTACAGTCCACCCTCTTTTTTTTTTGATGGCCTGGAACTCACTAAGTTGGCTAGGCTGGCTGTCCACCTGTCTCCGGCAGAGCTGGGATTACAAGTGTGTGCCGCTGTGTTTGGGTTCTGGAGGCAAAAACTCTTCAAACCGAAAGGCAAGAACTTACTGATTTCTCCCCCATGTCAGTGATTGGAATTCCAGTTGCTCCACGGGCTCATCAACACTTGGTGCTATCAGTATTTTGAGCTGTGGCCATTCTGATAAGCGAGTCCTGATGTTTGTTGTTTTAACTTGCAGTTCTGTAGTGCTATATTTAATGCCTTCTCGTGTTTATTTCCCACCCATATACCTTCTTTGGTGAGGTCAGGTGGGCTGTTATGCCCACATCGTTACACCGATTTTACTTTCTTGGGAGCTGTTCTCTTTTTCTAAAACAATGAGTTCTTTTGGGTTTGCTTGTTCAGCATCGCATAAAGCAGTATTATGTTCCTGATAAATATTGTCTAGAGTTCTAGCACTTTGGGAACTTATATAAGCGACGTGAGGCCCTAGAAGCAACAGGCAGTTAAAAGTTTCATCTTCGTGGTGATGAAAGACAGAGATAATGCTACCAGCCTCCCTCCTTAGAGCTTTTGGCCAACCTGCCATCATTCCACTGTCCCCAGGGGACCTCTTACTTTTTTCATCTCAATATGACTGTGACTTTCCCTTCTTGATCAGATGCAGAAAATCACAAGTCATAGCTCATCCAGCATAAGATCCTGTTGGAGATTATCTGCTTCAGTAGTTTGCGTACCTCTAAGAAAAAAAAAAGAAAAATCTACTTAAGCTGTGACAGATTTCATGACTTAGGAATCCGCTGCACTGGCTTCTTACCATTCTGAGGGGTTTTATCTGTTGTGATAGATTTGGTCATTTCGCTGCCTTCAGCTGTGTTGCCAAAGGATTCTTTCACATGTATCTCAGTAACAAGCTCTAAGGTAGCCTTAACTCTCTCCTTGGATCCCATAAAGGCACTTGATTGCTTCACTGAAAGAAGCTATGGAAATCTGTTGACATTCCTTTGAAGATAATGATTTGCTTCATTAATAGCATCTACGTACCCACCGTCTTGTTCTCTTGCCTGCCTGTACATGCACTGCCTTAGCATTTCAAATAGTGGTTAAACACCACTTGGAAAATACCAACAGTGCACATCCCTCAACTTAAGTGGGAAGATTACAGACAGCTGCTCCCAAGTACAGTCACCTCTCCACCAACCAACCACAGTGAAAAAGCCCTCGAGCTGGGCACAGTGGCTTTACAGTTGTGGTCTTATCTCCTTGGGAGTATAAGGAAGGAGGTTTGAATCCGAGAGTTGAAGGCAAGCCTGGGAACCCTAGGCCTTGTCTCAAAAATCAAACCACCAGGCCGATTGTCATCACTGTAGAAGTTGCACCTCGGTGTCAGAGACATTAAAATGTAAAAACAAACAAGCAGACAGGCCTTGGACTCAATGAATCTGTAACTGTCACTTATTCACTACAAGAAACAGACATGGTGAAAGCCAATAGTCCCTTGTTTATTAAAATATGCTGAAAATTATGAATATTCTATTGGACTGATCTGCAGTTAGCATCACAATTGCGGTAGAGTTTTTTACGTTTGGTTTTTAATTTTTGTGTGGACTCTAACAGACTCATGGATTGCCATAGATTTAACTGATTTCAGCTATCCATAATTATACAGAAAGGGAGAGATAGATAGATAGAGATATACAATGTTCAGATGATATAATTTGACCAAGCCTGCCTTTAAATTTGCTTCTTTGCCTTGTCATATTTACCCTGACATTTAAACGACATTCTTGATTCCTAAAAACATTAAGTTGCCTCAAGCCTACTTTTCTCTCTACCACGGGATGTGACGTTAAGTACTTTTAATGTTTATGAGGATTAAAGACCAAAATCTGGGCACACAGCAAGGTTCTAAATTAGAGTGTTCTTTTTAGTTCCTGTGCAGTCAAGATGACAGCACTACTTTACCAATTTGATGGCAAAGCTAGAAAACATATCTTTCCTGGAAATCGTGAGTGTTGGTTTTTCCACATGTAACTGATATTCCAATCTAATTCTAAAACCCTCTGTATTCTGATCTAATAGATGAGTTTTAATGTTTTCTACTTGTAAATATCTACTTAAAGCTAGCTTTGCTTTTATAACCTCTTTTTTCATCAGTCACTAATCTGTAGTGATTTTATCAACACTCAAATTTCCTGAAAGAGATTTAGAGAAAGTTCACATTCTTCACATTCTCCACACTTGTGCCTATGGCAGCAGAGTTCACAATAGCTAAGTGCGGAAGTAAATTTAGTATCCAGCAGCAGGTAAACAGATAACGAAGAGTAGAGCATGCATACAATGGAATATTATTCAGCCTTAAAGGAGATTCTGACATACCACAGCATAGATGAACCTTGGGATAATGAACCAGTCACAGAACACAGAGGCTGTATTTCCATGAAATTCAGTTAGACAAAAATTCAAATAGACAAGAAAACAAAGCAGCGGCTGCTAAAGGGATGTAAATGGACAGTTATCACCTCATAGGTATAGAGTTTTACTTTTGCAGAAAGAATTCTGAAGCTTGGCCACACAAATTGTGGGCACACTTTATGCGTAGTACGGAAGTATGCATTAAAATGAATATGGTGGTGTTTGTCGGTCAGCTCTCCTATTGCCGTGGCAAGCACGCAGGGCACAGGCGTCTTGTTCGCTGTCACATGGCAGTCTGGCTTTGCTGCCTTCTGGCTCACGGCAAGCCTGAGGTGCTCTGGAGGAAAAGGGCTGTTCACCTCTCTTCCTCCAACCAGGCCCCACCTCCAAATAGCCCATTTGGGTATGGCAGTGTTTATCAACCTGTGCGTCAGGACCCTGTGGGGGCCCAACAACCTTTTCACGGGGATTGCATATCAGATGTTTACATCATGCTGCATAACAGTAGCAAAATTACAGTTACGAAGTAGCAACAAAATTTATTTCACAGTTGGGGCTCACCACAACATGAGGAACTCTATTAAAGGGTTGTAGCAACAGGGCAGTTGAGAACCACTGGGCTACGGACTCACCAGTGGGTTAATCCGTAGATAAAATGAGCATCTTCATTATGGGGTCCCCTCTCCATTCCACTGATAGGTTGGTACCTTCACCACGTGGCCTTTGAAGCCATTTTATATCATAACCATCACTGATGGCTACTCTTACCTTTTACTGTATTAACACATTTAAAATATTATATTTGCACTGGTAGGGGACCGAGACTGGTTATTTCTCCAAAGATTACTTTTATAATGCAAAAGGTGCTTTTGCCTTTCCAAGTTTTCAGGAGTTACATGGAAGAGGGAGCCATGATTAATATCCCCACAACCCACTGAGCAAAGTTTGCAATGAAGTGTTACAGATCTTTTATCATCAATGGCTTCTTAATCTGGGGACCCATTGTGTTTTAGATCTATTGATGCATTGCTGAATGAGATTGTGTGCAAAATCGCATGGGTATTTGCATTACAGCTCCCCCACAGAGAAAGGTCATGGCTTACATCAAACTCTCAAAATCTATGTGCCCCTAAAAGAACACAAAAGCTATTATTCTGCAGAAATAGCAGTCTTCAAAAGTGACTTTAGCTATTAAATAAACATTTTGCCCAATAAAAACACAAGTACAAAATATGTAATGTGCCAGGCAGAGCTAAAATTTGAAAATAATTTGAAATACATCAAATAGACTAAATGTGAAAATGTATCAGATAAACATGAAATTTGGTCCTATATTTAAGAAGTTAATTCCCTGAATACAACATTGGCTTAATTATACCTGCCGTGAAACCAAATGAGGCAAGGTGTGGTGGTGATGCTTGTCATATAAGCACTCAGGAGGCAGAAGGAAGATCACAAGTTCAAGACCAGCCTGAGTTTCGTAAGGAGACCCCTGTCTCAAAAACAGGGGCTAGGTTCTTTCGTCTGATGTTTTAGCAGGGCTGCAGATTTTGTTACCTCTCTGAACATCACTGTGCTTCGTAGTAGCACTTCGCACCTTTAATCCCAGCACGCAGGAGCCAGAGGCAGGCAGAGCTCTGAATCTGAGGCCAGCCTGGTCTACAGAACAAGTTCCAGAACAGCTTGGGATACACAGAGAAATCCTCAAAAGAAAAAATCAACCAAGAAAGACAAAGATCTAGTAAACAAGTCTGATGGCAAGGCCAAAAAGTGGTCCAAAGGCAAAATTTGAGACAAGCCCAACAATCTAGTTGTGTCTGACAAAGCTACTTGAAATAAATTCTACAGGGAAGTCACCAAGTGTAAGTTCATTACTCCTGCTGTGGGTTCCATGAGAGGAAAGATTCACCTTTCTTTAGCCATGGAAGCCCCTCAGGAGCTGCTTAATAAAAGACTTTATCAAACTGCTTTCAAAACACAGAGCCCAAGTAACTTATACCAGAAACCCACGTGAGGTCGAAGACAACTTGCAGGAATTCTGTCTACCATGTGGGCTCCAAGAATCAAACTCAGGTCGCCAGGTTTCATGGTACCCATCTTTATCTACTGAATTGTCCTACTGGCCCCAATATTTTACCTGGCTTTGGTATAGGAGAAACTCAGTAAAGATTAACAAAACCTTTTAATAATCCCAAACTCCGGTTTCTACATAAGCCTTAGCCTGAGATAAATTTTTAGATAGGTGATGGATGATAGATAGATAGATAGATAGATAGATAGATAGATAGATAGATAGATAGATAGATGATAGGTGACAGATGGATCGATGGATACAAGGTAGATAGATAGATAGATGTGCAGACACACAGACAGACAGATGTCTTAGTTATAATAGACCAAGGGTACTGAGGGTCTTACTACCCTCTTTTGTGGTCCTATACGACAGCATAAGCTAAGCAGGAAAAACTGAGACTTCAGGATGCTGGAATAATTCTCCTTCCAGAATGAAGAGAAGGTGCAAGCAAGCATCACCGAGATTTCCTCCGAGCTCCATGAGTGCTTAGGGTTAGAAGGGAGGTAGGAGGGCACCTTGGGAACAAACCAGCACACTATGAGGGAATTCTTAGTGCTTGGAGCAGCTGACAGAGCAGTGAGCCAGAGCCAGAGCAGTACAGTCACCTGTCAAATATTTCACAGAGGGCATTTCCTAAGCACATGGCTGCATGTGACCCAGTTCTCTCAGATGCTGTGGGGTGACGTTGGGTTGACTCAGTGGCTCTTACTAAAGAGCAGCTCTTCAGCTGATGATTTCGAGGAATGTCTGATAATGATTGATGGATGGTGAATATTAGCTGCAAACTGGTTAGCACTGAAATCACCTTTAAGCAATAATTAATTAACAGGCTCTGGTAGAGTGAATTCAGGACGAACCACAAATTGACTGTGTAAGCACCCAAGAACTTGCTGGGATGAATCGGAGTGAAACAGTCAGATAATGTAAAAAAATAAAAATAAAAAAAATAGAATGGGGCTTAAGGGGCTGGTGAGATGGCTCAGTAAGTAAAGCCTGCAGCTGCCATGCCTGATGACCTGAGTTTGATTTCCAGAACCCACAGGGTGGAAGAAGGGAGTCGGCTCCTGTAAGTCATCCTCTGACTTCCGCATGCACGCTTCGGCATGCATATGTCCACGTGAACAAGTCTACATACACACAGAGACAGATAGATAGATGGGTACATGATAGATAGGCAAAGACAGACAGATGATAGGTGGATCAATGGATAGGTAGACATACAGACAGAGTGACACTAAAATTTAAACGGGGCTTCAAGGCTGGGGGTGGAGGAGAGTGCCTGACAGTCGTGACGCCTTGAGTATCATCCTTGCACCACAAAATAAAGTTTCATTCAAGAACTTATTAAACATTTAAAAAATTATTAATATAAATTAAAAAGAATACAAGCCAGGGTTGGGGAGATGCAATTAAGAGCACTGGCTGCTCCTCCAGAGAACCCAGGTTCAGTTCCCAGCACCCACTGGATGGTGCACAGCCATCTGTAACTCCAGTTCTTGGGACTCTGACATCTTCTTATGGCCTCCGTGGGCACCAGTCACACATGTGGTGCACAGACGTACAAAACACCCAAACAAATAAAATAATATTAATAAAGTGAATAAACTGTAATTAGTAAAATTAAATTTTAAAATAATATTAATAATGTAAACATTACAGAAAACACACAGGTTGGCTGTGGTGGTGCACCCCTTTGATCCCTAGCATTTGGGGGGTTGATCTCTGTGAGTCTGAGGCCGGCCTGACCTACATAGAGAGTTCCAGGCCGATCAGGACCACTGTATAGTGAGATTCTGTCTTTAAACAAATGAACAAACAAATAAATGAAAATTCGAAAGTAAAAAGAACACAAATTAAAAACTGACTGAGTCACATATATTGATGATGAGTTTAAAAGATCTCACATAAACTTCACAAATACCTTTGATAATTGTCATTTTCATTAAACTTGCCTAAATTTAAACCCCTAAGTCAAGCCATCTTCCATGGACTCCCAGGTCACTGGACTGAGACCGTAAAACGTGATCCGTGCAGGCCATCCTAACAACTCGGAGAGTGAAGCGTGGTTTCCAAATCGCCTGCCAAAGCTGCAGGCACCATCATCACACAGACCAATCACCACCCCTTTTTAAGCAGTGAAACTCAGCAAGGGGGTGACAAAAACGTAATAAAACTGAACTAAAATACATGTAGGCTGGAGTGAAACATGTTTTCAAGTCGGGGGAGGCATTACTGGGAATGTGTACAACTCAGTATCTCTGATGGAAGGAAAAATGAAAATCTCCTAATTCCTTGTGTGTGCTTTCCTGCCGTATGTGTTCATTTTTGTGTGTTCAGGGAGAGGTTAGCGGTCGATACCAGGTTTCTCCTTAGCTACTTTCCACTTTATTTTATTTTATTTTTTTTTTGAAACAATGTGTCTCCTTAAACTTGGGACTCGTTGGATTCTGTTAGATTAGCTGACCAGCAAACTCATGTCTGGCCTCAAACTCACAGAGATCCTCCTGCCTCTGCCTCCCTAGTGCACCATGCCTGGCTCTTTTTTATTTTTTATTTTTTGGTTAGGGCTTTAGTCTTAAATAGTATTGTTTCCGATTTAGAAGCAAACCAACCTGCGGTCCCCTGGCCTTGCCCAGTGATCCGAGTTACCCTAGCAGCTTGCATGTTCTCAGAGAGGGGAGCTGTTGGTCATTGACTATTACTGTAAGCCATGTCCAAGGTGGGCCATCGCCCCGGCAGCTTCTAGTCACTGTGGGTTAGCGTAACTGTCCCACTGAGACTAGTTCTCTTTAAAATATCAACAAAGCTCAAAAAAGTTACTTGTTCACTAGTATTTGTAAGATGGAGACGTGAACACACCAAATACCAGTTTTCTTCTGCCTTGCAGAATGTGTTCTAAAAAAAAGCGGGCTTCAGAATTTCCATGATCTGTGTAGCTCTTAAGTATGATTGAAACCTCTCTCTTCAGCAAAAGGCAAGATCTCTGTCAGCTCAAGACCAGCCCAGTATACAAAGTGAGTTCCAGGCCAGCCAAGGCTACAGAGTGAGACTTGGCCAATAGTAAATAGGTAGGAATGGCTTTAAGTTGTCATTAGTAAAGAACAGAAACAAGAAAACATTTGCTTTCTAGGATGTTTGTGCTTTTTTAGTTTTAGTTTCTTTAGATAGGGTGTTGCTGTGTAGCCCTTGACTGTTCTAGAACTTGCTGGTTTTCAACTGTTTTTTTTATGGGAATCTTTTTGCCTCTGCCTTCTAAGTGCTAGGATTATAGACATGCACTGCCTTACCTGGCCACAGTTTTCTGAGTTGGAGGAAAAACTTATTAGAGTCATATTTTTCTCATCACACAGGGTTTGAAGATCGTTTGAGGTCAGTGTTTGAGGTCAGTCTTCATTTCTATCCTTCAGTTAATCATTTATTTGCCTTTTTATTTTTTAATGTGCATTGGCATTTTACCTGCATGTATGTCTATGTGAAAATGTCAGATCTTGGAGTTACAGATGGTTGTGAGCTGCCATGTGGGTACTGGGATTTGAACCCCAGTCCTCTGGAAGAGCAGTCAGTGCCCTCAGCTGCTGAGCCGTCTCTCCAACCCCCTCAAGCCTAGTGTTCTAATACATCCTTGGATACTGGTTCAACTTCCCCACGTCTCCACTGCCAACCCCAGCAGGGACCCTTCTGTAGCCACACAGCCCTCACAACCTGGTCACTACACAGTTACATGAGCCCTTCAGCCATCCGCCCACGCCCTCTACATCCCCTCCAGGATTTTCTTACTGCACTTATTTTTGTGCTTATTTTTTTTTTTGCATTGAAAATTATTACACTCATCTATGGAAATGAAAATATTTTTCATTATGCTTTCCAGTGGAGGTGTTAGGACTGTTGAATCACAGGTGGTACATATGCGTGTGTTCGCATGCAAGTGTGGATGTGTTGGTGGGATTATAGTTGTGAAGGCACGGTGCTGTATGTGTAGAGGTAACCTCAGGTATTGAACCTTTCCTTCCACCTTGCTGGAGTTGGGTCTACCTTTTGGTGGCCACTAGCCAGCATGAAAGCTCTGTGGCTTCTGTCTCTGCCTCACATTTTGCCCAAGCACTGGGGTCACAGGTGAGCGCTGCCAGGTGGGTTCACATGGGGTGGTGGTGTGAATGAAAATGGCTCCCAAGGGCCCATAGAGAATGGCACCATTAGGAGGTGTGGCCTTTTGCGGGAGGTGTGTCACTAGGGGGTGGGCTTTGAGGTCTCAGAAGCTCAGGCCAGGTTTGGTGGTTCATGGTCCCTTTCGCTGCCTGCAGATCAAGATGTAGAACTCTTCTACTTCTCCAGCACCATCTGCTTCCCGCCATGATGATAACGGACGAAACCTCTGAACCTGTAAGTTCTGAGCCCCAAGTAAATGCTTTCCTTTGTAAGAGTTGCCATGGTCATGGTGTCTCTTCACAGCAATAAAATCCTAACTATGACACATGGGCTCTAGAGATTTGACACTGGTCCCCAGGCTTACCCATTGAGCCACCTCCCCCAGCCCAGATCCATCGGTAGTTCTTAAATGACACCTGTAATCAGAGGGGCTGGTGAGCCAATTAATGGAGCAGACATGCTTTTAACACAGTAATTGGCCTAGACACTTACAGCACACATTAACCGTCTACATCAAATGCCCCTACTATGAGCTTCCACCTGGCCCTCTCCTGTTTTTCCCCTCTGGATTGTTTTCCCCTGCTTGCTATAGAACAATAATAGGGCAATGCTTGGATTTAACTCGAATTATATAAGGAAAAAAATGCCAGACCTTCTATTCCATAATGTCTACCGTGGGAAAAAACCGCTTCTACCGTATGAGACAGTTGTCCACATACTCACTGTGAGACACTTGCTCTGGGCTAGGCTTCAAGCTAGACACTGAAGATACAGACACGGCCACATTGGGTGTCCAAGAGAAACACTGTCTGTCGCCTTTCGTTTCTGAGTGTTCTGGCTAATTCCCAAGTGACTCTGGTAGACTCCGCAGATTCACAGATCTCTGAAAACACCTCACTAAACATCTGGAATGTTCTTTTGTCTGTTCATTTGTGCTTCTCTTTGAACATTAAAGAAACATTTTTTGTTTCATTAAAGAAACATCTTTTGTTTCTTTTCCCATAATTGCTCCCCCCACCCCACCCCCTGTTTTTTTTTTTTAATGCTAAGGATTGAACCCCAGGCTTCATGCATGCTCCTCCACTGAATTTTACCTCTAACCACTCGTTTTAAATGCTTTATTTATTTATTATTTTTGATATAGAATCTCAAGCATTCCAGATACCACCGTGCCTGGTTTCATGCAGTACCAGGCCTTGAACCTAGAGCTTCGTGTGTACAAGACACACACTCTCCCAATTAACCTGAATCCCTCAGTCTCATCTCTCACTTTTTTTTTTTTTACAGATTTTTTTCTAAGATTTATTTATTTATTTATTATGTATATAGTGTTCTGCCTGCATGTTTGCCTGCAGGCCAGAAGAGGACACCAGATCTCACTATAGATGCTTATGAGCCACCATGTGGTTGCTGGGAATTGAACTCAGGACCTCTGGGAGAACAGTCAGTGCTCTTAACCCCTGAGCCATCTCTCCAGCCCTCACTCATCTCTCATTTAAGACAAGAAATATTCTCCTCTTCAGAGATTACCAGTTAAATAAATTTTTTTAAATGGCCTCATTACTAAAGCATAAACATTTATTATACATGTTCCTTATTCTTTCACTGCCATTCAACCATGGAATGAAATCCCTTATAACATTAAGAGTTTCGCTACTGCTATGCAAAAGTTCAGGTGTCGATGTCTGCTACTCTGATCTGCTTCTTCCTCCACACCTCAGGGCACTTGCTTTTGGGAGGAAAGAGACATTTAGCCTTTCTAGCCTAACTAAAGGCCCATATTCTGACCTGGTGTAAGCGTTACACCTGATGTGGTGTAAGCGTCTGGCAGGATGTTCACTACTTTGAAAAATTCTGAAAATAAAGTGAGTCGTTCTGTTCTGTGGTACTGGGGCTTGAACCTGAGTCCTCAAGCACAATACTCTATCAATGAGGCATATCCACAACCCTGAACATAAGTTTTAATCAAGGACAACATGAAATAATATTGCAAGTAAACTCTCAGGACCAAGTTCATACTCACATTAAACAAATGATTTGCTGGATTTTTTTGTTTGTTTGTTTAGGTTTTAGTTAAAAAATTTTTTTTTTTATTTTGTGTCTGAGTGTTTGCCTGCATGTATGTGCGCTATCTTCATGCAGTGCCCTCAGAGGCCAGGAGAGGGAGTTGGATCAGTTGGAACTAGAAGTACAAATGGTTGTGAGCCACCATGTGGGTGCTGGGAATTGAACCTGGGTCCTGGGAAGAGCAGCCTATGCTCTTAGCCTCCAAACCTTCTCTCCAGCCCTGATTCGTTTTCTAATGAGACAGCGTATTATGTTGCTGAGGATGGTCCCAATCTCCTGAGCTCAAGTGATTTTCCCTTTGAGAGTCCTGAGTGGCGAGGACAAGCAGCTTAATTTGCTCATTTTCTTACTTCAAGTTTGATAATGCAACCTGCTTCCCCACCCCCCAGCCCTGTAGTAAAGTCTTCTCCAGTGAGTTGTGAGGTCTCTTGTGTCAGAAGGCTGACAGTGGCCTCCAGATTCCCATTAGACACTGTGCTTTTGAAAGCTATGCTAACTGAAAGCCTCTTCGCCTTCAGAGCTGACTAAAGGGAGGTCCTTGTTCACGCCACAGAGAGGAGCTCCAGTCTCCTGCTGTCTTCACTGGAACCTCTATTCTCCACACTGAATGGGGGTGGGAGGTCTGTGACATGGGAAAATACGGGAGGAGACCAAGTGTCTTGGCTAACAATCCAAGTAGCCACAACAAAATTTTTTTGAGAGCAATTAAAAAAAAAAAAAACAAAACAAAACCCTGTGTGTTCTGTGTCTTGAGTGGAAGACACTTTCCCGTGTTATATTTAAAATGAAAACTGTCGACCAGAGCACTGTTCTAATAAGGCAGCTCCAATGCCTCTTAGTTCACTGGGGTCCTCCTGAGAATCACCCCGGGGTGCCTATTCACATGAGCAAACAGACAAAATCTAAGACAACACTATCTCACAAAACCAACAGTGTTGATTATTTGGGAACAGTGCACACCATTTTGGGAGCAAAAGACAAAGACGCGTTTCATTCTTGGCCATTGGAAAGTGAGAACTGTTCAGGCTGAGAGCTTGCTCTCGCTGCATTATTCCCTGGACAGAAACGTGCTCGCCTGGAGTCAGGCATGATGTGGTTGGGAAGTGTTTTGTGTGCTTGATGTCCATCTTCATGTCTTCTGGAGACCATTGCTGGTCCCAGCTCTCCTGGCGGCAGCTATATGAAAGTGTATCTTGTGCAAGACTCCAGGCTGACTCCAGCTCATCAGCCTCTGACCCTGCACCTTGAACGGATTCAAGAAAGGGCTGTGTTAGGATGAGAGCGGGGACCGGGCCGGTGCATGACGCGTGTCACGATAGCCAAGAATGCTGTGATTCCATCTTTCCCTCCTCCTTCCTTCCTAATCTAAGAGCAGATTTGTTTTTGTCTTGGTGGAAAATGATTGCGGTGCCTTTCACTGCTCAGCTCTATTGAACTTAAATTTCGCTGACCTCTTTCTCGCTATGGACCCTACTTTCTTACCTGGTGGAGTGTGGGACTGGATGTCCCACCCCATCAGCTTTGTTCGTCTATGCCTCTTATGTCCTCTGCCAGCTTATTTCTGTATGTACGGAAAGTGGAAGGAAGAGCCCCCGTGAAGAGTGTAGCACGGAGCTGCCATGCACAGTTGTGCGAGTTCTATAGCCTATAACCAGTTCAACCATATGTGGGGGCCTTAAGCTTTTCTCCTAAGCTTGCCTACACATTTGCATGTCAATATGAATAGAGATTTGTTTTTAAGTGAACATTTCTTGACTTGGTTAGCAGATTAACAGGTCGTTTAACTTTCTTTACTTAAAACTAATATTTCACTAAGAAGAAAAAAAAAAAGATGAACCTTGAAGCACATCCTCTTGTTTTGGATAACCTAACTGAGCACAAATGAAGTCAATAATGTATTGATAAAACAATACACACACACACACACACACTCAGAGAAGTGAGGTGAGATCTCTGCCCCTCTTTCAGCTGCCACAGAAGTCGCACCTAAACCCCGCAGCTCTGCCACCGCGGCAGTCAGTGGCGGCCTGCTCCTCTCAACGCTGTAGTCAGGCATCCCGGTGGCAAATGACCAAGCTCTTGTCACCATGTGTGTGTCTAGTCTGTTCGGCCAGGGCACCTCATCTGCCAGGGAGCTAGAGCCTCTCTTTAATGTCCTATACTGAGGCAGAGGCCAGCACATACCCACCTCTCTGTCCCTGAGCCCATAATACAGCAGGAGTGATTGACAAATAGAAGGTTATCTCCAAAGCCAAGCAAAGCCAAGCCCACTTTGCCCTTGCAGAAATGACAAAAACAAGCAAAGGCCAGCTATGGAGCTGCAGTGTGTTTGCCATAAAAAAATGAGGTTTTGACGGCAGGCAGAGCCTTCTGTTCTCAGAGAGCAGCAGTCCAAGCCCTCACAGGTGATTTCCCGCCTGGCTACATGTTCATCGCCTGCACTTCAGTCTCCAGCTGTCCAAGAAGGGACTTGACTGTATTCTTCTCCAAGTCTGTCTTGGCTGTCTATCCTGTGTGCCCCGTGGGTGTGTTCAGACCTGTCTCCAAAGACAAAGTTCATGTTGTCATAGTGAAGTCATTGTCATATCTGGGTTGTCACAGTTTTTTAAGCGTTCATTGCTGTCCCGAGGGCCTCGAGGCGCACAGGGTCCTGGCCCCAGCTCTGTGACTCTGCTCCCAGCAGGGAACCTTTCACCAGCTTCTGTTTCTCTAGCTGCACCTCTGCACAGGTGTGGGTCTAGAGGTGGGTCCACTTGGCTGGCCCCAGCCCCAGCTTGGCATTCAAGGCCCCTGACACTTTATAGAGAATCTATCTTTGGAGTCAAGCCCAGTCACTCTAGTGCTGTGTCTAATTAATGATGAGGTCTCAAAGGCTTCATGATCCAGTTACTTTATTCTCAATATAGCCTTTAAACAAACCTTCCAGTGCAGAGGGTCCTGAACAGATGCATCCATCTGCAAACCCCAGTTTTCCAGCAGCCCACTGTACCTTAGCACAGGGGCTCACCACCTTACTCACTACTTAGAGATGAGGCAGTGCTTAGCAGAGTCTGAGGACTGACTCTGTGTACAGAGAAAAGCTGACCTCTAGGTGAAGGAGCTTGAGGGAGCGCTGCTCCAGAAACAGCTCCCCAAGGTTGGAGAGATCCCAACCTCCACACAGACCAACAAGAAATCCCAGAGTTTTGGCTGGTGTGGTAGTAGTGGTGCTCGCCTTTCATCCCAGCACTCGGGAGGCAGAGGCAGGTGGATCTCTGTGAGTTTGAGGCCAGCCTGGTCTACAGAGTGAGTTCTAGGTCAGCCAGGGCTACCCAGAGAAACTCTGTCTCAAAAGACAAAAAAAAAAAAAAAAAGTTCATGCTTCTGTAAGTCCACGGGAGAAAGCTAACTTAACAAACTTGCTATCTCTCCAAGTCCCCTGTAAGTTATGGAAATGTCTTCTTGGACAAACGTCCTGCAGCCGACATCTCTTACTTGGGTCTCACCGACTAGGGGTCCTGATCCACAGCCTCGCAGAGGCCTGTGGGTTCCACAGCCGCAGCCTGGGCCTGTCATGATGCTCAAGCTCCCGAGCCTCACTCAGAAATACAATTTTCCAGTGGCAAGCCCAGACTACGCCTTATACACACTGATATAGAAGACTTTTGCTTTAAACAGAAGCGGGGGGGTGGGCTGGGGGCAGAGCCATGTGAAGACCATAGCACTCACTTTATTAAAGCAATAAACAAGACCAGGAGTGCCATCATAGGGGCTGTGACCCCAGCACCAGTCTCAGCTAGACGGTGAGTTCAGGTCAACTCAGGCCAGCTACATAAGACCTTGTCTCCAAAAACAAAACAAAACAAAACAAAGCATGAAATCCTTTCTCAAAAAAACACCCCCCAAACAAACAAACAAACAAAATAAAACAAAAACTCCAAAGGTTGGAAATGTATACTCAGTGATAAATACGTTCTGGACACGTACAATGCCTTGCTCATCTCCAGTCCAGAAAGAAAAGGGTGGGGAAGAGTGAGAGAGAGGGGTGAGTGGACCGAAGAGATATATTTATTTGATTTACTTTATGTGATCCGAGGCATAGTTTTGAGGTTTATGAGGTCCTAGTGGGAGCTGTTCCACTCCTAAAGTGGGCCTTTCATTCTCCCATGGTGCTGATATTTCTAAGTGTGGCTGTGGGCCTTGGGTGTGTAATTTATGTCAACCTAAGGTCACTGCTCTCAGGTTGCTTTGCTGGAGCCAAATGTACAGCTACTGATACGACACAGCTTATACCTGAGCGGAAGGACCGTCAGAGCTAATTTCAACACGATTTATAACAACCGTTTAGAGAAATTTATTATTGACTAAGGGAAATCAGTAAGATTTTATCATTCAATAGATTCCACACCTGAAAACCATGAAATACGTGTATTAATGTTTATTGATCCTTTCGGCTGCTGATCCGAAATCTCACTATAACAGTACAGAAACAGACCTGTAATCCCAATACTCGAAGGGCGGAGGCAGATGGATCAGGAATTTAAGGCCATTCGCAACTAACCTAGCAAGTTGTAGACCAGCCTAGTACATGACACTCTCTCTCTAAAGAAGCCAGACGAACAGTGGACAAGATGCTAGATTTGGGAACTAGAGAGTTCAAGTGTGGGCATTCAGCAGTTAAAAGTGGGTACAGTTTTCTGGGCAGTGGTAGTGTGTGCCTTTAGTTCCAGAACTCAGGAGGCAGAGGCAGGCAGATCTGTGAGTTCGAGGTCACGCTGGTCTATTGAGTGAGTTCCAGGACAGCCAGGGCTACACAAAGAAACCCTGTCCTGAAAAACAAAAACAAAAATGGATTCAGCTCCTGTAGGTTGAACCACTCAGTTCCCAGCACCCACAACAGGCAGCTCATGACTGCTTATAACTCCGGTTCTTATAACCCTCTGGCCTTAGTGGGTACCTGCACTCGTGTGCACACACTCCGACATCCACGCATGTAACCTAAGATGGAGGAATTTAAAGTGGCAAAATGACCCACATCAGCTCCCAGCCAGCTGCCATGTACTTTAAAACTCACTTACAGATGAGGTTCTCTTGTGACCTGGAGCTTGCTAAAATCTGAGTCTTTGGGCTTTCCGCTTATATGAAAATAATAATAGTTTGTCCATCTGTTTAGAGAAAAATGTCTCAAAATGCATCTCGGTTTGAGAAAAAGATTCCGTGGTAAAATTAGAATGGGGACCACTGAATCAGGGATAACCTGCTTCCGGGCTTCCCGAAGCCTTTACCTAAGCACTGTGTACTGGAAATCTTCAGACAAGTGCATTTCCCCTGCAGCGTATAACAAAAAATCCGGAGATCTGTGGTACTGATGGTTGACAAGACACAGAGGAGAGTGGTTGGCTTGGCTGTGGAAGGTCCTTCTTGTACCCAGGCAGAATGACTGTTATATTGGTCAGTAACAAGTTGGAACTCTAAAGGGACAGTGGAGTCAAGCGTTTTAATTATCAGTGGGAGGAGGAAGAGGATTTAAAACTCTGTTCTCCTTTGCTGCTGCTGCTGCTGCCTCTGCCTAACTTTATGTGAGAAGCCTAAAGCCTTCCTCACTTAGGAATATCAAATGGGCGGTGGGTGTTGGCTCAGGAGGAGGGGCGCTGCAGATCTTTTGGGGCCGGCTCTGCTTCTTGAGTGGACAGTGGCACTTTTCAAGTTTGAAGAAAGTGAAAGCAACGAGAGAGGAACTCAGAGACTGCTCTGAGGGGACTCACGGGGGTCTTGAGGCACACAGACAGCGGTGTGAACGTTACCCAGTTTGCAGCCAGAGAGGTAAAGGTGAAGAAAACGCAAAATTAGAAACAAATGTTGCTCTTTGCTAGGTATGGTGGCACCATCTGCAATCCCAATGCTGTGTAATTTTTATTTATTTGTTTGTTTGTTGTTGAGACAAGATCTTGTCCTGTAGTCCAAACTGGCCTCAAATTTTGCAGCAATCCTTTGTCAGCTGGGAATATGTGCATGAACTACCTGGCACAAGTAAGAGTTCTCGTTTTAAGAAAGCACTTTATATAATGTAGAAGGATAATCAAGATTTTCTCAAGATTATGGACAATAATCTTAGAAAAAGACTTAGAAAATCTTCTAAGCCTTTTTATCTTAGACTTAGGGTTGCTGCAACGAAGTTCCTGAGGCTAGGCAATGAATAAAGACTATAGACTTGTTTAGCTCAGTTCTTATTTTTTGGGGCAGAGCACAACATCTGGCTGGCTTCTGTTACGGGCTTGGACGCAGATGGCAGAGTGCTTCGCGGGTAGAGCGTGGGTTTGTGGAAGAGGTTGAACAGTGGTTACCTTGCTTTGAAACAGCCAGGCCCAAGAAGCCCACCTTACTCTCAAGCCACCTGGACTGGCGCTTTGCCGCCTTGTGTGGAGAGTCCAGATGCCAGGATGACATTCTTCCACTCCTAAGGGTGCAGCCCCTGGACCTAGTTATCTCTTGACATCCTTACACCGAGAATCAAACCTCCATGTGAGTGTTGGTGGGGATAAACCATACTCCAATCAGGGCAGCATCGTAAGTTAATGGAAATGTCATGTAAAAATTTCCGGTTAATGTCAGACGTTGGAAACCTGCATCAAGTTTCTCAGCTTATGCTGAGTGCTCTACCTTCGTTCCATGGGGCCAGATGAGTGAACACGGTGGGCAGCAGGGATTTTCCTGAAAAAGATCCCTACGCTTCCACGGCTGGCACTAACTCAAGTGTGCGCAGAAGTGCCTGTGAACCTCCTAAATATATCCCACTGAATTCAAACTGAATGTATCCTCAGTTTAACTCCCTATAATATGAGCTCCCAAGTAGCCTTGCCGTTCCAGCGGGAGCCGAGAAGCTTCTGCGAGAAAAAGAGAGAATTACTGACAGCAGTTAGAATGGTTCATTGTGTAAATTTGACAGGAACATCTGACCTGTGAATATGTCACCACAATCATCTTTCCCTCACTATGTGGAGGCTTTTTTTTTTTTTTTTTTGGATGGGTCTTATTATGATGTAGACTTGGCAAACCCGGAACGCTACATATACCAAGCTGGCCTCTAACTTGTAGCAAATCCCCTGCCTCTGCCTCTCAGTGGCTGGAAGGCTGCTGTACAGTTGTATACTACTGTATCTGGCTTAATGGAGGCCTCTGGTAGTTCTCTCTTTCCCATTTGTGGCTAGCATTTTTTTTTCTTCACTGTGTTGTTTTCTTCTTGGAATTTCTGTGTCATACTGAAGATGAGATGGCTGTCTTGTGACCACAAAATGACAGTATGAGGGCAAAAGTCATATGCTAAGACAGAGGCAACTTCTGGTCTTACATCACTATTTGCCTTCTGACTTCTTGGGATGTGAAAAACAACAACAACAACAAAAAAACCTAGCACATCTCCTGTTATTTGCTAATGAATGCCACCTCAAATTGAAACATTTCTCATGATAGAGATTTTGGATTGAGGATCCAGGGACATAATTTCTTTAACTAACATCCATGGGACTTCTAACATTTAAACAAATGAATTGGTTTATGCAATAAAATAAGCACATTGTTTCCATATGTCAATTTATTTCTCGTTGACATTTTGCAGTTGAGAAATGTTTGAAATCTTAAAACTATGCATCTAATATTTGAGTTAATCTAAAATTTAATTTAAATTTCATTGCCACTATCTGGTTGCTTAGGGTTGGAAGTGTAGCTCAGATAGAGCTTTGGTCTAAGGCACACAAAGTCCCAGCTTCAATTCTGAATATTGGAAACTTCCAAGTCTGCTTATATGATGGAATGGAATAATTCCACCATGGATGGAATAATTACTGACTGACTTAAGATCATTTTACAACAGCTTTTTATTTCATATATCTTCATTTTTCCTCTTGTAAATGACAATTGTTAAACACAAATGACATAGATGAGTTTGCTTTCATTTCTTCATTTCTCACATTTTGCTCCAATAAGGTATATTGGTTGAGCCTTCATATGCATATTAGAATCTTATAAAGTAAGATTCTAAGTCTGACCAATCATCGCTTAAGCCACAGTGCTTTGACTTTCTCAGGATGATGCTTCAGAACTTATCACAATTTTCCTGAGAGCCTACGAGATAGTTTCTCCTATATCAACCACATGGATATATGAATTTTACCTGGCTTTTCACTACGCTTGGGTGCTCTTAAAATTCAATGATTTTTAAAAATCATTTATGTATTTAGTGGGTGTATATATGTGGCATGCACATCAGCCATATATGTGTCTGCGCATGCACCACAACACCTATGTGGAAGTCAAGACGACTTGCAGGAGTTGGGTCTCTCCTTCTACCACGTGAGTTCTCAGGGCTGAACTCAGGTGGTCAGGCTTGGTGCAAGCACCTTTGCCTGCTGAGCCAGCTCTCAGGCCTTCTGTTACTTTTATTTCCTATTTCATGTTATGCTTTTGAGTCCCTCTTCCTTTGCCCTGTCATGACTTGATTAGTCTAGTGTTCACAGTATTACCCAGTTTCCCTTTCCTCCACATGTAGTGTCTATTGAGTGTACAATATACTATATATATCGTCCTAAATAATTCAGTCTCAGACCACGGACATGGTGGGGCATGCCTGTGACCCCTGCAGTAGAGGAGTACAGCACCCCTGAGAGGTACAGGCAGGAGGATCACTACAAGCTGGAGACCAGGTTGGGCCACATAGCAAGTTGGGGCCAGTCTGGGCTACAGAGTGTAACCCTTTCTAAATGAGCAAGCAAACAACAACAACAGCAAGACCCCACAGAAAACCAAAGGCTGGAGAGAAGGCTCAGCCGTTAGGAGCACTTGCTGCTCTAGCAGAGGGCTCAGGTTTGCTTGCTAGCACCCACACGGTGGCTCAGACCATCTGTAACTCCAGTTCCAAGGGATCTCTTTTGACCTGTGAGGGCACCAGGCATACACATGATGCATATACATACATTTGGCAAACACTCACACAAATAAGATGAACAAAACAAGACATTTCCACCTGTAGGAAGTTACTCATTCATACACTCTTCATTCATTCATTCATTCATTCATTCATTCATTCATTCATTCATTCATAAGTATTTAACATATTCCCCTACATAGCCGATAAAGTTCCTAACACTGAAGATACACAGTTTAAATACAGGGACAGGTTTCTTGCTCTCATTGAGATGTCATTACAGCAGAAGCAGAGACAAGAAATGATGGTATTTTTTTTTTTTAACTAGAAAAGGGCTGATAGAGAACTGATCTAAAATTCTTAATTGGAGTAACTCAAAGGCCAACAAACTCGAAAAAAAAAAAAAAAAAGCCCACTTGAATGAAGCGGTCTTAGGTGCCCTTCCCCTAAAACTTTGTGCTTCAGTTCATGGTACTAAACCATGTTTGTTTTCTTTTTTTTCCTCCTTTGAAACAGAGTCTTATTTTGCACACTCAACTGGAACTCACTCTGTAGACTAGGCATAGAGTCTGCCTGCCTCTGCCTCCCCAGTGCTGGGATTAAAATTACACACCACTCCACTCAGCCTAATACAGTTTTCTAAGGTGCTGGGCCTAGTGTTGCCTTTAATCCCAGTACTTGGGAGGCAGAGGCAGGAGGATCTCTGTGAATTTGAGGCCAGCCTGGTCTACAGAGTGAGTTCCAGGACCCTGTCTCGAGAGAGGAAAAAAAAAATCACAAAACAAAACAAAAATCAAGACAAAAAACACCAAAAATTGTTATTGCTCATAATGCCTTAGAGTCATGAATATGTTTAGGAAAGACATGTGAAAATGGTGTAGGCTTTTAATGGCACAGATTCAGACAGTATTAAATTTGGAAGGGAGAAAGTTTAGAAAATCTTACCTAGAAGCCACCTGAATTATCGGGTCTAACAATTAAGATCTGGGAGTCTGAAGGAGTGGCCCATTTGATGCCTAGGCAAGATGTCTGACCCTAGGATGGGCCAGGGTAGAAAACGGAAGTAGAAAGCGGAAGTAGAAAACAGATACCCAGCGATGGGTGGACTGAAGGAGACAAGCTTGTTTGCTGGTTCTATTAGAATTAACTTTTCTTGGACCAACTCAACAAAGACGTATCTGGATTCAATAACTCCATTCTTTGATTATTCATATTTCATCAGTTGTTCAGAAGAGTGACATGGAAGTTGCGATGAAAAGTGATTGCAGTGTAATTGATTCTTTAAGCTCCATAACTTACAATGACAAGGAATTCCTGCTCACACCTTGCAGATTCTTCAAAGTGACTTTTCTGTCAGTGCTGGTCTTCTCTCAGCCCAGGGGAAATTGAAGAGAAAGCAAGTCTGGTTTCTAATGAGGTCACTGTAGGCATTTTTGGGTCAGAATATTCTTATGGTGTGCAGGACTGTCTTACACTCACTAAGATGCTTGCCTCATCCCTGGTTCCTGTGCGCGAGCAGGACGCTTCTCCTACATCATTATGATAATCTGAATTTTCCTGAAACACCCCTACCAGGAAAGGGGGCTGAATCGTCCTCTTGATAATAATCGTGGGTAATGGTAGAGACAAATGTCTTCCACATCCTTTACATGTGACATGATGTGCTTGGCAGGGTGTTTGTTTCCAGTGCTATGAGAGCCCAGACCGGTCCCTCCCTGAATCCAATGGCTCCCGCAGGTAGTTGAGTAGGTTTTCTAATAAAAATATTCCAACAATGTCACTCCTACCGAGAACATCTAAGGACGCTCTCTTGTAAAACCTGAGTCACACTCCTTTGAATTTGTTCAACAGAGGGAACATTCTTCCTTTGGGACAATCCTGGAGTCACTTGTAGCCAAGCCTTGTTCACAAGATGAGTGAACAAGCTGGGTGATACTATTTTTAGTCGAAAGCGCTTTTACAGAACACAGATTTAAGAAAGGACACCTAGCAGTTCTGAGATTATGGGACTCACTTGGTTCATGTTTTAGTAAGAACTATCAGTTAATTGTTGCTCACATTCTAATTATCACAAAGTGTTTTGTTAGGCCCCGTGTATCTAGAAATAGCGTACAGTTCCTGCCGTTAAGGAGTCTATTATGTAGTGAGGGAGCTAGACAAGGAAACAAATTGTTGTAACCAAAACATTTAAGTGCAAGCTGAAAGAATAGTATATGAGGAAGGACACTTGCCCAGTCAAACAGGAGTGGGGGGTAGAGCTTGCTGATGGAAGTTGATATGTTGATCTAAGGTTTGTTTGGTTTGGTTTTGGTTTTGGTTTTGGTTTTGGTTTTGGTTTTGGTTTTGGTTTTGGTTTTTTGAGACAGGGACAGGGTTTCTCTATGTAGCCCTGGCTGTTCTGGACCCACTTTGTAGATCAACCAGGCTGGCCTAGAACTCAGAGATAGGCCTGCCTCTACTTCCCAAGCACTGGGACTAAAGGCATGTGGCCCCACTGCCCGGCTTGATCAAAGTTTTTGTTTGTTTTTGTTTTTTTTTTTACAATTTATCCATTTTATGTCCTGATTGTAGCCCCCTCCCTCAATTCCTCCCAGCTTCCAGTCCCACCCTTCCTCCCTCTTTTCCCCATCCCCTTCTCCTCCACAGAAAGTGGGAGTTCTCCTCCCCTATCATCTGCCCCTAGCTCATCAAGACTCATCAGGACTGCCTGGATCCTCTTCCTCTCTGGCCTGGGTTTTGAATGTACAGTTTTAACTGAGTTTGGGGAGGAATGGACCATAGTCTAGGGAGAAGCAGCGACATACCCAGAGACAGAAAGGATTGTAAACTTGATACAAGTTTAAGGTTGCTTGGTTTCTGGAACATCTTGTGTCTGTTGGGAGAAGCAGGGAATGGCACTGACAGACAGGGTCATTTGTCACAGCTCTTTTTTGTGCCATATCAAAGAATTTGGAGATGAAGGATGAATGACTCTGATGAATTTAAAGAGCAGAAATGATACTTGCATCTTAAATAATTCTAGAAAGAAAATGCAAAGTGACCTGGAGGAAGAGGAAGACCACAGACTGCAGTTAAGAGGCTAGGAAAGACAGGAGAAATGGGAAGCTCCTGAAAGGTAGGAATGGAGAGCAAGTGGAGTATTGAAGACTTTAAAAAATTGAAACAACTAAAGCACAGTTATGAATCGGGAAAACAAATCCATTCTCCCTAGAACCAGCATAGAGAATCTGAAAACCCAGCACGAGTGCACAAATTCTACACATGAAAAGATCGTATTTTAATTTAGTAGAAAATGTATGGCATATTTAATAAAAGGCACCCACTTGGAAATGTGTGTTTGTTTTCTAACTAAACATGCCAACAACCTTGGTATTTGGGCTATTTAAATATCTTTATAGCTCTGTAGGTCAGAAAAGAGTTAGCAGTTCATTGGATGCTCCAGGTTAACAACCATTCCCTGAGCTTTTCCTGTTTCTGAAAGCTCCCATCATCCCTTGGGTCTTGGCCCCTCCTCCGGCTCGAGCGCCGATAGCATTGCGTCATGCCCAGCATTCTTCTGTTGTCACATTTCTCTGTGACCTAAACCAGTAAAGGAGCTCTCAAAATTAGATTGCCCCTCCCCAGGTAATTCTGAACAATCTCCTCATCTTAAATTCTGTAACTTTAACCACATCTGAAAAATCCCTCACATCAAGTAAGGTAACGAATCCATAGGCCTGGAATTTGAGGCATTGATATCTTAGTAGAACTGTTAATTTGCCTACAAATAGATTAAAACAAACAAGCAAACATCCGTTTTTTTTTTCCTTCACATTATAAAGAATAAATTGATGATGAATCAAGTTTCGCATAGCTGCCAACTAAACTACCAGGACAAGAAAAAAATACTGAAAAACTTTCATATAACAAGCAGTGATAATACCCATAATAGTTAAAGTATCCTTAGGTATAAAAAACATCTATAAATCAATAAGCCATGAGAAAACTTAGTTAGAAAAATGGGCAAAAGATAAAACAGATGATTTAGAGAAGAAATAAAAGTAACCAATAAACAGAGGGGGAAATTAAATTTCAGCTCTCATAGAATAAAATTAAGAATTCATATAGATACAATACATCTTTAAATAAAAACAAGAGGTTCATGAAATATATGCAGGATAATATTTCCTTTAGGGATGAAGTAAGAGAAGGGCTTTAATTGGAAACATTCATATCACTGATAAATATCTCTGTTTCTCAAATGGAGTGATAAACTCAGAGATGACCATTTTCATTTTTACATGGCATTAACTTGTGATATGGTTAGTTTGCCAGCTTGACACAGCCTAGAATCACTGGGAAAGAGGGTCTCAGTGAGCAATGTCTACGTCAAGTGGGACTATAGGCCCATTGTATGGTAGCTTATCTTGATTACATCAATTGTGTCGGGAACACCTGCCCACCGAGGACGGTACCATTCCCTGGGCAGGGGACTGTAGAGCAGTGTAAGAAGCGACTTCAGCTCTAGCGGGCACGCATGAATTCACTGTCCCCTGTGCTTGACTGTGGATGTAGGGTAACTTGCTGCTTCTAGCGCCTGCTGCTGCCTTCCCCAACGTGATCTGATAGACTGTGAATCTACTACAACCTCCTAAAGCCTTGCGCTTCCTGTGTGGAACTGTCGCTATAAATAAACCCTTACTCCCTTAAGTTGCTTTTGTCAAGGCATTTTTATCACAGCAACAGGGAAAGAAAAGCAAGATAATATAAATGTTTCATTCGTTTTTTCTTTGTGTATTCACAGCCTGATGGTTCTGAATGGAAAAGTTTTGAAACTTGTTTTGAAACCTCTTATTGGAACCATGTAAGCATACAGAAAAGTTGCAGGATTAAAAAAAAAAAAATCCCATATACCTTTGGTCCAGAGATCTAATTGCATAATAATCTTCTTTTCCATGTTGCTTCGTGAGTCAGACCAGGTGCTATACTTTCTTAATTTCTTTTATTTTCAAGTCGTAGCATGGAGTTTGTGAAAACTAAGGGGAGTTTCTAGGAGCTCAGCTCATGTGAGAAGCCGGAATCTAGCCTCACTGGGCTCAGAGGGCTTTCAAAGGCATGAGGAGGAACGGGCTTGACAAGAGTGGGAAGGAGGGATCATGAATCAATACAGAAAGGAGAAAGGCAAATGATGGACTTGGGGGAACTGGAGATCAGTAGCCATGCCACTAGGGATTGAGGGTACTACCACAGGGTTCAAGGCCTGGCTCGACTTTTCTTCATTTTAGGTTTCACAGATGCCACCAAATGCTTCGGGGCGGAGTGGGGATTAACATTTTCACCACAGTGTACAAGGGGATTCACAGCAATCAAAGTCACGACACACAGATCAACTCGACCTTCCCTTTCGATTCTGATCATCTCAGGATCTTGGTGGCAAGGTTTTTACATCACAAGCTTTGAAGTTCTGTTTCAAGACTAGGAAAGCGGCAGCATGTTTTGCTGCAGATATTAATTCTTCCAGTTTCTGTGCAAACAACAGAACCAGTGGCAAGCCTTCATTGTTTCATTTCTAGTAAAAACAGAAAGGTCCTTCCGCCTGAGGGCTCACAGGGATGGAGTTTACCCTCAGCCGTCATTATCAGAACTGATGGGGTTTGCAAGGCTGCAACTTGGAGCTTGTAGGCAGCTTCATTAGGCTTCCAGCTCTGTAGCTCATGAATTTGTCTTCTCCAACTTTGAACTTCATGTTAAAACCAAAATTGCTTCCTCCTACCAATGTTTCCATGCCCACATACTCCCTCTAACATGACAAGTGACTCATCTGCAGAATTTACATTGCTAAAAATTTAGTTTCAGATCTTTATCCAAATAGTGGTCCTTTTTTTTTTTTTATTTTTTTCTTTTTTCTGTGTCTGTGTCTGCTGGTTCCAGTGTGTGTGTGTGTGTGTGTGTGTGTGTGTGTGTGTGTGTGTGTGTGTG
>NW_026585895.1:13565962-13573017 GCF_907164565.1 Psammomys obesus
GTGTGTGTGTGTGTGTGTGTGTGTGTGTGTGTGTGTGTGTGTGTGTGCATGTGCGCACAGGTGTGTAGAGGACAGAGGACAATCTCAACTGTCGTTCCTGAGGAATCACCTAGTTTTTTTTGTTTTGTTTTTGAGACCAGGTCTCCCCCTGGCCTACTGCTCTCCCACTCAGCAAGGCTAGCCAGTCACAGACAAGCCCCGCCCCCAGGATCTACCTGTCTGCACCTCCCCAGCTCTGGGGTTATCAGCACTCACCATATGATTTTTTTTTTCTTACATGATACGTCGTATCCAAGGAGAAATGTGTGGACAAAACATTCTGTGAGGGGCTTCCCTTTCATCATGTCGGGATTTGAGTTTGTATGACAAGAACCACCTTCTTCCGGCCGTGGCACCGGAAGGCAAACATGTTCGCTTCCTCCGTGGCGGCTCCTCTAAGTATTCCCTCCTTGTGAATAAGGAGGTCTAGAGAGCAAGCAGAGTCAGCTTTGCTGTCTATGCCTCTTTCCCCTCCTCCTTTCTTTATCAAGTGAGAGAAAGGCGTTAGAAGTTTGGTTCTCAGCCTTCCTAATGCTGCAGCCTTTTAATGCAGCTGCTCATGCTGTGGTGACCCCCAACCATAAAATTATGTCATCGCTACTTCACAACTGTAATTTTGCTAGTTATGAACCGTAACATAAATATCTGATATCTGACCCCAAAGGGGTCATGGCCCACAGATTGAGAGCCACTGTGTTAGACTCAGCAATAGAATCTGTCTGCTTCAGAGGCTGGGAGGAGGGGAGGGGCAGGGTGAATCCATAGCTTCTCCATCCTTTTTTGCCTCTTAACCAAGATTCCAACTCGTGTCTGTCTGATTCTTTCAACTACTAGATTGTGAAAAACTAGATCTTTGAAATGAGAGCTAAAAGAACACTTCATATATACTCATTTTGTTGGGGAATAAAACAGTGTCCCATAATTTAGAATTAGAGAAAAGGATGTTTTGTTGTGACAATGGAGATTTTTGTTTTGTTTTCTTTTCGTTTTTGGAGACAGGGTTTCCCTGTGTAGCCTAGGCTGTCCTGGACTTCCTTTGTAGACCAGGCTGGGCTTGAACTCACAGAGATCCACCTGCCTCTGCCACCCTCAGTGCTGGGATCACAGGTATGTGCCACCGTGCCCGGTGGCAATGGAGGTTATTAAAGAAAGGAGCAAGTTGCTCTCCCCACTCACTCCATCTGTTCATCTCATCACAGCAGCATTGCCAGTTTTCCTACGGAGTTGGTAACTGCTGTCCATATCTTTTCATATGGACCCTTCCACATGTAACAACAAATATTAGAATAGTCTTCAATTCTGCTGATGACAGGCCTATAAAAAGCAATAACTAGAGTAGCAGACTATCTCCACACCCTGAAAAGATCCATTCAAAGTGACTCTACTGAAAATGCATTGACTTATCCAACGTAATAAAGCAGTATATATAAATTTTAATAGTCATCAGTATAAAAGGCCGTAATACTTGAAAAGTAAGACTGTGTTGATAATGTGAAGTTAAACTGATAACCCAAGCCAGGAAAGTGGCAGGAAGCTTAAACTCACACTTAGGATTCTTCTGTTTAATAAGCCTATAAATGTTTAACACAATGAATAAAAGCAATAAACATTACAGCAGCTTTGTTTGACTGCATTTAGGCAAATAAGCACTCAGTTCCCTTGATGGCTTTACTCACAATTGCGACACTGGTTTTGTCTTCTCTCAGTTACTCTTGATGCCACAGATCTATCTTCAGCCAAGGCTTTCATCTCATGCTGAGGCAGTGAAAAGGAAAGAAAGCCAGGGTGAACTTGAGAAGCTGAAGCCACGCTGGTGTCAGCTCCTTCCCTGACGTAACTGAAAGGCCATGGCATCCTTCCAGACACAGAAAAGCTTATCTGTGGACAGGGAAAGGAAAAGGCAGATGTAGAGCAGCAGAGAGCATGGACTTTGGCCTTCAGTGGGCTTGGGTTTTACTTCTGGTAGACTTTGAACGAGTCCCCTAACCTCACTTAGCTTTGGCTTTCTCAATTGTAAATGGACAATGGTAGCATCTTCTAGAGTTTATTATGTCACATGGAGATAATATATGCAAACACTCCACAGAGAGTGAGCATTAAAAAAGCTAGCTAATAGTAAATCATTGGTGCTCTCAATGTGAAAATGTGTCTGTTTAAAAAACACGATGTACCTTTAGTAGCGAATGCTTCCACTTCCTTATTGTTCACTAGCAACCTTGAACCTAAGAAAGCTGCATCAGCTATCAGTGGCAGCTTGTCAGCTGAGGAGAGTCAGGTTTTAGACAAAATGTGTAAAGTCTGTCTTTGATGACCAGAGCTGTTTCAAATTTGGTCCCTCTCTGTTTCTGTCTCTCTATCTCTGTGTTCTCTCTGTCTACATATCTTTCTCCATTTCTCCCTCCTCTCTTATTTCTTTCTTCACTCACCCTTCACTCTTTCTTCTTCTAATTTTTATGTGTGTGTGTAATGGGAACACACATTCGAAACAACACTCCTGTAGAGGTCAGAGGACAATCTAGGCTCTTGGTCTTCACCTTCCACCTTGTCTGAGGCATAGTCTTTTGTGTTCACCACTGTATGTGCCGGACTAACTCACCCATGAACTCCTTCTGACATTGTCTTCCATCTCTGTTGCCTGTTGCCCTAGCTCACTGGGGTAACAGCCTCGTGCTCCCACACTCAACTTTCTGTGTGTTCTGAAGATCTGGACCCTGGTTCTGATGCTTCCTTTATCCACTGAACCTCTTACAGACACTAGGGAACAGCAGGTCACTGAGCTACACGCCCTAGCAGAAACATTCTCCGTGTTAGGTTTAGTTTTGTGGCAAGGTCTCACTACTTTGAAAATGCTGTTCTCAAACAGTTAAGTTTGGGAGATCCTCTTGTCTCAGGCTCCGAAGTAATTGAAACTAGAAGGTACATGCTATTACAGAGAATCACAAGATTTATTTTTCCCACAATTCAGGAGTTTGAGGTCAGAGTACTGGGATCAGACCAGCCTGGTCTCATGTAGCAAGTTCAAGCCAGCAAAGACTATATAGCCAGATTCTGTTTTAAAAAGAAAACAAAACAGATAAAGATGCAACTTTGTAGCTGTAGAAAACAGAGGCTGTTCAAAATCAAGACAGTTTTTAAGATTCTGGTATCAGCAGAGACTAAATGATGGACACACATACACAGTTAGGAAGAACAAAAAAAAAAAAAAGAAAGAAAGAAAGGAAAACGGTGAGTTTCAGATACAGCTTTGGTTAGAGGAACCGAGAGAACCCTATGAAAAGCAGGTCGGTATCTAAGGTTGGGTCTTTCAAAGAGATCTGGCCTAGAGACAGATATTTTGAGAAAATTTCTATAGAGCTGTGTTCAAACCTGTGTGTAATTCTCAGTGTTGGTCCGGCTTGTTTGTTTGTCTTTTGTGTGTGTGTGACACTATAGCTTGAACTCAGAGCATCATACATGCTGGGTAGGTGCTTTACCTCTGTGTCTACAGCCCTCTTTTTACTTTTGACTTTGACACAAGGTCTCACTAAGTTGCCAATCTGGCTCTGTATTCATTTTGCACCTTGAACTTGTAATTCTGCTTCCCTGACCTCTGAGGGAGTGGGGTTCCCATGCCTGGTCACTAGACCCAGCTTTGGTAGTCCATTTTCAACAATTCTCAAGAAATTCTAATGTACAGCGGAGGTTGAGAAACAAGATCCAAGGGGATGAAATGGCGCCACTATTTAGAGACTTAGAAGAGGAGGGGTGTCTGGCAAAGGACTGAGCAAGGACAATTGATCAGGTATGCAGACCATGGAACACTGTGTTCCAGAGGCCAAAGGCAGGCAGTGGTTCAAAGCCAGGGTGCAACCACCACAACACTCCTAGGAGGACATGCAAGTCAAGGGCTGAGTTAACTTTTAACCGGGCTTGTGATGTATGTTAGAAAAAACCTGAGAGGAATGCTTCTCTGCTCTTTCTTCACTGTGTATCTGGGCATTCCACAAAATTGGGAGTCAAGATAGCTTACAAGTCAAAAATTATCTAAAACAATAAAGGTAATACAATACTACCGAAAGGGTGCATTTAAAAATCCTCTTCTTTAAAAGGAAAGAAGAAACAAAACAAAAAACTGTTGTAGCTGGGTGTGGTGGTAGACACCTTTAATCCCAGGATTTGGGAGGTAGAGACCAGTCTAGTTTACATAGTTAGTTCTAGGCCAGTCAGGGCCACATAGTGACACCCTGCTTTTGAGATAGAGAGAGAATATAAAAAAACCTAAAGAATAAGCATTATTCACTGTTTTTAAGCAGTTAAAAACAGAAAAAAAATTACCCATGATTCTATTGCACTAATAGAACCACTATGATTCATTCATTTTCATTTGGTAAATTTCCACTCTGTGCTGAGGATATGGAAATAAATTTAGCCAAAGTCTCTTTCCTTAAGGGACTCAGGGCCAAACAAGGGAGGTGAACATAAACAAAATAAAACAATAACTACACTAGCAGAGCATGGTGGCAGACGCCTGTAATTCCAGCACTCAGGGAGGCAGAGGCAAGTGCATCTCTTCGTTCGAGGCTAGCCTGGACTACAGAGTGAGTCCAGGGTAGCCAAGGTTACACAGAGAAACCCTGTTTCAAAAAAAAAAAAAAGAAATTATAAAACAAGTGTTAAGTGAAATAGTAAGAGTTGTCAGCAGCATTCTGGGCTGGCTTAGGAGAGGAAATTTAATAACACATGCTGAATGATAATTCCGAGAAGCACCTTGGCAAACAGGAAAATTGCTCACGCTTAAATGTGAGTGATAAAAACAAGACGGGAAATTGGTGGATTATATCACGTAAAATTCCCTGCCAGGCATAGCGGTTCGAGCCTTTAATCCCAACCCTTGGGAGGCAGAAGCAGGTGGTTCTCCGTGAGTTCGAGGCCAGCTTGGTCTACAAAGAGTCCAGGACAGCCAAGGCTACACAGAGAAACCCTGTCTCGAAAACAACAAACAAACAAACAAACAAACAAAACCAGAAAGACAGAGAGAGAGAAAGGAAGGAAGAAAGAAAGAAAAAGAAAGAAAGAAAGAAGGAAAGAAAGAAAGAAAGAAAGAAAGAAAGAAAGAAAGAAAGAAAGAAAGAAAGAGAAAGAAAGAAAGAATTGAAAGAATTTTTGGATGATGGTTCAGCCAAGGAAGAGAGCTGGCAGAAAAAGACTTCGAGGGAGGTGGAAACACAGCTAACCTGTTTGGCAGCTATGGTAACTCTGGTGTGGTTGGATTATGGGATTTCCACAAGCCAAAGGTAAAACTGGAAAGACAAGCAAGTGAGGATAAGATAAAGAAGATAAGAGGGGGGAAAAAATCACACAGTGCTAAAGAGTTTGAACTTTGGCCCGTCGCTTCTGAGTAGCCGGGGAAGAGTTTTCAAGAGGAAAAGCGTGCTCAGATCCGGTGTCACAAGCAGAACCGTGGCAGCTGCATGGAAAGAGCTGAAAAGAAAGTCAGAACGGCTCCTTAGAAGGCTGTTGCAGTAATCTAGGAGGGAGATAATAAAAGCTCGGACTGAAGCCATAGCAAAAGAAGGGGTGGAGGGTGGGAGGGGTTAGATTCAAGAGGCTCTTTAGTAGGCAGTGTGGATGTAAGTGCCAGTGAGGTGCCGAGGCATGGGAAATGAGTAGTGAAGGAAGCATCTCTGACTTCCAGATCTCCGGCTTGGGTCACTGGGTTCTTCCCTACTGCTTCTGACCCCATGTGATGGCTAATTTTGGTTATCAACTACATCTAGAATAAACTAAAACTCATGCCTGCCTGCCTCTGTCTCTCTCTCACACTCTTCCTTCCTCCTTCCCTCGCTCTTTTTTTTCTTTCCTCCTTCCCTTTCTTTTGAGACTGGGTCTGGCTGTGTAGCCCTGGCTGACTTGGAACTCAGCACTTCTGAGGGATTTTCTTGATCAGACCTATGAAGCAGAAGACACCCCTGATCCAGGCCACACTGTCTGGTGGCAGCCCTTACTAAAGGACCGGGAAGAAGGAAGCTGTCTTGCTTGCTGGCCCCCAGTCCCGTTGGTAAGTCTCTCCCGTTGCCGTGGCCAGCATTAAATCAAACTTCTTCAGGGTTCCAGCGAAGACCAAGAGCTCTCCTGGAACCGTCTAAGACTCTGGCACCAGATTGGAACTGCAGAGAGAGAGAGAGGCACCCAGCCCCCAGGGACTGAACAACCACCAGATGTTTCTGTTTTCTTCTCTTTTTTCAGGATTTTTCTTTCCTGTATGGTATTCCTTTGTCTGAACGTTCTATAACGCATCTGCTCTGGAGGGTCGGGGTTAGTATGAACAGTGCTGCTTGGCAATACTCTGGTATACATCCTCTGAACAACACATTTGCTTCTGTCCAGGGTCTTCCTAGAAACAGGATCAAAGCAAAAATGTTCATGCTTCTGTCTGGCCATTCCGCACCCACTTTCCAGGGCACCCATCAGCACTCACCAGAGTATGAGGCATGCCTGTGCTCTGAATAGAACACACAGCTCACCTTTCTCACTGTAAGCTTTCCAGTGAGTCATAATCACATTTGGCCGTAATTTACATTTTTCCTGTTAACTAAAGCTGGTAACATCTTGACAGTTTTTTTTTTTTCTGACTATTTGATTATTCTCTTTAATGAAGTAACCAAGGGTTTGTGCATTTTAATACTATTACTATATTGAATTTTTTTCTTTTCTGATTTGGAGATTTTTTTTTTCCATATTCTGAATAAAAGTCCTTTTGTCCAATACATGTTCAGCAGATATCTTTTTCTACTCTTTGTTCCCACAGGCTTCACCTGATTCTTACCAATGGTCGAATCTTTGTCTTATATAATTCGATCAGATTGTTCCCTCAGGTTTGTCTAGTCAGTGCTTTGTTCCATGAATCTTTGCCTAAACCAGGTAATCTGCCCAAACCCACACTTGTAATCCCAGCACTTTCTGGGACTTTCTTTCTTTCTTTCTTTCTTTCTTTCTTTCTTTCTTTCTTTCTTTCTTTCTTTCTTTCTTTCTTTCTT
>NW_026585895.1:13573027-13584320 GCF_907164565.1 Psammomys obesus
CTTTCTTTCTTTCTTTCTTTCTTTCTTTCTTTCTTTCTTTCTTTCTTGACAGGGTATCTCTATGTCCTGGAACTTGCTGTGTAGACTAGACTGGCCTCGAACTAATTTTTACATTTAGAGCTGCCTACAGTCCATCTGGCATATATTTTTCCATTTCACACAGTCTCCTTACTGAAATGATTTTTCTATCCCCCATCCAAACACCATCCACGTATTAATATTTCAGGCTTATCCAGTTCATCAATGGAAGGCAGTAATTCACTGTTCATTTTCTTTTCTTGATTCTTTGGGCAATATGAATCAAAGTAGAACAGGCTATATCACAAGGGTGAATGTCAGGGGCTGAATGCAATACAGGTTTATTTATACATATGCAAAGTCCCTGTACGGATGCCCCACAGTAGCAGGAAATTCTGTGAATGCAGTGATGGAGAGATCCTGGCCGCTTTCATCTTTATTTTTCAACCTCATATCAATATGTGAGCTCTCCTGCTAACAGAAAATGATGGTGGTCCTCGGCCTGAGGAAGAGACATAGCTTCATCCTCTTACGTTCAGCTGCCTGTAGCTAGTAGCAGGTCCCATCTCCCTCACTGAATCCACTCACACACAGAGGGTCAGGTTCTATCACTACCTCATGATCAGCTGATTGCATTTTTGTTTTGTGAACTGTGACAGTTGACATTTGTCTTTTGTGTGTGGTGTGTGTGTGTCTAATGTTTATAAATGAAGATAACATTTCAAGATTTTTTTTGCTTTAAATTCTCTTTTAATTTAATGGTGCTGTCTTTAACTCTTTGCTTACAACATTTTTACCTGTTGCCGTCTTTGCAGTGTTTCTGTGTTGTTGTATTTGGATGCATTTTTTTAAATATATAAGCAGCAAAGAATTGGATTTAATTTTTAACACAATCCAAGAGGCTTTTTCTATTAATAGGGAATCTAAATTTAATAACTAAATTTATCCTGCTTAGTCTCACTGCTGCTGGTTTGTCACTGTTTTCATGTGAGCCTGCTGTTTCTTTGCATGATTATTGCTTGCTCTACAGACTTTGGTTTCATTTGCTCTTATCCTCTTATCGTCTACTGAGATTTTGGAAGGTGGACTTTCCTCTGACTCTGATAGCAAGTCTCTGAGAGCTTTCCATAAATACTTTCTTTCTTTGTTTAATGGTACCAAGAGAAACCCCAAATGACTTCTGGCTCTTTGCAGAAGAGGAAGTACCATGTTTTTGTTTGTTTTCCTTTTAACCTCTGTTAACCCTTCTTTTTGCTGTTTTTTATTAATTAGTCTGGGGTGGCAAATCCAAACATTTGAAAAAAAAAGCCTACAGCATTTTTTCCCCTTTATAAACATTTGTGATAAAACATTTGTGAACTACTAAAAAATACAAAAGCCAGCAGCAAAACCCTACTATCATTATGTCACACTATGAAAAGCACTCTGAGCCAGGCATGTGACATGCCCCTTTAATCCTAGCACTCAGGGAGGCAGAGGCAGGAGGATCTCTGTGAATTTGAGGCCAGCCTGCTCTACAGAATGAGTTGTAGGACAACCAAGGCTACACAGAGAAACCTTTTTTCAAAAAAGAAAGAAAGAAAGAAAGAAAGAAAGGAAGGAAGGAAGGAAGGAAGGAAGGAAGGAAGGAAGGAAGGAAGGAAGGAAGCTCTGTGTGTATTTCCTTTCCATTTCTTTATTATGCATATATAGATCAGGAGCATGATAGTGAGACTGGAGACATGATTCAGTGATTAATTGCACTTGCTACTCTTGCGGAGGACCCAGGTTCTGTTCCCAGAATCCGAATGCTGGTTCACAACCGCCAGTGCCAGGACATACAATGCCACTTTCTGACCTCCTTGGGCAGCAGGCATGTATGTGGTGCATACACATACATGCAATAAAGCATTCATATATATAAAATAAATAAATATAAAGAGATTTTAAAGACTATGATACAGATAGATGATGACACATACCCCTCACCAACACACACATACACACACACACACACACATACACACACAGAGAGAGAGAGAGAGAGAGAGAGAGAGACATACACACACACAGATACAGTCTTATTTGCTGTGTTGCTTTAAAACTCCTGGGATCAAGCAATTTTCCAAAAAATAAAAAATAAAAAAATAAAAAGGGAGGGGGCTCTTTTGAGACAGGATCTCACTATATTGCTCTGGCTGTCCTGGAACTTTCTATGTGGACCAATCTGGCTTTGAACTTGTGGAGATCCACCTGCCTTTGCTTCCCCAGTGCTGTGTTTAAAGGTGTACACCAACCATCATGCCCAGCTTTTTGCTGTTGTTATTTGAGACAAGGTTTCTCTGTGTAGCCTTGGCTGTCCTGGACTTGCTTTGTAGACCAGGCTGGCCTCCTCTAACTCACAGAGATCTGCCTGTCTCTGCCTTCCCGAGTGCTGGAATTACAGGCATGCGACACTTCATCCAACTCTTAAATTAATTCTTGATCTATATTGCTAAATCGCTTCCAAAAGAAACTCTGCTGCTATAAATACAATATAGGTGTCTAAAGAAATGGAATGGCCCAGCAGTTAAGAGCACTGATATCTTCTCTAGGGAACCTAAGATTACTTCTCAGCACCCACACAGTGACTCAGAACCACCTGGAATTCTAGTTCAGGGGTCTGACATCCTCTTCTGGACTCTGAAGGTACCAGGCACATGAGCGGTACACAGACATTCATGCAGGCAAAACACCCATATACATAAAAGTACAAGTTAAAATAAAAAAGAAATACAATACCAATGTTACTATATTTAGCATTTCACATATCACATGTTATATAAATACTAAACTCTACTGCTACCTCGTGACTGTGTCATTTGAATTTTAGACTTAATGCCACCGAGTTGCTTCTCATTATCAGTGTTTTCAATAATGCGGCCTCTAGCTAATGTGTTTTAAACGTCCCCACGAACTCTTTCCAACTCCAATCTTCCAAATCAGGAGTTCTTTTTATGATTCAGTGAATCACGATGCTGTGATTCATCAAATTATGTCAAACCCATGGGAGAATGTTCCTGATAGGCTTTTTTTGATCACTAATAAAACTAATGCTTTATTTAACCTAATTAGAAGGCTTCTTTTCTGTATTTTGAGTAGTTAAAGTGGCTTAGTTTCATGGAGGAAAACTATATCGTACTACTCATGTCTTTTCCCTCTCCTAACCTATCCCTTTTTTTTTTTTTTTTTTTTTTTTTTTTTTTTTTTTTTTTTTTTTTTTGTGCATAGATAGAGAAAATGTTAATAGATATCTTAAAGATGTGCTTCTAGAGATTTGAACGCCTGTTAAGGACTTTCTATAAGGTAAAAAATAAGAAAAAAAAGCTACAAAGATTGAAGATTTCAAGACTGCATAAAACCAAAAAAAAAAAAAAAAAAAAAAAAAAAAGGAATGAAAAACAAAACCTTCAGTCAGTGAATGGAATGAATCCAGTGGATAAGTGAGAAGTGTTGGGTTTTGAAAAAGAAGTGATCTAGATTGCATTGATATATTTCAAAGCCCAGCTGAAACTGTTCCTCATTTAGGAAGCTTCAGATATGAGCCTCTGAATTCACCTGTCTGCATATCACGTCTGACCTCATTGGTTTCCCATTTTCCTCGTCACCAGAAAATTCTGTGACCCAGCTCTGCATTCCCATGCACTAGACAAAATACTTTGCCTCCAGCAGGTGCCCAAAAAGTGTGTTTATTAGTCTATAACTGTCTTCAAGAGCAGTGGATACATGGGGTGTAAGCCATTTGCAGACAGCTGTGTTCACCAAGTGCCCAAAGCTGACATAGCGAGGTAGACAAACATTAACTCGGAGATTCTGACAAAGTGGCAGCTTTAGGAATTGCGTTTGTATGTTTATTACTTTAAAGACTTGGCTTTTCCTTTTTTTCCCCACAAGAAAGCACCATTCATTTCCTCTCATATTAACAAGATGGTTGTTTTTAATACTTCCCATTTTCTTGTTGAGTGTTTGTAACAACAGATTTGTTTCCCAGGTGTTGAGGGAAACACTTAAAACCATGGTGTCAAGATAAGATATTGTCTATAATATTCTCTCTTTCTCTCAAATACACCACTAGATGACTTTTCATAACTGAACATACACTTCTAACCTGTACCACATCCAAGAACAAAATCTCACTTGCAGTCAGATACCTCTCTCTTCCTTTACAATGGCATTTGAACTGCTTTACTGAGAGAAGAAGAGTCAAGAAGAGGAAGGGGGAGGGGAGAGAAATTCTCAATAATATTTGCTATTCCTGCATTGTTTCAGAGTTTCTAAATGTATTTATGGTTATACACGTGCCCTCATTTGGTTTCTGTTGCTGTGATGAACTTCATGACCAACAGGAACTTGGGTAGGAAAGAGTTCATTTACCTCTTAGAGGTTAGAGTCCCTCATCAAAATACCAGAATAGCAGCTCAAGGCAGAAACCTGGTGGTGAGAACTGCAGCAGAGCCCAAGGCTTGCTTTCTTAAATACCTTCCTTGTACACCCAGGACTCCCAGCCAGCCGATGGTGCTGCCAATGTTGGGCTAGATCCTCCCTCCCTCATCAGTAACCCCCCCACAGACATGGCCGCAGGTGAATCTGATGGAGGCAGTCCCTTCACTGGGATTCCCCCTTCTCAAGTATGTCTAGGCCTGTGTTAAGTTGACAAAAACTGACTATGACAGTATGCTTTGCTTTTTTAATTTTTTAATATTTATTTATTTATTTAGTGTTTATGTGTGCCTGCACGCCAGAAGAGGTCATCAGATCCCATTGTAGATGGTTGTGAACCACCATGTGGTTGCTGGGAATTGAACTCAGGACCTCTGGAAGAGCAGCCAGTGCTGCTACTCTTCCAGAGCAGTGGTGCTGAGCCACCTCTCCGGCCCCCCAACCCCACTTTATTATTTTTGCTATGTATTAAGACAGATTTGTTGAAGTGGGCATCATGGAATGTATGATGCTGGAATCTCAGCTATTTCAGGCTGAATTAGGATTGACTCCAGGAGTTAAAGGCCAGCTAGGGAAAGATATCATCCAAAAAAAAAAAAAAAAGACCTTTTTCCTGGAGCTTGAACTCAGGACCCTGAACAAAGATGATGATCTAGTAGTATAGGATTTGGGGGATTTTTGTCCTCCCTCCTCCCCGCCATGTGATGCATTTGTATTATGGCTTAATCAACAAACTTTAGGATGAGTCCCTGCACTGTCATGCCTTTGGTTTAGTACAGTTTTCCCTTTACTTTCCAACTTAGCTCGCTCTGTTAAACGGTGCCAGGTCAGTTTGTCGTACTTTGTATCTGCAAACATTGTATAACCCTCATGTCCTTGGAAGGCAGCTTGCAGCGTGCTTGATGGGAGGGAACGCGCTGCTTTGCAGTCAATTATGATCTTTTAATGTCAGACAGAACGATAATCTTGCAGTTCCAGTTCTTCACTGTGTGTGAATGCAGGTTCTCTCCACTCCGGTGGACTGACAAACAGGAGAAAGCATTTCTATTGCTAGAGAGGTCAAAGAATGTGTGAGGCACTATCAAACCAGGGTCTTGGGCATGCTAGGCCAGTGCTCTAAACACTGAGCCACATCCTAGCACCTAACCTATTATGTGCAAACCCTGGGATAATCTTTTTGGAAAAAAAATTTACTATTTATTATTCATATAATGATAGCAACAAAATTATTTTTATTATTTTATATGTATGGATGTTTTGCCTGTATGTATGTCTGTGTACCATGTGTATGCCTGGTACCTGGGGAAGCCAACAGAAGATTTCAAATCCCCTGTGACTGAACTTATAGATGATTGCGAACTGCCATGTTGTGTCTGAGAATCAAACCCAGGTCCTCTTGAACAACAGCCAGTGCTTTTACCCATGGAACCATCTTTCCATGCCCTTCTAGAACAATCTTTATAAAGGATGTGGAAGCCTGAGCCTTCAAGCACTGGCTTTGTGGATTGCACTGTGCGGGTAGAACAAACCCATTCATATTTAAAATGGGTGTTCTTCAGAATTCAACATGATAGAATCATTTGTCCAATTGAGGCAGCATACTGAGATGGGGGAACAGGCATCCTGAGAGCTCAAGTCTGTCTATGTAATTGGGCTCTTTTTTCAAAGATTTTTTTTTAAAATGTAAAGTGTGTGTGTGTGTGTGTGTGTGTGTGTGTGTAAAAGAAGAGGGCATTACATTTCCTGGAGCTGGAGATACAGGCAATTGTGAGCTACCCATCGTGGGTGCTAGGAACTGACCTTAGATCACCTGGAAGAGAGGCACATCCTCTTAACCACTGTGCAATTCCTTTAGCCGCCATTTTCCTTTCTTGAGCTGGCTTCATGTTGTCCAGGCTGCCTCCATGTTGCCCAGGCTGGCTCCAGAATACTGAGCACAGGAGACCTTTCTCAATCAGCCTTATAAGTAGCCATCACCTCTTTACTCTTTTTAACCAGTGCTCTGACTGTGAGCATTCTGATCTTTGTGTAGTGTCCCCCTGTTTATCCATTTTCCTGTTGATGGGCACTGAGTGGCTTTGGGGCCACTGCAAATAATAATCCCGAGCACATTCTTATTTCCTGGTGCACAGGAACAAGGATTCCTGTAGTATCTCCTACAAAATTGCCAAGTCATCCTGTCTTCAACTTTACTAGATACTAATTTATGAACTCAAAGGGGCTGGTACTGCCAGATTTAGTCAATGAAAGCCCAGGATATTCAGTTAAATTCAAGTATCAAAGAATCAAGATTCTTTTTTTTTAATTATGATCATTTATTACAATTTATTCAATTTGTATCCCAGCTGTAGCCCCCTCCCTCCTCTCCTCCCAATCCCACCCTCCTTCCCTCTTCTTCCCCTATGTTTCTCCCCTAGTCCACTGATAGGGGAGGTCTTCTTCCCCTTCTATCTGACCCTAGCATATCAGGACTGGTTTCATAGTCTTCCTCTGTGGCCTGGCAAGGCTGTCCCCCTCCCCCCAGGGACATGCTCAGAGAGCCTGCCACTGAGTTCATTCCAGAGACAGCCCCTGCTCCCATTTCTAAGGAACCCACTTGGAAGACTGAGCTGCCATGGGCTATATCTGAGCAGGGGGTCTAGGCAAATTCCATGCATGGTCCTTGGTTGGTATCCGTCTCTGCAGGACCCCTGGGCTCAGATTTTTTTTGGCTCTGTTAGTGTCCTTGCACAGCTCCTGTTCCCTAGAATCATAATTCTTAATGTAAGGATATTTCATGCAAAATTTATATTTTTATAAATGAAATCAATCTGACTTATTTTGCCTGTTTCCTTCCTTCCTTCCTTCCTTCCTTCCTTCCTTCCTTCCTTCCTTCCTTCCTTCCTTCCTTCCTCTCTTTCTCTCTCTCTTTCTTTGTGTTTGTTTTTTGTTTTGAGATAGGTTCTATCTCTATAGCCCTGGCTGTCCTGGAACTCACTGTGTAGACCAGGGTGGCTCAAACTCACAGAGATTCACCTACCTCTGCCTCCCTAGTGTTTCCATGAACTTTACCAAACTACAAATATTAGTCAGTGACAGTGACTGAGGGATGATAAAACACTTCTCTTCCTTCCTCTGATGGATGGTCAACCCAGATGATTATGAGGTTAGCCCAGAGGCTCAAGGGCTTACTGACTAGTTATGTATACAACACATTGGCTCAACTGATATTTATCACTAAGTGTGTGCCAGGCTGGTCCTTACCCTCACTGAGTTTTAGGCACAGGGGTGGGAGTAGGGGGGAAGAAGTCAGAGAACCATGAAGAATATTCTGAGGGATCAGTAGTCTGTTGGCTGATAGCTTAAGAACCAGCTCTGATGGGGAAAGGAAAAGGGTTTGTGGGTTTTGTTTACCCTGCAGGTGGGAATATCCCCCCATAGCTGATTTAAAGCTGCAGTTCTGACACCACTGAACACTTAGATGGGAATTGAGGAGCACATTCCTTGCTCAGGGTGACAGGAACCTGCTCCAGCATCCCACTGAATGGAGTACTTACAAACAACATCTCCATTGGGTCTGGTTCATTTGTTGCTGGTTTGGGGAAAAGGATTCAGGTGGCATAGAAATTGATTTTTTGAAATTTAAATTGAAAAGGAATCAACTATTAGGAGGTATAAAATGTGTTATTATTATGGCTTTTTTTTTTTTTAAGACAGGGTTGCTCTGTGTAGCTCTGGCTATCCTGGATCCTGGAACTCACTCTGCAGACCAGGCTGGCCTCAACTTCAGAGATCCTCCCGCCTCCGCCTCCTAAGTGCTGGGGTTAAAGGTGTATGCCACCACCGCCCAGAAAAAAAAAATTACATCAATAATATTGAATCTTTTAAAAATAATTATACTTCCAAATACAAATGAAAGAGTCTAATAGGCATAGCTGGAAATTAGACAGTCTATAAATGAAGACTCAGGTCTCTCACCTTCCCTCAGGACACCCTGGAGACCTGTCCTCCTTTGCTTCCTCACCTTTTTATTGAGCCTTATAAACCCATGGTTTCACAAAATTGACAGAACCCTTGGCCTGGGCCAGATTCTCTTCTAGAGGCTTCAGAATTTAGCCAGTTGAGTGTCCAGGGGACAGGACCTCCCTCCACCTCCTCCCTGTTCTTTCCGGGGCGGGTTCCTGCCTTCTCTTCCGTGCTACGCTGACACCGGTGTTTACAAGCTGGCTTTCTTTCTAGGAATATTTCAGCCAGGAAGACTGCCCCCCTTCCCCAAATCCTAACCCTACCAGTGATGTGTTTTTGCTGTTGAGATCATTTTCCAACCCTCAGTGGCGGATGTCTCCTTCAGTCCGAATTTGGACTCTTCTGACATCTCTGTATTTTTCCTGTCATGCAATCTATTTACCGTGGCCATTTAGCAGACTTTTCTGAATGCGTATTTGTTGACACATGTGTAAGGTACATGAATGGTGAAACCTAGCTGGCATAATTATTTTAAATGATTACACATACACATTTGCAAGACAGATTCTTGATATATGAGCCAGCTGACCTTGGATTCCTGACCCTCCTGCCTCGGCTGCCAAGGAGCTGGGGGTTAAGTGGGCACCAACTGTATACAGCTTATAAAACTACCTGTTTATATTTTTATCTAGAGACATTTTATGCTTAGGTTACTTAAAAGTCACTTAACGAACTTTTCCTGAATAGAAAACCATACAATTTGTTGTACACAATTTGGGGGAAGGACAGAGGTAGAGACAGCAATGGTATAGTCCACAGTCTACACTAGTCATTAACTTTTTGAGGTATAGCCTTCTAGCCATTTTTTTTTTCTTGGTATAAACTTACAAATAGAATTCATATCCACTTTTTACTGAGCATAACACAGTATGAAAATTCTATCATTGCCCTTCGGTATTTTTTTTAAAGACATGAGTTTAGATGATGAATGGTATTACATTTTGAGGTGAAGGCAGCTTTTCTGATTAACCACTTATTATCGGTGATGTTGGTGAGTGTTATCTTCGTCATAAGCTACAAGAAGGCAAGGACGGAATAGGTAATTGTCCTTCTCAGGCAGCAGCCACAAGCAAAATAAAACTGGAATAACTTGCTTATGTATGTGCTGTATTCCTTCGGTCACCATTAAACAAAACAAAACCAAACCACCGCCACCACCCCCACCCCCAGACTGCATAAAACCCAACTCGGCTGGCAACAAGGCCAGTGACGGCTCTGGACAATGTTGTCAGGAAGGAATCTGTAGTCCAGTCTACTCAAAGCAATCCTCCTGCCTCAGCCATCCAAGTGCTGGGATTAAAGATGTGAGCCACCTTGCCTGCTGCCTTGGGGATTATTTACAGTTTATGAGGATTTGAACTCTGAATTAAAGTCCTGGAGTTGGCAGAAGTCTCCCAGTGACCCTAACCTTATTGTTTTAGATGGGAAAGAAATAAGGATTTTTTGTTTTCACTTGCTGACATTAATGTCAGGACTCTTCACTTCTTTCATGTCCTGTGTTCTTTATGATACAATCTGCAGCCTAAGCTTACTCTTAAAATATAGAAAGAGGGGCTGGAACAGATGTGTTTGCCTAGCACATGTGAAGCTTGATCCCCAGCACACAAAGACCAAGCAAACAGAAAGAGCGTACCTCTGTTTACCCATCATATAAAGTCATAGCTATGCCACCAAGAAAACGGATGGTGTGTGTCCATGCAAAGACTTGTGCATGAATGTTCTTGGAAGTGTTAACAGTTGAAGGTATGAAGTGTGATAATATTCATACAAGAGAATGTAACCACGTGGCTATTAAAAGAATTCTGTTCAGAGAAACCAGACAGAATAAACACTGTGCAGGTAATCTCAAATTCAAGAAAATTCAAAATACTCTGTAGCACAGAGTTCTGAGGGGGATGGAAGTGGAGCAGGGAGGAACCTCAAAAGGGTAGGTGGAAGAGGGGTGGGAAGGCAACAGATTCACCACTTCAGAGCTGTATGCACCGTACAGGGTGAACCGAAGACCCGCACTCTACACCAAGGTCATTCTACGTCAATAAAGTTGTTCAGTTTGTGACAGCTCTTAGGTTTCGAAAGCAGAACGTGGCTGAGAACAGAAGAATCTGAAGCCCAGCGCCAGTCCAGTGACTTCTGGAGATAAGTGACAACCAAGGCGCTATTCTGGGGTGACAGTTTATCTGAAGAGAACATTACTATGAGAAATGCAAAGTCATAAAAATAAAAAATAGAAATGACATTTTTGTCCCCCTGGTAATCATGTCATTTCCTTATGCCCGCACGGTTTGCTCTGTAGCGTAATCTTTTTAGCGTTCTATTCAATTTGGTTGTTTAAAAGAGAGCAATAACCTTGTATTTTTTCCTGGACTACTAGACTGTTCTTTTATGAGCAAGATGGCCAGCCGCTGCTGTGTGTACGTGGGTGTGCAGAAAGCTACGCTTTATCTATAAATTTTAGCAAACGCTGTAATTTGTTTTTGGAATTTGTCGTCAATACTCAACAGCGGCACCAGAGAACTGGAAATTTCTAGAAACCATGCCTTCTTCAAGATAAACGCTAGAGTTTTGTTTTGTTTTTTTAAACATGAACTCAGTAGTTAAAATTTTCTACTTCGATTTTCCACTTCTGTGAAAACAAAGAACAGCTCTCCCACACACATGGGGCTACCCCTCCGGTAGGCTTTCTCAATTCCTTCGGTAGATTGTTTTTAAGGAAAGTTTTCTTCCCTTAGGTCTTTTATTCCGTGACGACTCCTGTTTTGCAGACTGGTGAGCGCACACTGGCTCATTTTTTTTCCTCTCTCTCTCTCTCTCC
>NW_026585895.1:13584720-13670019 GCF_907164565.1 Psammomys obesus
GCCCTCCCCGCCTGCCCTCCGCCCGGCGCGCTCCCCCGGCGGCGCGGCGCTCGCCTCCCAGCCCTCGCGCCCGCGCTCGCCCTCAGCGCGGCCCCCGCCATGACGGAGGCGGGTGCCGGTGCCGCTGCCGTCGTCGCAGGGGGGGAGTCGGGCTCCCAGAAAGTAGCTTGATGAGTGTCCAAAGTAGCAGTGGAAGTTTGGAGGGGCCGCCATCTTGGTCCCGGCTCTCCACGTCTCCAACCCCGGGCTCGGCGGCGGCCAGGTCCCTGCTGAATCACACGCCGCCATCCGGGAGGCCCAGGGAAGGTAAGCGCCGCCGCGCCCTCCCCCTCCCTCCCGCGGGCTCCCTCGGCCCGCGCGGACCCCGGGCTGGGGTCGGGGGGTGGGTGGCGGTTCGCGGGCGGGAGGCCTGCCCCCGCCCGCTCGGCCTCCCGGCCTCGGGGCTCGGCAGCCTGGGCGCGCGAGCCCCCTCCCCTAGCCCGCCCTCCTCCCCCGGAGGCGGGCCCCGCGCCGCCGGCCGGGCCGCCCGGGCCCCGGGAGGATGCCCCTCGGCCGCCGCCGGAATGCTCCGGGCTGCCCGGGCCCCGGCTCGGATCCCCAGCGCGGCCCCCGAGAGCGATCCCAGCGGCAGAGCGACTCGTGGGCAAGGCTGCCCGAGCCACCCCTCCAGATGGTTGCAACTTTCCTCCCTGCCTTCCTTCCTTCCCTCCCCGGCGGCTCCTGCGCGTTCGTGCGGTCTGCCCGCGGGTTGCGAGTAGGCTCGTGTTCTTCCCCGCCGGCGGTTGTGGTTTTTTTTTTTTTTTTGTGGGAAATTCCTGCGGGAAGGTTTCTGCTAAACACGCACCCGAGATCGGTTACAATTGTTTTCTAAGTTTTCTGGCTTCCTGCAGGCAAGTGTTCTACCAGCAGATGTAGCAGTCACACAGCTAGTAAGGCATCGAGTGCTTTTGACTAAAAATTTGAACTTGCTGCATTTAACTTTAACTATACTACGTAAAATGGGATTTTTGGAAGAGCAGATGTGCATCGGATCTATTTTAACGCGCTTTTGTCTGGAAAATGCGGAGCCGTATTCGTTAGCTGTTGGCAAATGGGTTGTTGGCTCTCAGTTGTCTCGCAGGGAGATTATCGGCACCTTTTAAAAAAAAAAAAAAGAAGAAGAAGAAAACGTTTGGAAGTCCACCAGTCTAGTGAATGTCGTAAAGAAATTCAGAGCTTCGGTTCATGCAGGAGTCGTTAGGATTAATGCATTTTGAAAATATGTCCATATTTATTATCCAGAACCTCGGTAATTGCTAATCAAATGTTTCATGCCCGGATCCAGTGGTTCAGGCAATAGCATTCTTTGTCATTTTGTTCCCTTGAGCATGTGTGAAAGTGACAATAGGCTCAAAGATTGACATGAATATGCGCTAGAAAATTGATGGGAAGGTATGATTTATGGCATCCATTAAATATGTCGACCGCATCGACAGACATTTTTCCCTTTCAGCCCACCCTGACACTGATTTTTCATCAGTAGAAGATAAAAGCCTATTTATTGAATGACTTGCATTTAATACATCTGAGTTTTTCTTTCTGCACTTGAAAATTCATAAGATGTTTATGTGCATGTATAAACTTGAAAATTTGTAAGTAGATGGGTTAAAGTATGTTTTGTAAATAGGGCAGTTGGTGCTTGTAGCATATTTCCACTCTAGTTTCATTAAGATGCCTAATGATAGTCCGAGTTTCGAAAGACTGTCTTGGTTTCTAAAGTACTATATCTTTGAAAAAATAATTCCCCATTCATTTCTCGAGTGTTTATTGAGCCATTACTATGAGCCAGAACCTTTATGAGGTAATCTGCTAAGGGCAAGGTGTTGGTGTAACAGTTGACATCGGTTATCAGTCCTGGGAATTTGGCAGCCACCAAATTCAGATGGACTTCCTGAGGAAGATCAGCTCTAGCTAAACTTCTCATCATATGTGTGCTGATCTGCACAGTTCCTGACGTTGATAAATTCTGAGTGGTTGGAATAATTTAACTCAAAGTTCCAAATAGCCAGAACACTCTACCCCCAGCAGTTTTGTTTACGGTTTTTGTGTTTTGTGTGTTTGTTGTTGTTGACCTAAGGTAGAGAGTCTCAGTTAAGACTTGAAGTTGTGGGATGTGGTTTTGTGAAAGTTATGTTTGACATCAAATTTTCCTTCCTTCCCTCTGTCCTTCCCTGTTGGACCTTACATAAAGTGGGTGAGTGCTCTGCTGAAGGGCTACACCCCAGCCCTTTTAAGGTCATTGTGGGACATTTTTTGTTTATTAACCAGCATGTAATTAAAAGTGTTAATCTCACCCTCTATTCTTTTTGGCTCCATGTTCTTGGGTTTTACCAGTGTCAGCAGGAATTATTTATAGGAAGCCACAAGGATTAAGATGGAAATGCTTATCATTGAGTGGAGTCTCAGTTTTGATATGTGTTTAGTTCCTTTTGCAGGTATATGTGTTAATATGCTGCATAAATTGATTAAGTCTGAGAACTTTTGACTTCAGAGATGTTGGTGGAACTTGAGTGTTGAGTGAATATATCAAGAAGAGTACAGCTTTGCTTCTTAAAACCTCAACTAAATTAACTTGAAATCAGAGAAAAATGTGAAGTTCAAAAGGTGCTTAGGTACATGTATATTTGTGAACTCTTTTTGTCAGTTTTTTTTTTTTGAGACGGTTTCTTTGTATAGCCTTGTGCGTCCTGGACTTGCCTTGTAGACCATGCTGGCCTCGAACTCACAGCAGTCTGCCTGCCTCAGCCTCCCTGAGTGCTGGGATTACAGTCATGTGCCACCATGCCCATCTCAGTTATTTTAATTTTTAAATCCTTATGTGAGTGTTTTCTCTGTGTTTATGTATGTGCCACATGTATACCTAGTGCTGAGGCGGTCAGAAGAGGGTCTTGGATCACTTGGAACTGGAGTAACAGACGGTTGTGAGCTGTCATGTAGGTGCTCTGTAAGAGCAGCAAGTGTTTGCAACTACTGAGCCGTATCTCTTCCTTCCCCCCCTCCTCTCCCCTCCCCTCCCCTCCCCTCACAATTGGACATGGTGGGACACCTTTAATCCCAGCAGTCTGGTGGTAGAGGCAAGAAATCTTTGAGTCGACATACGGAGTTTTAGGACCGACACAGCCACATAGAGAGAACCTGTCCCAAAAGACAACAAAAGAAAGACACACATTTCAAGGAAAGGTCAATTTGTTGAAATCTGGTAGCTGGGTGTGTGCCAGCTAAATAAGCAGATTGAGTTTTATTCCTTGCCTTTTGCATGTTAACATATGGTTACTTTTTGAATTTATTATTGCTACGAATCAAATAATTGATTATTGACAGTACCCTTTCTTCCTCACCAGTCTTCTAGTTCTGAGTAACTTTACTTTCTTGTGAATAGTGCAAATGTTAGTGATGGACAGCACCACAGAGCAGCTAATTTCCGTGTTTGAATAAAGGGTTTAACTTGAGGTGCCTGAGTACCTGTAGGGACCTGTTAAGAATAAGATGTGGGCTTGCAATTCCCTGAAACCACCACCTAGATGAGGGCAGCGGTGTTTATCTTTTAAGGTTCTAGCTCAAGAGCTAGTATATATTGAAGCCATAGAAAAGAAAACCCAGGATAGAGGGCTGGAAATCAGAGATGCTATGCTTTTATAGACTTTTTGGTCTCAGCACACCTTTATTCTGTTTAACATTACTAAGGATCCCAAGTACATATTTTGTTTTGTTTTTTTTGAGACAGGGTTTCTCTGTATAGCTCTGGCAGTCCTGGACTTAACTCTATAGACCAGACTGGCCTCGAACTCCTAGAGATCTGCCTGCCTCTGCTTCTAAGGTGCTAGGATTAAAGGCCTGTGCCACCACTGCCTGGCTCCAAATAGATTATTTTAGTAATAATAATTACTGTATGATAATTACATAGTAAGAATTATTATTAACGGCTGTATTTGCGGTATTAAAACTGGGAATTTCAAAAGTTTTAATTAATTTTAAATATAAGCCAGTTACATGTTAAGTGAAATTTTGGTGAAAAATACGATCTGAAATGAAAGAAATTAGCATAGCTAGTGGTTTTGTTCTGTATTTTTGCATGATTTTTTTGGCTCACTAGAAGAACAGCTGGATTTTGCTTCTGCTTTGTATCTGTTGTGATATGTTTTGATTGAGGTGTATACAGTACTTAGCCTTTTCAGAATGACTTTTCTGATAATACACCAAAAATCTACACGTGGCAGATTTTTTAAAAAGATTACTGGCAATGTGGAAGTACTCTGTACTCCAAAAGTGTCTGTGAGAAGCCTCAGAAAGTCAGTGGGTCATGTATTCAGCCCATGATAACTTGGGAGGGAGAAATATGGGAGACATCTATTTCAAGACCATTAACAGAAAATAGATTCATTCTTGTACTCTAGAAAGAACAGAGGTAATTCAGCAGGTGAAATCGTTGAAGGTAAGTTTTGGACAAGAACATAAGACCCATGTAGCTGCTAAGCTGCCAGTCTTGTCCAACAATGGGAAGAAGTGTTAACTCTGAAGAATGTGATGTAGACTGCGGAGATAATGGGGGTGTAGACTCAGATTGGGTGCTCTTGCATTTAACAAGTTAGGGTTCCATCTAATTTAAAATACAAACATTCTGGCATTCTCTCTTCTTTAAGGATCCCTAATTATAGTTAAGCAGTACTTATATCCCCATGAATGTTTTGGGCGTTCTCAAGGCAGTAGTAAGAAGCTATTGTTGGTTTTATTATTCTTCTACATTTTGTTGTGATTTTCCTCTGAGGATTTTCTGGAGTCAACAGGATCAGTCTTGTTGAAATGTTGCTAAGTTCCTTGTAAAATATACTAAGCTCTGAAGACATTTGGAGAACTGAGTACTGCTAGTGGAACAGTTTAGTAAAGTGTAATAGCCTGAGCCCAGGGTTTAGAATACTTTCGGGGGCCGGTTTTCAATTTTGAAAGAGAAATTATCAGTATAGTTGAGTCTTTTGTTCGTATGATTGCTTATATGATTTTAGATGTAATATGCTAAGCTGTTTAATGCTTTTGAAAATGAGGAAACATGGAAGAAAATGTTTAAATTAATCTCTCTTGAATTAAACAATATACATTAAATATAACCTGAATATAAAATAAAATCAAGAATTTTAATTTTATATTCTGAGGGTTCTGCTTGTAATATTACTATTACAACAGTTCATTTCTAAATTTTACATGGAATGTAATTCTCTCTGTCTGTTGGATTTGTAGGCATTGGGAAGTCAGGCACACTTCTCACATTTTAACACTGTTTCTGTGTGGTTGTCTATGTGAATGTTGCTCATTGAGGAGGTGGAGGGCAGGCTTGCTTGCACACATCTGTGGGTGCAAAAGCCAGGGTGTCCAGTTTGTGAGAGTTACGAGTTACTGGCCTTTACCTGCTCTGTTTTGTGGGTTCTGGGAGCGCGCTAGTCCTAACTGTGTAACCTATGAGCCATCTCTTCAGCCCCTCCTACCATTGCTGAGGTCCACTAAGTAACTGTAATGACACCTCCAGCTTGAGACTTCACTTAAAATCCATTTCCTTTTTGTTACTGTTATTGGAGACAGGGTTTCCCTGTGTAGCTCTGGCTGTCCTGGAACTCTTTGTAGAGCAGGCTGACCTTCAGCTCACAGAGATCCTCCTGCCTCTGCTCTCGAGCATTGGCATAAAAGCTTCCACCACCATGTCCTGCTAAGGTCTGTTTTGTTCTTTCTTTCCTATTTTTTTTTTTTTCCTTCAAGACAGGGTTTCTCTGTGTAACCCTGGCTGTCCTGGACTCACTTAGTTTAGGCTGGCCTCCAATCTACAGAGGTTTGCCTGCTTCTGCCTCCCAAGTGCTGGGATTACAGGTGTGTGCCACTGTGTCTGAGTAATAGTCTTGTTTTAAAAAATAATTTATATGTTGAAACACTTTTAGTATATGTTGGAATATACTAAAAGTTACTTACATGTATTCTGTGTACATAAATATATTCATATGTGTACATAAATGTGTAAGGAAGACAATGAGTGGTTGCTTCTCAGCAAGTATTTCTGGAATGTACCTCAGCCTGACCTTTGGTTTGCCTCTAGGTAAGAGGGTGGCATTGATAGTAATAAAATAATTAAATTTTGCCTATGCTATTTCTCCCTATACTAATTCATTTAATCTCTTAACACAGAGTTCTGTTCAGTTGCTCTTCGTTTTACAGGTGAGAACACTGAAGCAGAAAAGTAAAGGTATGTGCCCTCTCTGGCCTGCTAACCAATGTGGTTACCAGGCTAGGATTCAAAATAAGGCTTTGGGGTACAATCACTAAGTATAGTGCCTAAAAGGAAATTTGATTTTGAGTAATTTCTTTAGCTCTTTTTTCTCTCCCATTTTTAATACAAAATCTTTTTGAGGTTCGTTCAGCTTACAAATAAACCTTTGTTAATTTTGACTTATATACATGCATGAAGATATGATCCAACAACCCACCCTCCCGAGTTTAGAAAACTGTACCAGCTGTGCTAATTGTACATGCTATTTTTTAAAAAGATAAATTTAGAGCACTCATGGAAAATGCTAGAAGTACATTAATAGAAAAATCTCTTCGTGTTTGATAATCTAATTTGGAGTTCAATTTATCTTAATTTTTTGGCATTAATAAACCTTAGGGGTTGTAGCAGATAAACATTTGAACGAAGCATTTTCCTTGTAAAGGAAGAGGCACAATCCCCATGTGCAGGCTGTGTGTGACCTGGTGGCCAAGGCTCTGGACAAAGCCATAATGCTTTTTGGCAGATCTTTGACTTTTGCTAATATTTAATATGGGCGGAGAAAGCTTTACATGTAGTCTGGGCTAGCTATGCAGCCTTTTTTTTTTTTTTTTTTTTTTTAATTGTAGCTTTAATTCTAATTTTGCTTTAAAAATTCTTTGGCAAATCTAATGAGAGGTTGAATGGGTTGATAAAAAGCAAAAGCCTAGGGTAGAAGAATCCACTGAGCAAACCCAGGAGGCAGGTGACTTTAGAATAAAGTCTTCCTGGTGTAGCTTCATCGTTAGGTCTGATTTTTGGGGACTTTGAAGAAGGCAAACCATTCTTTTGCTTAAATAAATGTTATATTCTCCAGACTCATTACAAAGCCAAATAAATAGTTTTCATAAATGACGTACAGTGTTTTGTCATGTTATGTGGCTAGGTACAGATTTCTAAACTGTACCTTTCCTTAGAAACTAATTAACTGGAGAGAACACCAAGCTGCCTTTACTTCAAATTCTGAAGGCCTGTCTGAGAAGTGTTGGTAGGAAGTGTGTAATTCCGTGGCTTCCACTCAAAGTGTGCATGCCTCCCTTTTGATGATAAATGTAGTGCCACTGGGGAAGGTCCGAGAGGGTCATGTGAAGCTAATAATAGCCATCCTGTCTTAGGACACCAAAGGTATGTGGCTTTTTTGTTTTGTTTTTCATGAATAGTGTGTATCACTAAAAATGCTTTTTTTCCCCTGCAAAGAAGTGTTTTGCTAAACCTCACTGTAATCAGTCAAGTTTGTATACTTTTAAAAACGACTTAATTTAACTAAAGATATCAGTGCTTCTCAGTATTGGGCTCTTGGTACATCAGAACTCATTTACTTCTGACAGCCAAAGGAAGTGAATACCATTAATATCCCTGTTTACAGATGAGGAGGTATGTACAGAGGTTCAGAGAAATGGAGGAATGTCCTAGTACACAGAAGTTTAGCAGAGCGAAGACTCAATCTGGACTACACTGAAATGCCTGGTCTTAGTGGTTACCTGTCTGACAGTGAACTGTTTCTCCCAAGCTAGTGTGTTAGCAATTGTGCTTTTAGTGGCTAGTTTTGTTTTGAGATATGGTTTCACCATGTAGCTCTTGACTGGTCTGGAACTTGCTAAGTAGATGAGTCTGGTCTTGAACTCAGAGATCTGCCTGCCTCTACCTCCACAGCCCTGTGATTAGAGCTGTGTGCCTCATGGTTTTTGTTTTTGTCTTTGTTTCAGAGGCTGGCTTTCATTTTGAGGTCTTTTGTGCTTTAGCATTTAAGTACCGGGATTAAAGGCGTATGCCACATTCCCAGCTTAGTCATGATTTTTAAAAAAATACTTGTGTTCACAACAACATCTTTATTCATACAACTGGGAATTGTGTCTGGAGGAGTGTGGAGTGACTTGAGAATCAACTAGATCCAAGATCTCAGATATTATTGTGTCTCTCTGTTTCCATTTCTGGATTTTCTAGCTTCTTGCTTCTGGAATTCCAGGCATTTACCTGTAGCTTAGCAACCACAAGTGAAAGACAACATTTTCTTTGAAATATACACATGTCAAATTTTGGTTACTGCTCATCTACTTGAATTGCCAATTCCTTAACTCTCTTGGGACCCAGGAGGCATGATATAGGAATGGTAGCCAGTAAGGTTTTGGATAGGGTAAGAGAGCTATAGCAGGCAGTCTCTTGAGATCACACGAAAGGAGTGAGGTGCAGTTTTCCTGAGGAAAAGATGATGGTAACAACAACTAATATAGGGGCTTATTTGATTATTTCTTTTTATCTTAGTTGTTATTTTGTGGCTGTTTTAAAGACATCGATATAATGATAGTAAAGCTTTAAAAATTTTTAGAAGACTAGATTCAAACCATCAGTGGGTTTTGGTAAATTGCTGTGATGATTTGGTAAATTATCAAAATCTTGTCTTTTTGGTTTTGGTTTTTGTGTTTTAGCTCCTGTGGCAGCAGTGTATGAGATGGACCTGTGTTTATAAGCTAGGGTAGGGGTCAACCCTTCCAAGAACACCAGGCTTAAGTGTTAATGTATGCCTTGCACGTAGCCAGAATTGCCCACTCAAGACTGTACAAGTATATAATCTTTATCAGTGCTTCGTTAGAGTTGCTTCAGGTATTTCTTACTGTTCGTTTAACTAAGTTTTATAATTTTAAAGGTTAATAAATGGCAACATACTGCAAACTCTCAGCCATTCCTGCTCTTCTCAGTATTCCTACTCGAGCATCATAGTTGTGTGCAACTTGACGTAATCAAGGCAGTTGACGAGTATATACGGCCCCTTAAGATTGGGCTGCCTGGTCCTCTGTCAGTGTTTGTATGGGACTCACATGGCCCAAGGAATACATTTCTTAGTGCATTCCCTATGCTAAGTAGTATATGACTGTATCTTCTTTTTGAACATTGATACTAAAAAGTATTTTCACATGGAAAGTTAATATAAGATAATGGTTTTAAACATATAATTTGTGTTGAATCCCGTACCAGTTACTGTAGTCTCTTAATTTCACTAATCTATAGATTACCTCCATGCATCTCCCTACCCTCCCAGGTCCCTTCCCTCTAGGCAGAGTCTTGCTTAGTAGTCCAGTCCGGCCTCCAGTTCATGATTCGTACCTCAGCTTCCCAAGTATTAGGATTATAGATGTGCACCAGCCATGCCTAGCAGTCCCTGTTGTGTTTTTTTTTTTTTTAATGGTGTGAGAATTGATCCCATTTGAAACATGGTTATGCTATTTATTACTAAGCTCTAGAGCAATAACCTTTAAAGCACAAGGAGGGCCTCTGCTGTCACTTACTCACAATTGCACCGACAGATGCTTGATTAGATCTTTAGTTTTGTAGGCAGTATGATGGGGTTAGATGTGTTTTCCCATTAGTTCTTACATGTGTGATCTTGGGCATATCGCTATACTGTTGTTGGTGTGAATATTTATTTATTTTAGTTGTGTGTGTGTGTGTGTGTGTGTGTGTGTGTGTGGAGTTAAGCCAGAGCCCTTTACAAGGTAATTAGTAATCCCCTAGAATGGGTACTTTCATACACGTTAGAACTTAGACACAGGTGAAAAATCTTTGAACCTAGTATCTGTACACATTTTCTGTTTCTCTTTTTATCAGACTACTTGCATTACTTATAATTCACTTGGTGTGCCCCCTCTTGTCTGGCCACTACGACCAAGGTGGTCTGTGTAGCTCTTGTAGCTTCACACTGCACAGTCTGCCTTGACATACCTCGTCCATTGAGTCTCTGGTACTTTCCTGCTTTGACGCTGCAATGAATTCTGCCTCTGGAGATGAGGTCTTCCCTGGAAAAAAGAGGGAGGGAGAGAAGGAGGGAGTGTGTGTGTGTGTGTGTGTGTGTGTGTGTGTGTGTGTGTATCTTGTCTAGAGAACAACTTTCCATCTTGTTGAGGGAGGGTCTCTCTTGCTTCCCCTGAGCAGGTGCTCATCGAATTCCAGGCTGTTTGGCCCCTGAGCTTCTGGGCGAGTCTCTTGTCACTGACTCCCATAATGCCGACATTACAGATAGATATCATTGACTCTGACTTTTTATGTAGGTTCCAGGGCTTGAACATAGGTCATTAGGCTTGTGTAATGAGCACTTTTATCTGAAGAGCCAAATATTTTTTGAAAAAATTCATTCAGCAAGTAGTTTTTAAACTGGAGCCTAGTTCTGAGAATAAGATGCAACAAAGTCAGGTCTGTCCTTGAAGAACTTGTGTGCATCTGTTGAGGGAGACTGACTTGCAAAGCCTTTAAATGGTAGGCTGGATAATCTGTGAGTTACCAGCTTTAACTTTTTTTGTGAACATGAATTAGTGTGTAATTGTAGGATATGCTATAGCAAGCTCTTAAATTCATCAATCATTTGGTTGCTTGAAAGAAACTTAAGCAAAAGAGATGAGTAGGATTTGGGACAGTTGGGAATTGAAGAGGCACAGCTCCTTTCCAGTGAGGCAAGTTAAGTTCTGTAAAACTGAGTCGGGAGGAAGTAACTGAACTTCTGGCACAGAGGTCTGAACAAATGCCCCCTGGAGAAGGGAGGTTTAACTGTTGTTAAACAGTATGTTGTTTCAGCTGCTAGACCTGGATCACTAGTGAGATTGGACTTAATTGATGTTTGTATCAAAATCCTATTGTCAGTTTTTCTTAACATCTGTATTTCAGACATGAGAATAAATGGTGTTGATGTCACCCCCTGATGGAAACAGTTCTTTTTTATTTTCCAATGTATAAAGCTTTATGCCTTTATTGAACTCAGCTCCAATTTTTCTTTGACATTTTTAAGTTGTTGGTCTCTAAAGTTCAAATACTCGTACTGTAATCCATTTCATTTTGTTTTTAAAGTTATGTAGTGTGTTACCTTTCAGATAAAGCATAACCTTACAGCAATGCTCACAAAGTAATGCTCAGTGAGTCGTTACAGACCCTGACCTGTGTAACTGCTACTCACAGAAGAAATAAAAGCCAACCATCACTAGGTACAGCCTTCTTTGTACTGTTCTGACATAGTTAAGTTCATATTTGTATGAACTTCATATAAATAACACTCCCATAGTATACAATTCAAGTTTAGCTGGTTAACACTAGGATTTGTAGGATTTATCTGTGTAAGTCTGATACTCATATTCATTCCTCAAGTATTTGCTTGAGAAATTACGATTTTATGTACTCTGTATCGTTCTTTACTGTTATTAATAATGTTCCTTCTTTTAGGAAGATGTGTATTTGTGGTGCTGGTGGGCAAATGTGCATGCTAAGCAAAGTAGGCTGCTGCTGAACTGAGGCTGCAGCTCCCTTAATAATGTCCTTTGTTTTTTTTTTTTTTTTTTTTTTTTTTTGTTGTTGTTGTTGTTTTTTTGTCTTTTCGAGACAGGGTTTCTCTGTGTGTAGCCTGGGCTGTCCTGGAATTCGGTCTGTAAATTCGGGCTTGGCCTCAGAATTAGAGAACCTGCCTCTGCCTCCTGAGTGCTGGAATCAAAGGTGTGTGCCAGCACAGCCTGGCTTTCTAATAGTGTTTTAAGACATGCATATCTGTTCTCTTGGTGTACTATTAATGTCTGTTTAATACATACTTACCAGCAAAGTTACTGGATTATAGACTCTGTTTGCCTTTAGAAGGTTCTGCTAGCTTTCTAAAGTGTTCCACATTCGCATGAATAGTGTATGAGATTTCCCACTGTTCAGCATCCCTACCAACAACTGGGATTATCAGTGTGATTCACTTTAACAATTTGATGGATGTGGAGTGGTGTTTCTTTGTGGTTTTAATTTTCATTTAAAACATTTTTATTATTAAACAGACTTTATTTTTAGAGCAGTTTGAGATTTCACACAAAAAAAATTGAGCATAGGTACAAAGATTTCCCAGACACCTGCTTCCCCCAGTACATGCGGCATCCTCTCCCATTCTCTTAAGTCACACCAGAGCGGCATGTTTTTGCAGTTGCTGACCCTCCCCAGGCTTGTAATTACTGCTCACAGTACATTGCATTTTTTAGATGTGGAAGGGTGCCACTTTTTCATGAAGTTTATTAGCCACTTGGGAATCTCTTACAGAGTGTAGATTTGTTATTTTTACTGTGGTTTCTTTTCCCATTTCATTTTGTGTGGCGTGCATATATATGTGTGTGTATGTTCTTGCATTATGTGGGGGTACATGAAGAGTGTATAGTTGGGGGGAATCATTCTCTTCCATCTTAACAATTGACACCTCTCTCAGTAAAATCTGGAACTCTCGAGTATAGCTGGTTTTACTGGCCAGCCTGTTATGGGAATCCTGTCTCCAGGGGTCTTCCAAAGCTGGAATTGCAGGTTAGCTACTGGGGATCTGACTCCATTGCTCATGCTTACCCATTGATGACTTCCAGCATCCTAACCAGTGAGCCATCTCTCCACTCTGTGTTGGTCTTTCTATTTGAATAGGACAGCAGCTGTAACTTCAGGGCTAGTTCACTCATCCAGTGTGTTTGTTGGAGACCATTGGCTTCAATTTTGAATGTGTGTATGCATGTAGGAATTATTATATTTTGGAGAACTCCTTAAAAAATATTCTTTGACAGTTTCATACATGTATTTGGAGTATATCCTCCCAACCCCCTCTCTAACTCAGTCTAAGAACTCATTTAAAATTTTTACTTTTATTTATATTTACTTCATATGTTTAAATATTTACATGTGTACATACATACAGCAAATTTGTGAAGGTCACAAATTTGAAGGTCTCTTTCTATCCATGTGGGTTCCCTTGGTTAAATCAGGTTATCAGGCTTGGTGGTAGGGCACCTTAATCTGCTGGACCAGGGAACATTTCCCTGCAATTTGTCCTTTGTGTTTTTTAAAAATGTTTTTAATGTAGCCGTTTGTAGCATTTAAGATTTCTTCATTGTATTGATTTGATTCGTGTAACAAATTCTGGCAATGTTCTCTTTTTGTTTTTATTCATCTCTATTTTCTCTGATTTCTTTTGACCCATTGGTTATTTTAGAGTCTGTTAATTTCCAGATGATTGTGAATTCCCCAAAGTGCTTTTTTTGTAACTGTTTTTTAAGTTTCCACTATGGTTGTAGAACATCTTTTTGTATACTTCGGTTCTTTTCAATTTGTTGATGTTTATAGAATTTATGGTCTGTAGTGTTTGTCCTGGTGGTTTTGTGAACTTGACACAAGTTGGGGTCATCTGAGGAGAGAGAACTTCAGTTGAGAAAATGCCTCCTTAAGATGGCCTGTGGGCAAGCCTGTAGGTTATTTTCCTGCTTAATGATTGATGTAGAAGGGCCTAGCCCACTGTGGGCAGTGCTGTCCCGAGGCTGGTGGTCCTGAGGCATAGAAGGAAGTTGCCTCTCTTCCAGCTGAGGTTTCCCGGTCTGCCATGTTGTGAGGAGTCCCAGGCACAAACTCCCATCACTGTAAGCTCCACCATGCCTTGTCTGTCATGATGGACCATTTTAAAACCAACAGCCAAAATAAATCATTCTCTGCCCCTCCCCCAACCTCCCTAGACAGTGTCTCTCTGTGTAGCCCTGGCTATCCTGGAACTCACTATGTAGACCAGGCTGGCCTCAACTCACAGAGATAAACCTTCTTCTGCCTCCTGAATGGTTAAAGGGATTAAAAGGTGTGCTTCACTTTTCCCAGATTCATTACTCTCTAAGTTACTTGTCAAATATTTGGTGACAGTTATGAGGAAAGTAATACACACTCCTTTGTTGGTTTTTCTGCACATTTGCTTGTTAATTATTGAAATTATTGAAAGTCTGGTATTGCAGTCTCCTAGTTATCGCTGTTGGAGTGCCATTTCTCCTTTTAATGTTTGGGTTTTACTCTATCTGTTTTGGGGCTTCTTTGTAAGGTGGACTCATGTTAATTACGGAGTCTTCCAGCTGGAACTACTGTATAATTGCTGTAGGTGTTCCGTGCCTTTCACATTGAACTATTGTGAAGAGCTGTATGGCCTGATAATTGTGTAGTCGGATTGTTAGCAAGGTTTGCCCGTCCCATTCAGTTATTTCCATCCTGTTAGTGTCCTTGCATATTAAGTGTCTTTTGTAGACAGCATTTTGGTTGGGTCTTGTTCTTTTTAATCTGTTCACATTTAGAGTTATTTACATGCTTTGGTTTATGTTTATTTTACTTTTTTATTTTTTGCTTGTGTGACTTTGTTGTTCTTAATTATTTTCTTTACTGGTTTAGCATTAAATTAATGCTAATAACTTAAAGATACTCTTTAGTGATCTCTCTAGGATTTATATTGAACATTGTAGTGTTATCAGAACCTTTAACTATGTCTGTTCTCCCCATAGTTGTTATACGTATTAGCCTTAACGTGCATGGTTACAATTATTCATAGTCTTAATGCTTTTTAAAGAAATTAGGGTAAGAAAAGAATACACATTCTATTTGTAATTTGTTATACTAGGTTTATTACTTAACATTTTTACTTACATTCATTTCTTTGAATATTTGAATTTATTATCAATATTCTTTGAATATTGAATTTATTATTCTGTATTATTTCCATACTTCAACATAGTTTGTCCTTATATTGCTTTTGTTTGTTCAGGTGTTTCTGAGGGAGCCTTATGTGGTTTAGGCTGTCTTGAACTCATGGTGTAGCTAGGAAAACTCTGAACTGATCTTACTGCCTCTGTGTCTTCCAAGTGATAGGATTACAGGCATGTGCTACCATGCCTGGCTTACTATGTTTTTATATGTGATAGATCTGACAACATAATTGTGTGTGTGTGTGTGTGTGTACGCGTGCACACATTTGCTGTTTTAACTCAGATGATGAAGTTACACTTCTACTTGGCCTATGTAATTAACCTTCCCTGGCACTCTTTCTTGCTTTTTTCTCTTTTCTTTCTTTTTTTTCAAAACAGGGTTTCTCTTTGTAGCCTTGGTCAAGCTGGCCTCGAACTCAGAGAGATCCGCCTGCTTCTGCCTCCAGAGCGCTGGGATTACAGGTGTGTGCCACCGTGCCCTGCTGCACTCCTGCTTTTTCATGGCAGTGTTGAGTTACCCTCTGTGTAGCCAGGACAGGCTCTCATTTCTCTGCCAGCTCCAGCTCACTGCTCACTCTCTCTAAGAAATTTTAAATTAAAATTATTTTGTAGTTAAACTTCAGAAATCTAGTTTTTAAATAATTTTGTTTTCATTTCTGTTTTTCATGTGAGGAAGTAATGTTATAAAAGCTTTCTTTAATTCTTAAAACTATGGTTTCTTTTTTTTAATATCATGGCTGCTTTGAACCCTCTTTAATCCAATACTGGACCATCTCATCATTGAGTAGGGCTTACGCTTTCCTTTTTCTTTGAATGTTCTTGTATTGGCAATTGAACACTGAGTTTTGAAGACTCTGTGTTGATCTCTCAGCCCTGGGACTGTTGCTGTTTACCTGCCCATCTGCTGAAGTACTTGGCTTACCCAGACTTACTGAGCACAGCCTGTGACGTTGCTTCTCAGAGGGTGCTGTTCTGGATGTGCACAGTCTCCATAATGGAGAGATGGCTACTGCGCTGGCCCTGCTCTGCTTGAGCAGCTCTTGATATCTTCCTTTGGTTTTTAGCTAGGTTACTTTTGTTGCTGGATTGCTCAGCTGTCAGCTCTGCTAATTACTCCGCTTTCATCAACATCTTAGAGCTTAAATTGTTCCATAGTCTGACCCAATTAAAGTTAGGTGTTTTGGCAGAAGCCAAACACTGCCAGGCTTTTATATTATAGCTGGGCTTACCTCAAGAGGACTTTTTACTACCTCTTTGCAGAGACTTACTACAGTTCTCCTGTTAAACTGACAGCTGTTCTTGAGTTTGACATTTTGCTGCTACTGTCATTGAACTGCCAGTTTCTTTTTCCTGTTCACTCTAAAGCTCTCTAAAGTTTGTTTTGTTCCTGTTTTTAACAATTTCCTTAGGAATGAACTTCCCCAGTTTGTTTGAAAAAGAGGGCGCCCACATGTGGCGTTGCCGTGTCTTCTGGTTTTGTGCATCACCGCCTCGAACCTTGCCTACCTTTAGTGGAGCTGGGAGTGGGAGCAGCAGTGCCACTGCCACTTAGGAGCAGGGCACCGGTGGTACCCTGTTCTTATCAGCATAGCTCTCAAGAAAAAACAAACCTCTGTCCTGCCAGTGAGTGTTTGGAGCCCAGGGTTGTTGCTCTGTGCTCTGCCATATCTGAAGTAGAACTTCTGCCTTCCAAATGGGGATTGGTTAAATAAAGGAGCCCCATTCATTCTTCTGTTCCTTGCCTACGTGGACTTTGCGATGGAAAGCTGGCCAGCAGGGGCAAGGTGGAAAAAGATGCCAGCAGCCTTCCCCTCCTACAGGGGAACTGTGCTGGGGACCTTCCTAGTGTAGGACTTCACTGAGTCAGAAGGAAGGAACAGAGTTGGCTTGTAGGAAGTGTGTCACAGATGCTTTTTCATTTCACCTTCTCAAACAGAATTTTGTCACAGTTCTATGACATTTTAGAGGAGAGTTGATTTACTGAGTTTCTGAAGTCCCATCTTTGTGTCTTCATCTATGTTGTTGTGATTAACTTTTGTGTGTTGTGATGTAGGAGTTGGTTTTATTTCCATAAGGCTATCCTGTTATATCAGCTCCATTTTCATCCTGCTGTTTTTCATAGTGCTACCTGCTTTATACATGAAATGTCTGTACCTGGCTGTTGCTGTAAACTGTGTCATTTGTTCTTTTGTGAGTACCATGTTTTCATGTAGTGTCTTAATAAACTTGATGGCTAATAAAACAGTCTTACCTGCATTTTGGTCTGCAGAATTCTGAAGCTACTGCCTGTTTTTGTTCTCTGATGATTCAGTTGAATATAAATCTAGATATGCTGCAGAGGGATTTTGTGGTTGTTACAGAATAATTGACTTTAAAAAGTAATATGATGAAGCTGAAAAGGAAAGCAGAGTTGAGATGCAACACAGAGTTCAGAGAAAGCTGTCTTCTTTCTGTCTTGCTCATGTTTAGTTTTGAAACAGGGCCTTCCTTTATAGCTGAGACTGATCTCAAACTGGCTCGGGAAGATGTAACTGAACTAGAAATGCAGGTGGCCCACAGAAGATGTGTGGCCACACTCTGCTACTTTGTGGGTTTGTCTTTCTTACACCCTTCTCCACCCCTTTTCTTTCACTCCTTCAACTCCCAAACACTAGATAAGAGAGTAAAAAGGATAGAGAGGAAAGGAAAGAGAACCTTGAACAAAGAGATCCCTGGAAACGGGAGACATTATGGCTAGACTACTTCTGCTGATTTGAGGCTTTGAGTTCCTTGGGACAAGTTTGATCTTCACCACCAGGATATCTGATTTCTTGTTGTTGTTTGTTCTTTGCGCATGACTGTTTAACAGACCACAACCATTAGCAACCAACAACCAGACAACAACCCACCCTGCTTCTTGGGGTCCTAACATTTATATACTCTCTGAAAAGGCCCCAGAATTTCAAACATCACACAATCTCAGAAACTGCTGCTGGCAAAATCATGTCCCCAACAGAGCACGAGGCAAATCACAGTCAACTGCTGCAAAGCAGCCCCATATCTCTACTCCTGGGATTAAAACAAAAACATATTCTTATAATATTTCTGTTTTTTAAAGAAACCAAAATTCTAAAATTCTCCATGTAAAGATAAGTCCAACTCCCAGTTGATGTATGGAAATGGAGACCTTGGGCCTATGAGCTGAGTTATGGCAGCATTCTGAGTGTGGAAGGACATTACTTTTGATACTGTTGTAATGCCTGTCAGAATACTGTTGTAATCAGAATACCTGACAGGAACAGCTTATGAAAGGAAACAGTTTGGTGCATGGCTTCAGAACATTGTAGTCTGTCATGGCAGGGTGGCTGCACATTGGCTGGTAAGAGACATGACAGCAGCTTTCCACCAGGTGGGCCTAAACACTCCACAGCTTTCAGTTGGAGACTGAGCACATGAGCTTTAGGGGCCTATTTTAAATTCACCCTGTATCATCTCTTGTGGCAGCTTAACAGAGATACAGCCTAGTTGCCATTGATACCATATTTGTGAACCTGTAAGCAGAACATTGTGATAACTGGAAAATTTGTATGGACTTCTGATTTTCTTCACGATTGTATTGGTTAATTTTGGTTCTTGGAAATTATACAAAAAACAAAAACAGAAAAACATGAACCTATTTGAGATTACATACTAAATTTACAGACCATTTTTAAAAATAATGAGTATTCCAAATCATATATAAATGCCTATCCCAATTATAATTTCTCCATAATGATCACATAATTATTGTTATGCTTGTAGGTGTTTTATGCCTATCAATGTGATTATAAGTTGTATCTTAGACATTATTTTTAGTTTATTGCTGATAATGTAGAAACAGTATTTTTTGTTGACTTCATAACTAGTAGCTTTGCTTATAATTCTTTTACTCCCAAGCTCATTTGCATTTATGTCAGCATATATGGGGGCTGTGAAGGGTGATCATTTCATCTTTTGCAGTTTGTAAAACTTTTGCAGATTTACTCATTGACTCAGTGTTGAGCCTATGTGTTGTAATAGACCCATTATCTTGTATTTCACAATTTTTTTGTATTTAGCAATTTAATGTTTTGGTGGTTTTGGTCTGTCCTTTAGATGAAGGAAATTCCTTTGTGTTCCTAATTTATGGCTCTTGTTTAAATAATGAGTGTTTTCATTAAAAGCTTCTGCACCTCTGTAAGTGTTTTTTTATTTCTTCAGATGAGGGGATGAGATGAGAACTGTTCCCAAGCCCTTCTAGGTCTTTCTGAACTCTTGTGAGCTAGTTGAACTCAGCTCTTCTGGCCTAAACGCCTCTCCAAGCTGACTGATTGAAACTGGTTTCTCTTGGCTTTTGACTGAATTGCTCTGCCTGGCCTAAACCCAATGCTGGCAATATGTTTTAATGTTCTGGCTCCTTCTCATTTGCTGGTTTGTTCTGTCTTCACCTGTGTCTAGCTTGTTCTCTCTGCAACCTGTCTCTGTCAGATTGTCCCCGTAAGAAACTCTTGCTAAAAACTCCCCTTCTCTGCACTGCTCTCCCTGCACTGCTCCTACGCAGCCTCTTTTTCCTGTCTGTTCTCCTGAGAGTTGGGTGTAGCCCATCTCTGACTCATTCTGTCAAATCTTTCTCTGATCTGTCACTTAGTCTGCCCCTCAATTAGATGTCACTTTCAAACGAGACTGCTTCCTTCTATAAACTTAATTTACCTTCATTGTTGGGATTAAAGGTGTGGACTAAGGGCGTGTCTGCATTCTAGCCAGATCATGCTGGAATTCATAGCATGTCTGCATTCCAGCTGGATAACATAGACCTAGAAGGTCTTTTTGAATGTGCTCCCTTGCCAGAGCAGCCATGTTGCTGGATTAAAATTTCTCTACACTTCTATTTAGAGAAATAACTTTTTCTAAGTCTTTCAGATGATGTCATATGAGGTTGGGATATGTATGTATGTGTGTGTCACTGTGAAAAATGTCTGAGAGAAAGATTGTAAAGAAGATTTATTTTGGTTCATGGTTGCAGAACATGCAATCCGGTATGGTATGATGGGGAATCACGAGAGAACCCACTCTCCTATTTCCCTCCTTTTCATCCAAGCCCCAGCCTCTAGGATGATGCCACCAATATGCTAGTGAGTTTTCCTCTTGGTACTTAGTACTCTCAGGATAGGAGTCCTTTTCTTAACTCTTAGGCACCTTTCAACCTGCTCAAGCTGACAAGATTAACCCCTTTGGCATGGAATTGCTATTGCTCATGATAAAACCTACTTTGCATTCTTGAACCAGTCTACTTTTGAAATTATTACTACATTTCTGCAAATTGCTGCAGTTTTCTTTTTTTTTCTTTTTTTTGGTTAGGGATTTTTGTACCTATATTCGTGAAGTAGATTTGCAATTTCCTTTTATATAAATTTCTATGTCAGATTTTGTGTTATGGTAACACTTTGGGGGGGGGTAGTTCAAGACAGGGTTTCTCTGTGTAGCCTTGGCTCTCTTGGAACTCTTGGCTCTCTTTTTGACCAGACTGGCCTAACTCAGAGATCTGCCTGCCTCTGCCTCTCAAGTGCTGGGATTAAAGGTGTGTGCCACCACTGCCTGATGGTAGCACTTTCTCCGTAAAAATGAATTGAGAAATAATTTTGCTTTTACTATTATTGCAAAGAGTCTGTGAACAGCATTCTATTTTCCTTTAGTTTTGATAGTTTATTGGCCTAGCCCTCCAGGTCTGGACATTCTCTGGAGATGTTAAAAATAATGCTGTCACTTTCTTTTAACGTCTTTAGACTCTTGGAAGTTTTATTTTTTTGTGTCAATTTTTATTCACAAAAAAGTGTATATTTAGGAATTTCTGCTTTTTTTTTTAAGGAAAATTCAAATGTGTCTGTAAAATTGTAGTTGTTCCTTGTGTTTTCTTGAAGTTGTGTGTACTTGCTATCTGTGTCTGGTTTCTTTCCGCGAGTATACTGTTAGCAGCTGTTAGTCTCACTCAGGAATCCATGTTCAGCTCTGTTCATTATTCCTCCTTGGTTTTCTGTTTGAGTTTCATTCTAGCTTTGGTTGAAAAGTACAATTTTCATTGCATTCTGTTTTTTTCTGAGAAGATTGTTTTCTTCCATTTTAAAATGTAACTTTTGGGGGCCTACAAAATGACTTGCAAAGCCTAGCTGCTTGAGTTTGATCCCTAGGACGGAGGAAAGAACCAGTTTCTGCAAATTGTCTTGTAACTTCCACATGTGCGCTGTGGCACACTTTCTCCCTCTCCAAATACAGAAATGTAAAAAATTTTTAGAAACAGAATACAGCTCTCCACATGGGCTTTGGCTGGGGTCATGGGGCAGAATCAGCAAATGCAGATCAGGGCCCTCGTCAGAGTCCTTTCCAGCCTCCCATGAGTGATTGCTGTTCTTCCTGTGGGGAATGGCATGTTCACACAGTCATCCACATCGTGTAGCTGGGGCCACACAGTGCTGGGGATGCTTCAGGAGTGCGATGGACTGACTCAGTCATGGCTTTACCATGCACAGGCTGTGGTGCCCATGGTCTGGCCTGTGTTCCTGCTCTTTGTGCTCCTTGGGAAGCCAGGACCTAAAAGCTAGTTGTGGTTTTTATCCTCTCCCTTCTTTGAAGCCCTTTGGTGTAATTTGCTGCTCTTTTTCTAAACTGTTGTTCAGCTCTTGGTTTTCTGAATGCCTCCTCTCATATTTGGGGTTTATAAAGTTCTTGAATTGTGGGTTTAATGCCATCCACAAAACACAGTTGACTTTTAAAAGAAACTTTTTTTTCTTCACAATTTATTCATTATATATCCAGTTGACTCTTAAGCTCTGTACTTCAGTGCTGTGCTTTCTCAGATTTTGATGTGCTGGCTGGGTGGGTGGGTGGGTGTTGTGTTGTGTTGTGTTGTTCTGGGTGGGTAGATGTGTGCTGGGTGGGTAGGTGTTAGTGGGTTTGTGTGTGTTGCATTTTATTCATTTGAAAACATTCTGTAATTTCCATTTATTTTTAATAAAATATTTTCATTAATTTTTTGAGAATTTCATAAAATGTATTTTGATAGTATCCCCCCACATTTTCTGTCTGTCTGTCTGTCTGTCTCTCTCTCTCTCTTGGTTTTTTGAGACAGGGTTTCCCTGTGTAGACTTGGCTGTCCTGGACTTGATCTCTTGACCACAGGTCCTCCTTCCTCTGCCTTCCCAAGTGCTCCTATTAAAGGCATGCACCACCACACCCGGCTCATACACTTTTTCTCCTAATTCCCCCAATCCCTTTCCACTCTTGGTGTCATCTTTTGTTGTTTAGATAACATCAATTCCAGTTTGTACTGCCCATAAACTAATGGGGGGGAGGCATACACTGAAGTGTGGTTGGCCTGGCAGGGGCCATACCCTTTTAAAAAAAGATTCTTCCTTCTCCGGAAGCCATCCATAGCTGTTAGTGGAGGCTCCTGAGCCTCTCTCCCTTCCATGCTAGATGTTGACTGACCTGATTTTCATCCAGGTCTTGTGGAGGCAACTGCAGCTGCCGTGAGCTCGTGAGTGCAGTGGTCCTGTCAAGTCCAGAAGATGTTTGCTTGGGCGCTCCCAGACCTTCGGCTCTTAGTCTTACTTTCCCTTCCCTCAGCAGGGACAGGCTTTTTTGGGGGGTTTTGTTTTTGCTCTTTTGGGGTATGTGCGTGTGCATGTGCGATACTGTCTCATTTGTGGCGAGGCACTGCACTGACACTGCACTGTGACCAGTTGTGAGTTTTTTCATTTCCCACCCTCCACTGCACAAAGACACTTCTGATGAGGCCTGAGAGCTGCACTAATACATGGGTATGGAGAGAGAAATTTAGAAGCCAACTTGCTGCACTGTCCATTTAGTAGAGTAACAACAGTATCTCTGGGGCCTGAGCTCTCCAAGTATGGGAGAGCTCAGCCTTACAGTACCAGGGATGTAGTTCTTCCTCGGGAGTGGGCTTTAAATCCAGCCAGAAAGCTGTATTTTCTTGTGGGGGGGGGTCTCCAGGACACCCTTGAACAACAGCTTGAGAGGTGGTGTCCCACACTTGACCCTGAGCATTTTATTTGGCAATCCATGGCTTTCTGGGAGAAATGTCCCCTGTGTAGACTCCACTTGAACTCTATTATATAAAAACACACACTTGCGCACGCACATGCACGCCACCCCTACACAGGTGCGAAACGCCCCTGCCTATCTGCCTCACTTACAAAATGATTCTTCAATGTCTGGGACCCGGAAGCTAGCGCTCACGCCTCCTTGGTGATAGATTGGTCCACTTTACCTAAAATCTCTAGAGTATTATTAATACACAAGTTGGTTTTCAAATTTGAGTAATTTTTTTTTATCACTTCCTTCTTTTATTTTTTGTTTAGGTTGCCTTTAGTTATGTCCAGACCAGTCAGCTTGTCACTGCTTAGCTATCTGGAATTGTAGGTTTAATTTGAGGTAGAGATGCTTTTTCCTTTAATATCTTGACATAATTTGTGAAGTCTTTTTGGGGGCAATCACGTTATGCCAATAAAGTTACTTTGTGAATAGCCCTTCCTTTGTGGGTTAGTTATAATGATGCTGATTATGGTAAACATAATGCTGAAGACATGAAATGCATCACGCCACCTTCTTAAAATAGCAGTCAATTCGGTCATTGTCTAAAGGTCCCTGAGCTTTTAGAAGTGTTTGAAAATGAATGTGATACATTACAGTCCTTATTTCTAGTGTTCTGAGCCTTTTCCATCACTTAAGAAAATGCAAAAGTAATACGTACTTTTCATAAAAGTGTTTATTAGTTGTCTCTGTTTGCTGGTTTTGAGATTGAACCCAGAGCTTCATATTTTTATCAGTTCTCAGAGGGAATAGAGAAAGAGAGAGAGACAGACAGACAGAGAGAGGGAGAGCCAGAATATGTTTACTGTCTTAGAGATTGACTCCAGGGTGTTATGCCCGCTTGGCATGTACATACCACTACAGTAAATCTTCACCCTGTTGCACATGTTAATGAATGATACTGTTCTAAATTTGTGTAAAGTAAAAATGACTTTTAGGCCTAAAGTTTTCGGATTTAGTAGTTAGTGTAAAGCCTGTATTTATTAGGAGAAGCCTAAGAGCTTAATAACTGATCTTTTATTTTAAAGACCATGGATTACCACACTTTCTACAGGCAGCATCCTTAGCTATTAGGACTTGGTGGTGAATGCACCTGGAATTCCAGCATGGCAGAGGCAGTGTTAGGAAGATTGCTGCAGGTTCAAGGCCAGCTTGGCTTACATAGCAAGTAAGCTATGTAGCAGTCCAGCCAGCTAGATGGCAGGACTGCGTCTCAAACAACAGCAGAAGCCCTCTGTTGAGCTTTACCTTCATAATCTGAGTGGCTAGCATCAGGACAATCGGCTGGGCCTACTGGTAGAGGCCGGTCATCCCAGTTACTCAGTAAAGTCAAGGCCAGCTTGAGCACTTGGTGAGACTCTGACTTAAATAGTAAAAAGAGCCAGGAGCATAGCTTGGTAGGTGGACTCTTGCCCATCATTTGAGAGCCTGGGTTCAATCCCTTCCAAACAGAAGAAAGAAAAGGAAACAAATACTGTAGAGTGAGGGAATAACCCCGTAGGCACTGCTTACGGGAATCTAAATAGTTCAGCTCTTGTGGAAAACAGCCTGGACTTTCCTTTAAAAACAAAACAAAACTAGAACTGCCATATGATCTGCTAGAGCACTTGACTACACACTTGAGGGAGTAAAAAGGTCAGCATGTAATTGATTCCTACACACCCAGGTTTATCAGTGACAGTTTCACAACAGACAGAATACTTTAGGATCAGCCTAAGTGTCTACCAGTTGATGGATAGACAAAGAAGGTATGCCATATAAACACAGTAGACTTTAATTTCACCATAACGAATGCAGTTATGTTATTTGAAAGATATAGATTGATCTAGATAGCATCATATGAAGAAAAATGAACATTTTCTTTTATATATAAACTCCAGATTAAAATGCCTACAAATTTGAATAAGAGACGTGAAAGTAAGGGCCCTTGAGGAGTAGATTGGGATATAGTAAGAGGATATAGAATGGTATATAAGCAAAATATATGATATACATGTGTGAAAATTTCGTAGTGCAACATTTTGGTATGCTAATTTAAAACAGTCAGTTGTACTTGTGCCTACATCTTGGTGATTAAAGTAAAATAAAAGGCTACTTTAAAAACTAAAACTGACTTTATTTTTCAAAAATGTACTGTATTGAGTCAGTGTTTTTGGTAGTTAATTTATTTCTGATCATCTTATCCCTTATTTTGGAATTAGATATGAGTTTTCAAACCTTTGTGGGGTGGAGGAGGTGAGAATCATAGCCATAGTCTTGTGTGTGTTGTACCACTGAATGCACCTTGGATCCTGAAACAGCTTTGTTTTGTCTCTCTCTTTTCTCTGTCTCTCTCTCGTTCTTTCTCACCTCTTTCTTTCCTTTCTTCTCTCTTTCTCTTTCCTTTTTTCTTCCTTCTTTCCTCCTCTCTCTCTCTCTCTCTCTCTCTCTCTCTTTCTTTTCTTGAAGTTCTCCATTAACTCAGGTAGTATAGCCTCAAACTTTATAGGTTTCCCAGGAGGACCCTCCTATTTCAGCTCCTGAATGCTAGAATTACAGGTATGTGCCACTATGCCCATTTTATGTGGTGTTGGGGGACAGAATTCAGAACCTCATGCATGCTAGGCAAGCACTCAACTAGTTGAGCACATCTCTACTCCCAAACTAGGTGTTTTTTTTTTTGTTTGTTTTTTTTTTTTGTTTTTTTTTTTTTTGCGGAGCAGCTGCAACTGCTCTTTGTGTTACAGTGTGAGTGGAGCCATAGGTAGCAGAAAAATGGGTCTGCCATGTAAAAAAATGAAATCTCATTTATGGACATGGGAATTTGAGATTTATACATGAAACAAAATGGTTGATCTCCTTCCAAGGCTATTAGTGAGTAGGTATTTGTCTTTTCATAGATACAGAAAAGTCAAGAACCAAAATTGCTAACCTCTTTTTGGTGTAACAGTGCAAGTACAAGTGCAGGCGTTAATTGTATTAAGACATTTAATTGTAGTGAGAAATGTATGATATACAGTTTACTGTCTTAATCGTTTCTAGGTTTAGTACTGATGAGTGTATGTGGTTTTATTGTTGAACAGCTATTTCCAGATTGTTTTTATCTTGCGAAGCTGTATCTCTGCCGTTAAAGCCATGACTGCTCATTCTCTAGCCCCAGCCCCTAGCACTCACTGCACTATTATCCTCCTTGTGGCTTATTTTATGTAGTGTAATGTCTTCAAAGGTTTGTCATATTGCAGCATGTGTCAGAATTTCCCATTTGTTAGGTTGTTGTCCTACAGTATCTTTATTCATTGATCTACCAAAGATATTTATGATGTTTCCACCTCTTACAGTAGTGCTATTTATTGTGAGGTATACTGTAACAGAATCTTTATATGCTCTGACCAGCATTTAGTTCCTTAGCTCACATCCTAACCAATCCCAATCTGTTTTTTTCTTGTGAGTTAAACTTGTTTGATTCTGTGTGTACCTGGTATTTATCTTTCTTTGCCTGGCCTGTGTCACTTAGCAGATGTCTTAGGTAGGTTGTTCATGCTTGCCTGTTGAAAAGGATTTTTCTAAAAGGCTAAACAGTGTATCTGTTGAGGGATACTTAGGTTGATTCTGTGACTTGTCTGTTGTGGACAGTGTTGCAGTAAATATGGGAATGGAAATGGGTCTGACATTGGTTTCCATTCCTTTGCATATATACATGTGGAATTGCATATTCCACATGGCAGTGAAACAGTGTTCCAGTCCTTCTACCTCAGTTCTGTATGCTACACTCTGCTGTGTACATGCCTTTTCTCATCATCTCATGCTCTTTGCTGATGACCATTGCGTCACTGCCATAGTGCAGACTTCTGAATGTCTGTCCCTACTGCTGGATAAGCAAGTAAGTCCTGACAATGACACTCACCATCATTCTTATTTTCACCTCTAAAGCAAACCAAATTCAGATCTCTAACAAAAGAAATCTTGCTGAGGAGAGGCTCAGGTTGGAAAGTGTTTGCCTTACAAGCTTGATGAGTTTTTAAATATATGATTGCTAGTTATGAAAAATAAGGTCAGACTGGGAATTGGATAAGGATTTTTATGCACGTTCTTTCATTTAGCAGTAGTTACCACATAATGAACCTTTTTTTCACTTTAAAGTAATAAATATCAGGAGTTACTATAATGCATAATCTGTATTGTTGGATAACGAAGGGGAAAGAAAGAGTGAGAGAAAAATAAGTCAGAATGCACACTCTGGTTTTCATTGGTTGCTAGGGCTGGGGTTTAACTTGAATTAATGTGCATTTTGCATTTTTGTCGGCATTTCTGCATTCTTTATTAAAGTTAAGGGTCCATAGAGAACAAAATAAAATTGTTTGTTTTTAAAATAAAGATACATAACTCTTTTGGTCATAGCAAACAAGTTGGCATTGTGAAATAAATCTTGTCAAGAAAGTATGACAATTTGAAAGAAAAATATTTTTAAATGATTGTATAGGTATGCCTGTACCTCTGAGGAATGGGACCTAGGAGACGATCTTGGGGGGGGAGGCTTTTTATATTTTTATTGTTTAATAAGTAACTGTTAGTTTAAGAGTAAGGAAAGACAGAGAAGCAGAAAAAATCGCTGGGTAATGAGTCATTGGTGTGAAGACAAGGTCCAGCTGACTTTTCAGTCTGTTTCTACTGACTCTGTGTTTGGAGAGTATTCCTTCTCCCAGCACAATTGTACACTCCTCTTTGTCTCTATTTCTCCACTCTTTCTGTCATACATACACACAGACTTCTTCTAGAGTCTTCTTTTGGGATAAAGGTGTTTTGGTTGAGTGTCTATAACCTTTAACAGATGGCCATATACCATAACCTCTTTTTCACTTTCCTTGTTTCTAAAATGGGACTGTGTTAATATCGAAATAAGATCTAGTATAAACGTGTATCTGTATATTCATGTTTGAATGCATAAGAGAGGAAATTAAAATTGTAAGCCTGAGGCTAGCGAAAAAGGATCTTGGTTAATTATCTTACATGACATTAGAGAAATTAAGCATTAAAATCTATGCCATTCTACCCACTAGGATCCCAGACCCCGGGGAAAGCTGGAAGGAGCATACATTATAGGGAAATTACGAGTGCACTGTATGTGCTGGCACACACCTGTATGTCAGCATGCGCACAGGTGCATTTTATTGAATGAGCCCCAAGTGACAGCGTTAGTTCAAAATACAAACTTGTTTTACTGTAGCATATCTATAAATTTTGTTTCGTTATGTTTCTATTAAATCTAAGGATGCTGCAGCAGGGGAGTAAAGAATCTGACCAAGCCTACACAGTTTTAAGAGTGTGTGTGTTGTGTGTGTCACGGCACACATGTGGAGGTCAAACGACGACTTCCAGTCTAGGTTCTTTGGCTTTGTCTGATACAGGCTCTACTATTTCAGGCTTCTGGAGCTCCAAACTCAGGTCTTCAGACCTGGCTCTCAAGTGCTCAACTACCTCCTCAGCCCCTCTGTGACTTTAGTTTTTGATGAAAGAAAGATTAGTCACCAGACATTTTTTTTTATTAATAAGGGATGAAATTTAAATTAGTTTTTAAAAGTCATATCTAGAGAAGCAGAAATCCAGTGTATTGCCTCTAACTCAATCTGTGGAGTTAGGTCTCAGCATATCTTAATCTTTTCCTGTGAAGGGTACAAGAATAGTGTTTGAAGTGATAGCGTTTTTACTCAGGGTGAGTCTAGAGGAGACTCTCTTCTCACTGTGGGCTTGTATAATTGAGCATAAACAATAGATTCAGCGGCTTTTAAGACTTTATCATTTGGTTAAAATTCTTGCTTTATGTGTGTGTAATCTCCCTCCCTCCCTCCCTTCCTCTCTCCCTCTCTCTTTCTTCGTCTCTTTCTCTCTCCCTGTGTGTGTGTGTATGTAGGTATATATGGCTCAGAGATAGTTTATTAGAACAGAATTAAGTGAACAAACAGACTTTGCTTGTATAAAATGTGACATTTCTAGGGATACGGCTCTCAGTAAACTGTCTGATCTGGCTCTAACAATCTTTCCAATCCCCCTTTTCCAGAATGTTCTCCAAGTCCTAGGCAAGGGAGTATGTTGTAGATGGATCACTTTGGACTGTGTTCCATAGCTCTGTACTTTAATCAGTTATGGCTTTCTATAATGATCTGATGCCTGTTACAAAGAGAAGGGTTTATTTATTATGTATTTCTTTTGGACAGATGAGAACCACACTTCTATGGTTAGACCCTGGCAAATGTTTTAAGACACTAGTCAGAATTAACCCTAAAGTATTAAAAAAAAATTGTTACTTCATTCTTGTTTCTGTACTTTGAAGTACGTTAAGATGAGCAAAAAGAGATAACTTAAATGCAGTATTTTATTAAACTGATTTCTTATTTTTATTCTGGTTTTCCTTTTTATTAAATGTCCTCAGCCTTATCAGGCATTATGTGAAAAACATTGACAGGAGAAAAACTATTATGTATAAGCGATCATATCAGGCTGATCTTAATAATCTGAAAGTTTTCAGATCTAACAGTCAGAAAAATCAGAAAGTTAACAATCTGGAATGAATTACAAGTTTTTGGACTTCGGGAAGTTTGAAGTTTTAAAATGACAGTAATATGTCAAAGACATGCTTTCTAAATATTTTGATTTTATTTTGACTGTTGAAGACTTAAGTAACAAAAAAAAATCACTCGTTGAAAATGGTATTATTGTAAGTTATGCTGATTGACCATAGTACACCTTCCGTAGTATACCTTCGATGCCATTCTGGGATGTCATGCTTCGTGATAGCTGGTAATCATGGTGTGAAAGACACAGGCAGAGAGGAGAGAGGGGCACAGCACAGTGCTCAGTGGGGTCAAGTTATGTGCTTCATTTTTGTTCTCTGAGTCTATTTTGATTATGTATAATGCTGTTGATCTCTCTTTTGGGTAGTCTCAGCTCTTGTTGTTTTTACAATTTGGAGTTTCCAACTATAAATCTGAGAAATAGGCTAGTAAAAATGATGGTATGCCGCATAGCATAGCTAGAGAATGTTCTTTTTGTTGGTGGTGCCTTTTTTCAGACAGGGTCTTGCCGGGTAGCTCAGGCTGGATTTGAACTTGGGATCCTCTTGCCTTGATCTCTAGAATTGTAGATTACTAGCAGGTATTACTAGCCTATTCCTTAGGAGTAGCTCAGGCTGGATTTGAACTTGGGATCCTCTTGCCTTGATCTCTAGAATTGTAGATTACTAGCAGGTATTACTAGCCTATTCCTTAGGAACTATTAAAGGCAGCCGGGCGTGGTGGTGCACACCTTTAATCCCATCCCTCAGGAAGGCAGAGGCAGGCATGTCTGTGAGTTCTAGGCCAACTTGGTTTACAAAGTGAGTCGAGGACAGCCAAGGCTATACGGAGAAAAGCTATCTCGAAAACAAGCAAAACCAAACAAGTTAATGTCTTTAGTATGTTCTATAATTTTTTACGAAGTATAAACACTTATAGGAAATAACTTAATGGATTGTGGCATTGTTACTTTTCTTTCAACGTTTCTACCCTTATAATTGAATACTGAACACTTGAGTGTTATTGACAGCTTGGATTAGATTGAAGTCTTTGAAATGTGCTCTCAGATAATAGTCAGCAAACTCTGTATTTCTGTATTTTAAATATACTTTAAAGGATCAAAAGAAGGACAATACTGAAACTTCAGTTTCATTGTCTACAGATAGTGTTAAATCTTCCCAAAATTTATGACTCTTTTTGTGTTACAGTGGCAAAGATGAGTAGTTGTGACAGAGACCATACATTTGTAATTCTCATCACTTTATATTGCTCTTAGATTGTAAATTTTAGTGATATAGTTATAATGTGACAGCATGCTGAGTGCTCTGGCTGTTGTTGGTTTGTTATTTGTTTTCTTTATTACTAGTTCATGTCCATCAGAACAAGAGAAAATGGATGTTGAGTGATGTGTGTGTTTGCGTGACACACAGATCCCTGTTAGCACATATGTTCTGGAACTAAAACCCAAGTGTTGTACACGTTAAGTATGTACTCTACCATGGAACTACACCCTTACATTTTCCTTATTATGCAGTAACAGTAAAATTGGGATAGAATAATAGATGTTGGCATCACCAGAGTAAACATACTGCAGCATTCCCAGCTTTTGGGTTTATAATTGGAAATTTTGAAATGAAGTATCCTATCAGGGCATCATTTCTTCCTAAAAAATAAAAATTAAAAAAAAAAGTGAAGTTACCATTAAAACAACTTTCCAATGGACTCATTTGCTAGCTGAGCAGAGTCATTTACTGATGTTGAGTTAATGAAATTGTTGGATCACGGAAGTCAAAAAAGTTATATCCAGAGACTTGTTTAAAACTCTTAGCTTTTTGGCAAGAAAATTGATTTTTACATGTAAGGACCTCTGGGGTGGCTTTGGTAGTCAATGAAAAAGCAAGGCTCATCGTTTACAGTGGCTCCCGGCTCCCGGCTCCCGGCTCTCGGCTCTCGAGGGGTTGCCGGGTGTTACTGATGCTTGGGTGTTACTGATGCTTGTCAGTATTTGCTAGAGAACTCAAGTTTAAAGTTGCAGGACAATTAGCCTTGCGAATGTGCTTTGTGAGCACTTAGAGACAAGTGTTTTCAAAGCTGAGGGAACACATAGGCAACAAAGGAGTGCAACCTACCAAGCTGTGCCACAGTGGATAGTGTTAAGTATGCACGGAACAGAGAGATTTATGCAGATTCACAACACTAATAAAAACTGTCAGATGTTCAAAGCCTGGGATTGCTCAGTGTGTTAAGCGTCAGCAAGTCCTTTGCCGTTCACTATCGTGGAGTTAAACTAGTGTTGGTTCCATGAATACTTGTTAACAGCAAAAGCCGAGTATGCTGACTGGCTTGGTGATGGATGGTAAAGTATTTTGTTTGTTTTTACAGTTGTTTAAAGGCCGAAATTGAAGTTTTTATGGTCAAAGATTGTCAGTTACTATTATCAAATATGGTTTACTTTTGAAAATTGTTTTTCTTCAGATTTAATTTAATGTTATTTTAAATGAATGCATAAAATAATGCATACATGCCAGACATGGTGGCACACGCCTTTAATCCTAGCGCTCAGGAGGCAGAGGCAGGTGAGTTCAAGGCCAGCCTAGTCTACAGAGTGAGTTCCAGACAGCCAAGGCTACACAGAGAAACCCTGTCTCAAAAAAAAAAACCAACCAACCAACCAAATAGGTATGTCTACCTAAGATAGAGAAAATGAAAACAATGCACACTTCGTGACGCATGACGCACTTTCATAGACTTGAGTGCCATCACAGAAGGCAGATCGTCAGTCCTGCACAGATATACTGGGCATAGTTTCAGCCCTCATTAGAGACCTTGTGGCCTCCACGGGCGCCTTCATGCATGTGGTGCACATACATACACTCAGGTACATGTACGCAGAAAGTAAGAACAAATAAGATCTAAGAATGTGATTGATAGTGAAAATATAAAATCCTAAGTGAAGCTCGTGGGCTTCAGGGTGGCCATTCTAACCATAGAAGCTTATTACTAGTATAGCTAGGGCCTGGGTGAGTGTACATTTGAGTGAACAGTAATCTAGCTGGATCATATTTTTATTTATGAGTTTATTACAACAAAGTTTTGTTTTTCGAGACAGGGTTTCTTAACAGTCCTGGATGTCCTGGACTCTCTTTGTAGATTAGGCTGGTCTCGAACTCACCTGCCTCTGCCTCCAGAGTGCTGGGATTAAATGGGTGTGCCACCATGCCTGACAAACAGTGATTTTTATGTTAAAAGCTTAATTTCTTTAAAAAAAAAAAAAAGATAAATACATAGAAACTCATTTCAGATCAGTGAATGAATGGGTGAATGTTCACAAGAAATCTTGGGAATAGGAGACCCTAGTAAGTGGGGTAATCTGTTTCCCCAGAGAGTCCATTCTTATCAGCAGACGAGTATTTTCCAATGGATATTACTTGAGTTTTGTCCATGAAGCTTGTGGAAACCTTTTCTCTTGTTATGTAAAATGTGTACATGATTTTGCCTGTTGGCCTACAGAAATTGAAATACTTAGGATTTCTCTCTTTAAATGAAAAAATGTTGGCAAATCTTTGGGTGACAGTGGAGCTTCTCAGATAGCGATGCTCACAGAGCCTTATTAAAATGCAGGGTCTGGGCTGCAGAGGGACCACTCTTAGCAGAGCCGGTTTCATGTGAGCTAACAAGTCTCTGGTGTTGTAGGTGGATTTTCAGGCACTGCCAGTGCACTCGTAAAACACCTGTTCTGTGCCAGAATCTGTGCTGGGGCACTCCCATATATTCCATCTTTAAAAAGTCTTTGAAAGTGTTAGAAACTAAGGAAGCGAGGCAGCATGGGGTGCCTGTTTTTGTTTAATGACTCCCTCCCCTTGTGCATATCTTATGGTAAGGTTTAGGTCCTAGAAGAACCTACACATGTGCAAAAAACAGTGGGAAATAAAGTAGCTAGTTACTCCCTGGCTGGTCCTGAACTAAGGAGAGCTTGTTGTCTTCCTAAGTGCTGGTGCATTAGCAAACAGGTATTAGAGCAAAGGAGAGTATGGGAAATGCAGATGCTTTAGAAACATTTTCTCCTAGTCTTCTACTTCTCTTTTCATCTGAAATGTCTTTTATACTAACAGACCTTTAAAAGTTTGATAATGTCCAATTCATTAGTTTTTAAAAATTAAAATGTTTTAATTGTAATATATATTATAATATAAATTTCTTCCTTTTTTCAAAGTACTAAGGATTGAATCTAAGCCTCAAGTATGCTAGGCAAATGCTCCCTTTGTAGTTCACTTATGACTCACAACTAATATTGTGTCCTACTCACCTCTTATTAGACTAGAATTGGCATTGTAAAGGATTCTTCAGTTTTTGAGATGACGTATGTGACCCCATGCTAGCTCTCTGTGTAGCCTAGGCTAGCCTTGAACTCATGTCCTTTCTGCCTTAGCCTCCTTAATGTTAGGTTTGTAGGTGTGTGCCACACCTGGCTTAGATAGGATCTTATTACTCTGTTACAGCAGGCTATCGTTTCATGGAACATCTTTATGTAATGTGCCTGTGTACTGAGTTGGGTGTATTGTGGTCTGTGGTCAAAACTATAAATCTATTATAAGATGTTTTATTAAATGGGGTGCACCTTTTAAAAATTATAGTTTGTGTGTGTGTATTTTAAGACAGGGTTTCTCTGTGTAGCCTTGACTGTCCTGGACTCACTTTATAGACCAGGCCAGCCTTTAACTCACAGCAATCTTCCTGCCTCTGTCTTTCTGAGTTCTGGGATCAAAGGCATGCACCACCACGCCTGGCTAAGTCATAGTTCCTTAATTTTCCTTAATAAGTTCCTTATTGCATTTGTTTGTAAATTTTATATTGTAGATTCACTTTGTGTAATGTGTGTGTGTGTGCGCGCAAGTGCATATACACATGTGTATGTGTTGCTTTTGTCTTAATAGGTGCAATGGATGAGCTTCACAGTCTGGATCCAAGAAGGCAGGAATTATTGGAAGCGAGATTTACTGGAGTTGCAACTGGGAGCACCGGGAGTACAGGGAGTTGCAGTGTTGGTGCGAAAGTGAGTAAAATTTTAATCTCATTTCAAGTCTTTTCTTTGTGTTAAGTGGTCAAGAACATACTTAATAGGGCTGTTGAGCTGTCTTGACCAGAGTTCAAGCCCCAGGACTCTCATGTTGGAAGGAGAGAACCAAGTCTTACGTCTTGTCCATTGGCCACCATAGTGTGTGCACCCCCCTAGTATAAAACACTAAAACTACAAAATATCTTTTGTGCAGGAGCCATATATATATAGATATATGCCAATGAGAAACTTACTACTCTTTAAGGTTTTTATAATGCATAGAAGAAAAGTTAGTATTTAGAAACTTGATTTCTTTTTATTTGCTGTGCAGAAGATTTCTATATTAATGCAGTTGTGTTCGGTAAATCTTGCTGTTATTTTTTTGAGCAAAATGTCCTTGCCTATACTCTGCTGAAGCAGTTTCTAATGTGAGGTCTTACATGAAATTCTTCACTCCGTTTTGAATTGATTTTTGCATAGAGAGGGAGGAATCTAGTTTCCTCATTAAATTTGAATATACATTCTTTCTCTCCAACATACATTTTTTAGCACCTTTGTTGAAAATCACGTGGCTGTACCTGTGTGGGCTTCTGTGTTCTGTTTCATTGATCTGTGCATGTTAGTCTCAGTAGCATATTGCATCTGTTAACAGGTCTGTAGTTTAATTTGAAATTGGACATTGTGATACCTCCAGCCTTTTTTTTTTTTTTTTTTTTCTTTCCTGCTTAGAGTGTCTTTGGCTACCTGATGTCATTAATATTTCCAAATGAGTTGTAGGATTTTTTTTTCTCTTTCTGTGAAGAATGTGCTTGTCTTTTGATGGAGGATTATGAGGAATATATAGATTATGTTTTGGTAACATAGCATTTTCACACTATTATGCTAGTCCTTGAGCTCTGTTTTGTAGTGTCACCAGTTTTTCTTTAATGTTTTCATTGTGGATTTCTTTCACCTCCTTGGTTAGGTCTGTCTATCTATCATTTATCTACCTATCAGCATACACACGTTTGAAATTTTTACACCATGTTATCTCATCATGAATTTTACTGTGTTCTTGATTTCCTTCTTAGTGTTTGTTGTTGATATATTAAAAAGCTACTGGTTTGTATGTAGGACATATGTCCTGATACTTTGCTAAAAGTCTATCAAAAGTAAGAGCTTTCTGGAGGCTTTGGAGTCGGACCTGTTATCTCTAAAAAGGAGTGATTTGAGCAAGTTCCTTGCCTACTCAGGACTTCGTTTCTTGCTCTTGTTTTATAATTGGCTAACAGTTCAACTACCATATTGAATAAGTGAAGTGGTGGAAACCTGTCTTATTACTGATTTTAGAGGAAAGACTCCGTTTTCTCCTCATTAAGTGTAATATCTTAGAATCAGCCGTTACAATGTTGCAGTATGATCCCCTCTGCTGTTAGTTTCTTCAGCATTGTTCATGAAAGGATGTTGAACTTTGTCCAAAGAACTTTTCCACATCTGTTGAGACTGCTGTGATTTCTGTCCCTGGGTCTATTCAAATGCTGCATTACATATTCTGATGTGTATGTGTTAAATCATCTTTTATTCTTCTCATGGTAATTTCATGTTTCTTATTTTGAGAAACTACCATACTGTTTTCCAACTGTTTTTTAAATCCTCATCAGCAATGTACAAAGAGTATGGTTTCTCTATCCTTGTCAGTATTTGGTTATTATCTCTCTTAGTATAGCATTCTGGTTGGTGTAAAAAGTAATACTGTATAACATCTCCTTGTTGACAACTTAGTTCTCTGCTGATCTATGCTTTTTTCCTCAACCACACTTCAGTGTATTTTTGTGGTACATTTTAAAAGTGAAGTTTTGGTAGGAATTACAGATGAATGTTTAGGTTAGTTTAAGTATTGCAGTCTTAGTTATCTAGTCTAGGCATAAATGTCCTTACATTGTTTAGGTATCTTGTTTTCTTTTAATGATGTTTTGTGGCTTTTGGGGGGTGTGTGTGTGTGTGTGTGTGTATGTGTGTGTGTGTATGTGTGTATACCACTTGCATTTGTTTAAATTTCTGAGTTTCTCCTTCTTTTTCACAGTAGTATTTATTAAAGGTATTCAGTTTTGTTTGTTTTGTTTCTCTTTTAATGGAATTAACCTCTTCACTTTATTTTCAGGTGTTTATTGCTGTTGAATAAAAAGTACAGTTGAATTTTGTGCATGGCTCTTGTGTCCTGTAACCTGGTTGAACATACTTATTAGCTCTGCTAGTTTTATCAACAGCAGTAAGCTTAGAGTTACTCAGTGTTCCCATGTACACGATACTGTAGGCAGAAGAGCAACTCATGCCACTTGTCAGATCTTCCAAGAGGCCCTGGGATTGACATCTATCACCATAGGTTTAGCCAAAAGAAAAAGTTCAATTCCTATTTCCTCGTCAGTTGTGGTTGAGTCACTAATGGCCCAGTGTTCTCCTTGATTAAACATGACAGCTACTACATCTACCCCACAGACCCTCTCTTAAGAAAGAGTAACAGCGTGAGCTATGTCTTAGAGTACAGCTGCTGTTTTTACTGTTGAGTTATCCCCATAGGGAGAGAGAATTTGGAATGTGTGTGCACTTAGGATGTCATTTTCCTAGCTTGCTGGGTTTTCTGAAAGGCACATCTGATTGCGTGCTGAATTTCTCAGAAACTTAAATGGTTTCACATAGTTTTTGAGTTTTGATTCCTGCCTTATCTTGTGGACCAATTTTATGCTTCTCTTCATTTTTCATCACACTTATACTTTTATCTAGTCTAACAAACTGATGTCTCAGCAGGTTTTTCCTGTCTTTTTTTTTTTTTTTTTACATGCAGTTGACCTTGTTCCACATGGCCATGACCAGTTCTGATATCGGACTCGGCACTGTCTTAGATGAGGCAGTGTCCTGAGTGTTCCTCTGACTGCCTGATTGCCTAATCACAAATGTGCTGTATCTGAGCTTACTTTATTATGTGACATTTTAATTGTTTATTTTCTACTAGACTAATAAAATGTTGAGGACAAAGACTTGTGTATCTTAGTTTAGGGGATGAAATAACTTGAGTTCAAAGCAGGCCAGGTGTGGTGGTACTTGGGGAGGCAGAGGCAGGCAGATCTCTTATGACTTCCAGGCAAGCCTGGTCTACAAAGGCCAAGGCTACAAAGAGAAACCCTTTCTCATTCAAAACAGGGCTGGAGATGGCTGAGTGGTTAAGAGTATTGTCTGCCTCCCAGAGGATCTGCGTTTGATTCCTAGCACAGCACACATGGAGGCTCATGACAGTCTATAGCGCTAGTCCTAGGGGCTCTGATGCCCTCTTCTGTTTTCTGTGGGCAGGCATGCAAGTGATGCACAGTCATACATGCAGGCAAAACATACCTAAATCTAAAATAAAATTTAAAAACATTTAACTTAAAAAACAGAAATAAAAATGGTATGCCTGGTTCTAATCTGGTTTTGGGAATGATGGAGATTAAGTTTATTTAAAGTAGTTTGTTTTGAGTTTTTCTTTTTCTTCCCTTGTAATGGACATTAAAGTGACGGCCTTATACATGCTAGACGAGCACTCTGCCACTGAGCTGTATGCCTATCCCAAGAAGATTTGTTTTAAGACTTGAATTTATTTTAAAAAGTATTTGGGAAAGTATTTGAACAGTACCTGGACTTAGCACAGGATCATGCAGCCTTCTAAACTTGTTCTTGTATTATTCTCTTACCGGTAGCCAGAGCTAGCAAGGTTTCTGGAAGTGAAATAGAGCTAGTATTTGGTTTACTAATAATATTCTTTACCTGTAAGCTGTTGGTATCAGATAAGAATAAAAACCAAAGTTATCTATTTAATATGTGTGTATAGGGAAGTCAGGGTCTAACACATGGTAGGCAAGCTGTCTACATTTAAACTGTCTGCCCAGTATTCTCAGTATATATTTTAAAGTATTCATTATGGCCAGGTGATGGTGGTGCACGCCTTTATTCTCAGCACATGGAAGGCAGAGGCGGGTGGATCTCTGTGAGTTTGAAGCCAGCCTGGTCTACAGAGTGAGCTCCAAGCCAGCCAGGGCTACACAGAGAAACCCTGTCCCTAAACAAACAAACAAACAAACAAACAAACAAAAAGTGTTATGTGTAATGTTTCATTTAGTGTTTCTGGTTTGCAGACAGAATTATATACCTGCCTCAGATATTTTAGTCATTCTAATAATAGCCAGAGAAGAATAGGCGTAGTGAGTAACTGTTATGTAGGTATATTTGGTTTAACACATTTATCATCTAGTTCATGGGAGTTAATAGAGTTGTTAGAATATTTTGTAAATTAAACCTACATTTCAAAAATTCTGTTAAAATATGAAATGTTCTAACTAAATCCATTAGCATAGTTGATGGATTTTTTTTCTTCCTTATTTTGTTTTATTGTTGTTGTTTTGAGACAGGGTTTTTTTCCTTTACAGGCTGTCCTTGAACTAGTTTTGTAGACCAGGCTGACCTTAAACTCTTAGATTGCTTGCCTTTGCCTCCCAGGTGCTGGGGTTAAAGGTGTATACTACTATGCCTAGCAACTGAAAGATATTTTAAAGTAGTATGTCAATGAACTGAAGACATCTAAGGAAATGGGAGCATTTCAGCAGGTTTTTTCTTATATTTATAGGCGCAGACTGAAATCTAAGCTTCTACATTTACTGTTTAAAATTAATTGAAAACTAACAGGACTAGCGCAATAATAGATTAATAATTTGGTAGCTCACAGAGCTAAGAACAGAATAATGACAATGCTGATTGAAACTGCCGGTGGGAACTGAAGCCCAGTACATTTTACAAGTTAATGCTAGTCAGAACACCTGGCTAAGTGCGAAGATGGACAGGTCATCTTGATGAATTGGTGATTTCATTTTCTTTTTAGTCTACTTCAGCTTTTTTGCTAAGCCATTTTGAAGTATTTACATTTTATACCAATTACTGGATTTTATTTACAGAAAAAGGTAGTTTTAGCTGTCTTGAGGGGAAGAGGTTTGGTAGGCTGTGGGACAATTCACAGAATTGTTCCGAGGCTGAGAAGATGAGTCTTGGACAGAAGGCAGGGCAACTCTGGTCACCTTGGTCCAAAACCTTTTCTTTGTGATTGTGGTGTCCTTCCAGGGCCCCAGCCCCTGAAGTAGCCCTTCACCTCCACCCTGTGCTTACATTGTTCTGAGATCTCAAGCTCTAGGGCAGCAGTTCTCAATCCTACGGTTCGCCCCTTGGCAAACCTCTATCTCCAACAATCTCTCCATTATGATTCGTAATAGTAGCAAAATTAGAGCTCTGAACTAACAATGAAAACAATTGTATGGTTGGGGTCACCACAACATGAAGAACTGTATGTTAAAGGGTCACAGTGTTAGGAAAGTCGAGAACCTCTGTTCTAGGAGGAAGAGTTGTCACACGGCTTTTGCATTTTCTCTTTTAACTGTAGGTATGGGTCAGGAGTATATATAAGAAGGATCTTCTTTAGAATGTCTGTAGTGCTTATGTTAATTTATAGTCCTACCAAAAATAGAAGGCAGCATAAAACAAAACAACCTTTGATGCTTGTTTGACCCAAAATCAGAGTGGAGGCTGAGTACGAAGATAGGAAGTGTTAATTGTGTTTTATGTCATAAGATTTAAGTTTTGAACTAAAAAATTGAGACAGTGCTTTTTAGGGAAGCAAGAAATGTTTATATTGGAGTAGTGTGGTTGATGGGGGCATCTGTTGGTGAGGTACAGCATTGCATTCAGTTCTTTTACACACACCTATTGGTGAGGTACAGGGTTACATTAAGTTCTTATACATATGTGAGCGGGGGCGGGGGCGCATATACATTCCCCCTCCCCCCAAATTTTCATATGGTCTGTATAGCAGTAGTGGAATTTGGATAACTTTCTGTACAGGGCCAAGTAGTAAATATGAATTCTGCCATGAATGCTTTACTTTGTCATTGTTACAATCAAAGAGACAGAGACAAAATGTCATTCACTGTGTGTGACTGATTATATTACAGTGAAACTTTGTTAAAATAGGTGGTAGGTTATAGTTTGATAATCCCTAGTTTCTAGCAGTAGAACCTTATGGAATAGGATGATGGTCCTTTTTATATTTCTATGGCCTAATTTATGCTTACTGTCTACATAAGGACTTAATAAGTAATTTTCCATTTTTTTTTTTTTTTTTATCTTAGGTGCATATCTGTGCTGTGGTGTGTATGTGGGGAGGCCAGAAGACAGCTTTGGAAGTTGATCTTTCTTTGTACTCACATGTGGACTTAAAATGTGGAGGCATTTAAATGAGGAAGCTAATTTTTAAAATTTAGTTTTAGTGGTCTCAGTTTAAAAACTGTGTCTTCTAGTTTAAGCATTCTTCAAAGTCTTGACAGGATCACCACTGAAAGCATTACAGAATTACACATCAGTAGCTGTCATGGAAATGCAAATCAGAACTGTGATGGGATATCATTTCACCCTAATCAGAATGGCTATAGCCAGAAAAGTGAAAATAACATGCTGGCAGTGATGGGAACAAAAAGAAATTCTTAGTCCCTGCCTGTGAGAATGTAAATTAGGATGGTCATTATGGAGAACCATCTTCAGAAAAACTAAGTCTGTAGGATGGACTAGCTGTCTTGCTTCTAGAATATACCCAAAGGAAATGAAGTCAGTATACCAGAGATATCTGAATGCTGATGTTTATTATAACACTAATAACTACTATAGTAAATCAACTAAGATATATGCATTGATACTGAATAATACACACACACACACACAAGAACTTTTTTCAGTGATAAAATGAAATCCCAGGGCTGGAGAGATGGCTCAGTGGTTAAGAACCTTACATACTCTTCCAGAGGACCCCATTTCAATTCCTAGCACTCACATGGCAGCTCACAACCATGTGTAACTCTAGTCCAAAAAGATCTAACACCATCTTCTGGACTCTGTGGGGACTGCACGCATGTTCAGAGTCATACATTCAGCAAATACTCATCCATGTAAAATGAAAGTAAATGTCAGGACTGCGATGGCTCAGTGAGCAGTGGCTGCTTTTTCGGAGGGCCCAGGTGGGCTGCCAGCATCTACATGTGTCCCACAGCTTCCTGTAACTCTGGTTTCAGAGAATGTGATGCGTTCTTTTGTACACTTGGGTACACATATGACAAGCTGGCACACATATATACACAAAAATAAAAATAAATAGGCATCCAAAAAGATAAACATTTGCCATTTGTGCCAAAACTGGCAGAACTAGAGGACATTGTTAGGTGAAATAAGCCAGATGCAGAGGAACAAGTATTGCATGTTCTCTGTGCTATGTGGAAACAAGAATTGATCTCAAAGTAGAATTACTAAAAGGAAGAAGAGAGGGAGAGTGAGTAATGGGAAGCTGGGAAGGAAAGGAGTTGTAGGTTCTGATATCCTCTAGTGCATGAAGGCTGACTCTGATTTGTAGCATCAGATTTGTACTTTGTATGGAACTGTGAGAAAGGAGCTACAACAGGTGATCAGGAATTGGAAGTAACAACTCCCCTGCTCTGATTGGCCTGTATGGAGATACTGCTTTGTGCCCATAACTTTGTTAATAACATTAAGTCAAAATTAAATATGTAAGTAACTTTAAAAAGGTTCCTTGCAGAAAGAAGTTACATTGGAGTTAGGAAAATATTCTTTTTACGGTGTAACAGAATTATTTTCCCTTGATTAGTTGTGGAACAATAATGCACTTAGACTGTCATACTGTTTCAAATATTCTGTATAGAGAACTTACAGGTTGCTTCTGTTGAGTAGCAGAATATATGGTTGTTTAATAAAATGTTTTAAAGATAGCTGCAATGTAATTTTTGAAACCAAAGAACAAAAATATTAAGTAAACCACTTCATGGCACAGGGCACTGTTGAATATACAGAAAAAAATGCATATTAGTTCGGGTGTAGAAGGTAAAGTTAAGAATACTTAGGAAGAAATTGCTAGTTTTACTACCCAAGGAATCTGTGCCAAGATTCCTAACATTTAAATAATTGACCTTAAATAGGAATATCTAGAACCAAATGCTATGGCTACATCTGTAATCCAAGCATCTGAGAGGCCAAGGCAGTATAATTTTCCATTATAATCAACATAGTGGTGACAGAGCCGCTGAAATCAATAGCGACTCAAAACTAGTCCTCCTAGTACATAGGGAATGACTCACTGTGTTTGCTTACACAGCCTACTTGGTTACATGACTCAGCTCAGTCATGTTACCACTGTAAAGGCTATCTACTCTGCTGCAGAAGAAAATCCCAAAGAAGTGACAGATGAGGATACACGGGTCATGTCATGTATATGTCTTTCCAAAATTAGCAATATTTTTACAGATCAACAAATGAAAAGTAAAATTTTAAAAGATATTCTGTACAAGAACATGAAAATTACAAGGTACTTCAGAATAAATCTGACAAAAGAAACTTGACAGTTTGACCAAGGGCTACAAAGTGCAGAGAAAAGATGGCCGAGGAATGAGGGTTGTAGTTCTTATGAGTGGGAAGACTCCACCTGATAATGATGTCACTTCTTCGTAAGTTTTTCTGTAGATCAGTGCAATGCTGATTAAAAATTGCAGTGTCTGAGGGAAGGTAAAAATGAATAAACTTCCAAAATGTGTATCAGAACATAAAGGTAAAGATGCCATGGCATGGTAACATGGCTTGTGAATTCAAGGCCGGGCCAGGCTGGGTGACTCACCAAGATCGTAGTGAAGGACAGTGCTGAGCTAGGGGAGTTGTACTGTTAGATGCGGAGAAGTGTGGCAGGTTAAGCCCTTGTGCTACTAACACCAGAGTGGAAGTTACCCAAACAATCAGTCCAGCAACAGAGCCATTACAGACTGACTTTGTGTTGTCGAAGGCGAGGACTTAACTCTTAAATCACCCAGTCTGCTCCCTTACAGAAATAAATACACGGCCCGACCTCATCTAATTTTGATAGTATTAGTACTTTAATTTATGGTTAAATTGCTGTTTCAGTGCATATATTTTTCAACTATTCCTACCTGAACCTGTTGGCTCCATTATTGTATTTTCTTTGTAAAGCTTTTGTTTTCTCCACAGCTAACAGTTATTTATTGGGTTAGTGTAATCCATGTACTTACTTCTCAGCAGAGAGGTGTAGGCATCATTTTAAAATACTAATTATTCTTCCCTTCTTTCCCCTTGTTCTGTAAGTCTCTCCCCTGAAGTACTTCATTCATTTCTTCTTAGGCTATTTGCTCTGTTCCTTGGATGTGTTTTCCTAGACTCTCTCTTCTAACCCTGAGTATTTGTTTCCGTTTGTTTTGTGTTTGAGCTCCTGCTCCCTGTATCCGACATCTTAGTCTTGGGGTATGTCTTTGTTTTGATAGGGCATATTTTCCACTTATTTCCTTTGGAAAGGGACATGGGGAATGTTTTCAGACTGTGCTTATTTTCCTCCTTTGATTTTTTTTTTTTGGTCATTATCTGGGAATAGAATTCTAGGTTGGAAATTTCTCAAATTTGAAGCATTGTTCTATTGTCTTTTAGCTTTCCATGTTATTGCTTATTACTCTGGTACAATTCTGATTTCTGATCCTTGTGAATGAATTGCTTCTCTGAAGCATTTCAGGATGTTGTATTTATCTCTAGCACTTAAGTCTTCATAACATGAACCTTGAGCTTGCTTGGTTCAGCAGAAGCAGCCTTCCATTTTGAAGGTTTATTTACTTTAAAAAATAAACTTGTTTTTAATTATGCATATTGTGTGGATACTTATAGAGGCCAAAAGATGGCATTGGATCCTCTGGACCTGGAGTTACAGGAGGTTGTTAGCTACCCCAACATGTGTGCTGGGAACTAAACTCAGATCTTCTGCAAGAGCCGTGCATGCCACTGAGCCATCTCTTCAGCCCTTTTTTCTAATTTAAAATTCATGCTTTCCAGTTTTAGAAAAGGTTGGTTCATCGTCATTTTCATCACAGTCATCATCATAATCATTGTGGTCATCCTTCCCTTCCTCTTTTTCCTCCATCATACAGATCAGATACTAACTAGAGGCATGGGCACAATTTACATGCAAAATTTTTAATTTCATCTTTGTGGTTCTTTATTTTCTACATAGTTCTCCTTCCTTCATAGCCTCTGTCGTGTCCGGAAATCATTTTTTCTAACCAATGAAGTTACAGATTTTGATCCAACTTGTAGTTGCTCTGGGGCAGTTCTTGTGTCCAAATTCAGGACAGTATTATTTTCATTTGAATCTGTATCTATAGTCTGCTGAGAATCTGTTGCTCTTTAGGACGGTGCAGATGGTACAATTATAATATCCCACAATTGTTTATGTATGTATTCTTTATCAGTAAACAAATCGTACCCTATTGCTTCCCCTCAGTGCTCAGAGGGTCAGTTTTTCATTGTGGTTGTCTGAGCAGGTAGTTCCTGATTGTATTCAGTGTCTTAAAACTCACTTGCCATGGTGGTGATGGGGGGGGGGGGGGGCCACGCCTTTAATCCCAGAGGCAGAGGCAGGCAGATCTCTGAGCTCCAGGCCAGCCTGGTCTCCAGAGTGAGTTCCCAGACAGCCAAGGTTACACAGAAAAACCTTGTCTCAAAAAACAAAACAAACAAAATCACCTTCCCTGGATATAAAATGTTGTAGTCATAATTGCTCTTCTTCAGTGTTTCCTTCTGGCATAAACACATAAAGCCTTTGGAAAACTTGGCATTCTTCTGAGTTGATATTCATAGGTATGCGTCATATCTTCCTAATCGACTATAAATTAGAATATTGTCAGGAAATACCCCTTAAATTATAATTCTTATTATTTTCTCCTTTTACTGGTCTTTTAAGTACTTTCCTTTCTCTCTGTTAAATCGCCAGTGCTTCCCTGGTTGTTTTCTCTCGTTCTTTTTATTTGGTCCATGAGTTGGCTCTGTGGGTAAAGGTGCTTGTTGCCAAGCCCAACAACCTAAATTCAATCCCTGGTACCCTCGGGGTAGGCAGAGAGAACTAATTCCTGCAGGTGTCCTTGACCTTTACATATCACTGACACACACACACAGCGAAACAAATAAACCTAATAAATAGAAGTCCTTTTTATTGTATTCCTTGTGATTTCAAAACGTCCTTGTGACCTTAGGGCTTTCTTAAAGCACCATATTACTGTGGTGATTGCATGTTCCTTACTAATAATATTTTTGAACCTTCCCTGAGTTCTGTCACTTTTTCATGTTTAAAGAGCGGATTGTAGTGTTCTTCCTTCTTAAACCATTTTTGTTTCACTTTGAAATAGTGGGTTACAGTTTTCACCTATTTTTGTGGATATTTTTGTTAATTTGGGCCCTTATTGCACCTTGTAGTAACCTTATATGATTGACTCATTTTGTTTGCTTTTCGAGAACTCAGGCGGCCTGAACAATAAGGTGGTTCAGCATGGCTTTTCCCTCAGAGTTCCCTCCCTCTGCTGCTGGTTTTTAGGTTTATTCCAAAACTGAGGCATTTTCTGTCTTTTTTTCTAGTCTATGCATTCAGAAATTGATGTGTGTTTACAAATATGAGTTCAGGTGTGTATGTTTGTGGAGAGATCAGTGCCAGTGTCGTCCTCAGTCACTACACACCTTTAAACATTTTTGTTTTTAATACTGTTTGGATGTTTTGCCTGCATGTATATCTGCTCATCGCTTGCATGCCTGGTTCCTGCAAGGACCAGAAGAATGAGCCAGATCCTTCGGAACTGGAGTTAGAGATGGTTCTGAATTACTGTATGGATGCTGGGAATTAGACGTGGGACATCTGGCACTCTTAATGCCTGAGTCATCTCTCTAGCCTCCCGCCTATTGTTCAGACCACACTCTCAGTGAACCTGGAATGCCTTTGTTTGAATAGACTGCTTGGCCAGCAAGCCCCAAGGATGCTCCTGTATCTGCCTTAGTAGTGTTGAGGTTTCAGGTGTGTGTTGCACTGTGTCTAGAGGTTATGTAGGTGTTGGGATTGAACCCACGTCCTCATACTTACACAAGCAGTTTGCCAACTGAGCCATCTCAAAAACTCCTTGAATCTTAATCATGTCAGCTGCCATTCCATGTTGATAGCCTTAAACAGTGTTCATAACATGCAGTAATCAGAGTTGTTTCCAGAAAGTTGTCTATAAATAATTAGGCCAGGTTGTATTGTAACTTTTTTGTTTGTTGGCTTTTGTTTTTTCAAGACAAGGTTTCTCTGTGTAGCCTTGGCTGTCCTGGACTTGCTTTGTGGACCAGGCGAGCCTGGAGCTCACAGAGATCTATCTGAGTCTGCCTCTGGAATGCTGGGATCACTGGCAGGCAACACCACCCCCAGTTGCCACTTTGTAACTTAACAGTAAGATTTGTGGCTAGTCTTAGGAATGAGAGGGAAATCTGAGGATCAGTTAGTGTGCATTTGTGTGGCAACCTGTCATCATCCTCTGGTCAAAATTCCCGTGAGGATGGATTCAAGACACTGACCCTGCTACAGGAGTTCACAAAATGCTAAGCATTGTAGAAGCATGCTGGAAGGAGGGCAGATAACCAGCCGGCCAACAGAAAGCTTGTATCTGTTTGTCATTGTCCAGAAAGTGGGAAAACTTGAGCAAAGCAGTTAAGACTGTCAAAGTAGTTAAGAGTTTAATTAAATCAAAACAGAACAACAAGGCACAGAATATGATTCTTATAATGCCAGAGACACATGGATGATGCCTTACATTGGCCGTTATGTGTGAGACACGGAATGTGATTGTTGTGACTGAGGCACATGGATGATGCTTTCCTTACATTGGCAGGTGACTTTATTCATCCTGTATCCTAGCCCAGTTTCTTTGCTTTTGAAATGATGTTGTAAAAAAGTCACCAATACAAGTAAGATGCTGAAACAGCACAGTTTTGGTAGCTTGACAAATCATTCTAGACATTTGTAGCTTGAGAGCATGGTATTTGTTACATTTACCTTGCTTGCCTGTCTTCCTTGATTAGAGAAATCATACTTGATTTTCATATATATAAAGATTTTATACCTTGTAGTATGTTTCTTTAAAATCCCTCCTAATTTTCACCTTTAAAAATCTTTCACAGGCTTCAACAAACAATGAAAGTTCTAATCACAGTTTTGGAAGCTTAGGATCTCTAAGTGACAAAGAATCAGAGGTAAGTAATTTTATTTTAAATGTGCTGGGAAAATAAAAACTGGAATTGTCTTTTAAATGAGCATTCCCCCCCCCCCCCAACAACCCTGGTACTGAAGGTTAATATTTTAAAGTTTTCTTTTAGAACTTTTTCATGCAGTGTTTCCCCGACCCCGGGTGGGGCTGGTAGGGAGAGGGGGTGGCCTTAATGAAGCAAACATTTAGATTAAGGATTATATTTGCCATTAGACTGTAGTTTTTTGATTCTGCAGCTTAATTTGCACATGAATAATATAAAGGTATTGTCAAAAGAAGACCAGCCATTTACAGTTTTATACAGTGAAGATGGGTTTTGAAATATGCTGCATTTCATAGTTAAAATTATTATTTTAGTACTTACCATCTTAGTTTCATCTTTAATGAGGGTTTGTGTACTTTTCTAGTTTTAAAAATACATCTTTCTTCTTTGTAGACTTTCTTGTGGAATCAAGCTGATGGTTTTCATTTTGCATATTTTTTTAAATGATAAATCCCCCTCACTAGTACCAATTTACTGACCTCACCAAGAAAGTAGGTGGTATTTAGAAGTGGACATTTGGGTCCATGGTATGGTCAATTCTGTGCATGATATACTCAATGGCGTCTCTGAAAATGGTGGACACGAATGTGTTTGGGTTTAGCACTCGTGTTTTGATACAATGACTTTTTGTGAGTCTAGCCTTTCTCTTCTTGGGCTATACAGTTCTGTCCATTAATTTTAACCACTTTGTGTATGTATGCGTGCATGTACATGTTTGTGTTTCCCTGTCGATGTAACACGTTTGTACTTGGTTCCTTTAGTCTTTTCTGCCAATAGGCCGTTAACACTCAGAAATTCTTACTGCGTTTGGCTTCCTTGTTCCATGCAGAGAGAAACTCGCAGGCGGCATCTTTCTAGCTGTGTGTTGTTGAGAGATCTAAGAACCTGTAGGTAGGCAGTTTTGTGCAGTTGTACAGGCAACCCTACACTCCACAGGAGTGTGGCATAGGGTTCTCACTCATCAGGCTTTCCCTTCCACAGAGACAACTGGCAGGCAGCTGAAAGGACTGTGCAAGTGACGGGACTTTATCTCCAGTAGGTTCCCTTGAGGTAAGCGTTAGTTGCCCCTGTAGCTTCAGTGACCACAGGTTAGCTTTTCAGATTAGCACATGTGTACTACGACCTTTAAAATAGCTTAGTCCTAACCCAGGTTGAGTTGAAACAAAACAAAACAACTTATCAAGAATATTTTTACTTTATTTCTTCTGGACTTTGGAATATTCTTGATATTTTTTGTAGATGAGTGTATTCAGTAATCTTACATGTTCTTTCATAATCTTGTGTTATGAAGAGCAATAAAGTAACTTTAGATGTATTTCCTTTCTGTTATGTGTTTGTTTGGTTCCTTAATAGCAAAATACAATAAAAGTTAGGTTCCCTATATAAGATCTTCATAGGAAATAAAGTATTTTTGTGTTTCTTTAATTACCAGTAGTCACAATGCAGATTATAGATCAAATATTTAGATTCTTTTAGAGGAATTAATCTATTAATAAAAATTTTCTTTAAAGAATTCCATGGCTGCCAGGCCATGGTAGCATACACCTTTAATCCCAGCACTTGGGAGGCAGAGTCAGGCGGATCTCTGTGAGCTCCAGGCTAGCCTGGTCTAGAGAGAGTGTTCCAGGACAGCCGGGGCTACATAGAGAAACCCTGTCTCAGAGTGGGGGTTGGGGGTGGGGAATTCCATGGCTATATTTTTAATTGCATTTTAACTAGCTGTATTACTTGTACAGAAGTTTATTTGCATAGACATTTTGACATTTGGGGCAGCATTAGAAAATCTTGAAAAATTATTTGGCTTTTGCTGTCCTGTGCTCTGTGTGGGATTTTTACAAACTGATAGTTAAGCCTAGTAGCATAGTATTTTGACATTTCTTCAGATTGTACATATTCTCTAATAGTCAAAGAAGTGACTTTCATTATTTGTTCTACATTTCCTTGTCAGAAGTTGCTTATCTGGAATACAAATCTCAGGTTTTATCTCTATAGCAGGAACCTTAATTAATTTCCTTGAGATGAAATTTTATACATACCAAATACTGATGTTCCTAGGTCATGATTGAAGGTCCTGGGAGTAAGTGATTGTGAGGTAGAAGAACTCTTCTGCATTAAATACCCTGAGTAGTATAATGTAGGGAATATCCCCCTGTCTCTCAGCATCACTTGTCTTTTTGGTAATCTGCTTCCTGATTTATTTTTGGGATGGAACCAGGGCCTTGAGCCTGCTAGGCAGATATTGTACTGCTGAGCTACAATCCCAGCACCATAATACATTTAAAAACAGTAGTGTTTATTTCTGCAAGCAGATAGTACTACTAGCAGGTTTGTTTGTGTTTTTTTTTTTTGTTGTTGTTGGTTTTTTTTTTTTTTTTTTTAAATTAGCTGTCCTCTCACCTAACAATACCCTAACCTCAGTTATTTTAACTTTTCCTTCTGGTGTTTACTTACAAATTTGGATAGAAATGTGTGCATATCCTGCTTTGGTTTACCAGTTGAATATTATCTTTTTTTAGTGGTTAGGATTTTAATTCACTCTTTCCTAAATTGTTTTCTGTTCACATACCCAGAATCATATTTTCTGTCTTATTACTGTTAAAACTGGAAAGCACCTCATAGTCAATATTAGATTGATTGAATATACTTCAATCAATATAATTTACACTTTTCATTTCAGTTCATCTATGTGTTATTTAATATGCACATAGGACTTATTTTTAGATGCAGAATAAAAACCTTTCGTGGGGGCTGGAAAGTTGTCACATTAGTGAAGTGCACTGTGCAAAAATCAGGAGTTTGAATTCTCAGTACCCACATAAAAAACTGGGCATGGTAGCATGTCTTTAACCCCTATGCTCAGAGACAGATCCAGGGAGTTTGCTAACTATCCAGTCTAACCAATCAGTGAGCTCCAGGTTCAGGGAGAGACCTCATCTCAAAAAATAAGGTAGAGAATGAAGAAGACAACTGGCATTGACTTCTGACCCCTCTCTGTACTTTTACACCTGCATGCACATGTACCCACACACATGTCACACACAAATACTTTGCTCTTTGTAGGGTGGGTACTTGTTAGTAAGGTTCTAGGTTTCCTTTCATCCACATCATCCTAAGTCACAAGCTTCAGAAATCCAGTATCAGCGTTTATTGTGTATCACTTGTCTGCTCATTTAGCCTGACCATGGAATATGAGAATGAATATGATTTCTCTGCCTTCAAATGAAATTAGCATTTGGGAGGAGGCAAACATACATTTAAATACTGTTTTGTGAACAGTGTGAGTACAAGGTACTAGGGGAGCAAAGGTAGGCAACCTTCAATTCTGTCTACTTGTAAGGGCACTTAAGAGTACCAGAGGTTTTTTTTGTTGTTGTTGGTTTTTTTTTTTTTTTTTTTTTTTTTTACCAAGCAGCCTAACATTTCAGTGGTTTGGACACTTCTAGTATGGAATCCTGGCAGACAGGAACCACATTTTAGAGACCCTGGAATTTCACAGTGAGGAATTTGGAGGTTAGGTTATGGGAGAACCAACCTGGAAGTGGGAGAAACAAACAGAAAGTAAAGAATAGACAGGCCCCCCTGCTCTCAGGGCAGAGGGTGGGATCTGAGGGAGATGAGACTTGAATCCGGGAGATGACTGCAGCAGTGCAGCCTTCTTCATAAAGTGTCAATCTGCGGCTTGAGGAATGAGCTGCAGTGCTGGACTTTCAGACTCTCTCCCTTTGCCCCCAGATCCTTCGAGTTTGCTGGAAGCTACTGACTGTCACCACCCAGGGCATTTTTTTTTTTTTTAAACTTTAATGTGTAGTGAGTTCCCAGATGCTTAGGGCAGTAGTTCTGCAGCATTTGTTTTGGTTTTATAGGCTCTTGCATCCTACTAGACTTAAAAAAAAATGAGTAGAATTTGATATTGAGAAAGAGAAGGGAAGGGAAGGAACTTGGGGTGATTTAAAGTGAGGTGGATGTTTCTGCAGGCAGCTAACTAGAGCTGAATATCCTACAAGTGTGTGACATGGGTGTTAATAGAGGCTTAGGTACAGACAACCACATCTTAAAATGTAGCCTGAGGGCTCCTGCTTCCTTAAATGTGCTTCAGGTAGGCTTTTGTCAGTGTGCTAACACATTACTTTCTTTTTCTTTAATTTTCTTAGAGTTTATAGACTATGTGACACATGGTGGTGACATCACACTGGCAATTTATGCATTATGTATTTGGATGTCCTGGTGTGACAAAACTCTTGAAATGATAAATTCTGTTATTTGTATCTCACCCAAATGGGTTTGAGTTTACTAGCTGTTTTCTTATTACTGTGGTAGAAGTAAAGAAGGGCTTTGCCTCAACCTGCACATCTTAGGGTTTGGCTTGTCAGGAGAGGTAGAAAATGAAGAAAATGACAGAGGAAAGTTGGGATCGTGTGGGCTGTGTGTTTTGTTGGAGATATACCAGCATCAGCCCAGAAAACTGAGCACGTTTATTTTATACATCTGAATGGAAGAGGCAGGTTTATTGGATGTGGGTGATGGAGGAGGTGGGGTTATTGCATAGGACTGAAGAGGCAAGTTTAGTTAATCTTAGGACTGTCTGTAGGGAAGCAGGCTTAGGCTGTGTCACATTTTGTACACATACTATCACCATCTGCACATGGATCAGGATTGGGGTCATTGACATACTCATTCAAATGTGGGACTGTCATTAGTTATCATTTCCATAAAAGTGGGAAGGGCATGTTATTCAGCCTCCTGGGGTGGTGTTCTTTCCCTAGGCTTCTCAGTTTCAGTACCCAGGTTACCCTTGGGAGTATTCTTGGAGACTCTGGTATACTCTTTTTATGCGATGTTGATTTCTTCACACTTTGAAATAATAGTTTTTTAGGCACTTATTTAGCAAGAAAACAAAAATTTGTTAAATATTACCTTTTATAAAGTGTGTGATATGGCTGGTTTACTGTTCGTAGGCAGAAAAAAACTTCTAAGCTGATTGAATACAAAACTAATTGGAAGAGAAAAGTTAAGATTGTTTTAATTGAAAGTTCAGCCTCGTATAGTATTTGATATATTCTAGTAGGTGATCAGGAAATGCTTCTTGAAAGAACAAGTAAACGTCCCTGTCAGCCCATCTCCTTCACGAAAGATCTTCATCCCTCTTTGTCAGCACATCTATGCCATTTATCTCAGCGTTTAAACGAGACCAGCGTGTTACGTTCATCTAAAGAATCCACTTTTAGGTCTCAAGATTGAGCTCTACTACTCTTCCATATTAAGCATCCCAACAAACTTCTGAAACGTAGTTTACAGCTATCAGTATTTGCCGCTTTAGGAATTAAAAAAAAAAAAATTGTAAGACCAAGATGCACAAGTACACAGTTCATAAATGATCAGTAAAAGCCCTCCTGTCTTTACAGCCTCTGAAATGCTCCTGTTAAGTTTATGAGTGAGTGGGAGCTCAGTGCCAGCTATAAATGATTCTTAAACTCGTACCAGGGTGAGGTTTGTGAGGCTTGGCATTTTATACTGGGTAGTTAGGGGGGGGGGGGGGGGCAGAGGAGATTGTCCTGTACAGTCAAAAAGGGTATTTGCAGAGTCTCTTCAGCTCGTTTGCACTGTGGTAGCCAGAATGCCTTCAGGTATTGCCAAGTGCTGTCTGAGAGGGGGAGGGAAATTTCTTTTGATAAAGGTCTACTCACTACTCACAGAGGTGAAGGAATTTAAAGCATGTGAACCATAGAGGTGAATCAGAACTATCTAAAATTTAAATCACTAGTTGTGCAAACAAGCTCACAGAGTGTAACTTGTCCATAGCCACAGACATATGAATTAATGATAAAAATTCTAATTAAAAAACCTGTCTCATTGTAAGATGATGTTCTCAACTGTAGGAGCGTGGGGAGCTGCCTTCTGATAGCTAAGGGAGGGTGGAGCTTACCTTAGGATAATCACCCTAATTAGTCTTCTGAAAACATGGTATTTTAGAGTACAGAATCTTTGGCTTTGAGATAATTTGTAGCAGTTGTCAGATATGCCAGCCCAAGTAACATCTAGAATAAGAGCACTCACAGGTGTTAATTTCAGACATGTGACTCTTAGGTTTTAAGGGCTTTGATCTCAGGCTGCTATTGCTGAGAATTTTGTTTTCAATATTCTTTAAAGATACTAGAAAAATGCATTTCATGGCAACAAAATATAATGAATATTTTACTAATGTTTCTTATTTCTCATTTTCTAAAATAATTGAGTAACCATGACAACCTGTTGCCCATTGAACTTGCTATGGCCTGATTAGTTTTCTTTTATATGGCACAATTTTTACGCTAATTATGCCAGAAGATTATAAGCAGTAGTAAGAGTAGTAGTTGTGGTAGTGGTATTTTACTTTATGTATATCATGTTTTGCCTTTATCTGTAATCTGTGCACCAAGGACATGCCTGGTGCTGAGAGAGAGGCCAGAAAAGGATATTAGATAACCTGAAACTGGAGTTCCTTATGGTTGTGAGCCAACATGAGGGGGCTGGACATGATCTTGGGTCCTCTGCAAGAGCAGCTTGTACTCGTAGTTGTTGAACCATCTCTTTAGCCTAGGAGTAGTATTCTTAATTTTAGAGACTATGAAATGCATATCACAAAAGAAATTCATAATTTACTTAGTTTAATAGATAGCCTGATGTTTCTCCCAGTGATACAACATAATCACTTCCAGAGTTTTTAAGGTGTTTTCTAGAAATAGTTTGGAATGGAGACTGTTTAGAAATAAAAGCTTTGTAAATTATTGAAAATCATTGTCAGTAGATACATAGTAGAACTATTAAAAATAAGACTGAGCCAGGTACGGTGGCACATTTCTGTGATCCCAGCACTCAGAGAGGCAGAGGCAGGTGGATCTCTGAGTCTGAGGCCAGCCTTGTCAGAAAACGACAGGACAACCAAGGATACACAGAGAAACCCTGTCTTGAAGCAAACAAACAAAAGAAGGATCTCTCTCTCTCTCTCTCTCTCTCTCTCTCTCACACACACACACACACACACACATACACACACTCACAAGATAAATGAAATGTGCTGTAGAGAAAATACAGTGGTGTGTGTGTGTTTGTGTGTGTGAATGAGAATTGAAGTTAAGAGTAGTTTAACTTGGAAAAATCTACTCCTGAGATGTACACCTGTCTAGTTTTTCATTGTGTACAGATCTTGAAATGTGGTAATTAATATTGTTAAGTATAGGTTGATACTGCCTTTGAAATTAAATTATCAATTGTGCATAGTCTACATTTGATCTTAGTCAAAGGCTGAGAAGCAGTTCATACTCTCTTACACATCATTTACACTTAAAAGTATCACAGAGTGGGTCTGATGGCTCACTGGTTAAGAACACTTGATACTTTTGAGAAGACCCAGGTTCAGTTCCCAGCACCCACATGGTAGCTCACATTATCAGCAATTCCAGTTCCTGAGGATCTGGCCTCTACATGATACATGCAAGAAACTACCCAGAAAGTAAATAAAAAATTTTTTAGAGAAATAATGTGTTTGTGATGTGTGTATGTGTGTGTGTGTGTGTGTGTGTAGAACTAGGAACTTATGCTTAAGGTGTTGACTGTAGTGTGTGTGTGTGTGTGTGTGTGTGTGTGCGTGTATGCAAGACAGTTACCATTTCCTGTATATCACAATGGGACAAAATTGAAACCACTGTTCTAAATTTTGCTATTGTAATTACTCTTGTAATATCAAGACTTCAGGGTAAATTATCTCAAGTTATTGTTTCCCAAACTCACCCAACTCATCTCTCACAAAACTGTTCTTCATCTATGGCTGTTTGATTCTGCTTTTGTGGCCTGAAAGCTGCTGACAAGATAATTTGAATAAAGAAGAAAGTTCAACTTGATTCTAATTTTATGGTGCGTTCTACTTAGCAGAGTCTTAAAGGGAAAGCCAGAGAAAAGAAAATGTCAATAAACAGTTATGCTGCATAACGAAAAGAAAATGGCACACTCACTAAATTGCCAAATTACTCTTCACTAATACTGGAAACTTAGTCTGTTCTTTTTAACACAGGGATTCAGTTTCAAGTGGTCCAGGTAAAGGCTTGGGTTAGAGTGAGGGCAGCAACTAGTGTGGCTGTGAGAACTCGAGTAAAGTAACCCTTCAGCGTAGACTTCCTTTTGGTGGTTGGGGGTGCTAGGCATGTATGAGGAAAGCGAAGTGTCCAGGCTCTTAAGAAAACATCTGTCCCTCTTTGAGTTGAATAGTTACCCTTCTTGCTGGAACTCTCCCACTTCAGCACCATGATGTATCACCTGATGGAAACAGGGTAGCATAAATAGATTGTACTCAGAGTTGCTCATTCCTTCCTTTACAAGATTCCAAAACATTGTATTTATAAAGTTTCACAGTAGATTTTGGAGTTAGCAGTGTATCGGAGATGTCCTTTGAGGGGTCAAAGTTTCATGCAAAGATCTCTAGACAATAGTTAATTATTAAAGTTTTGTTTCTTTTTCAAAGATGGAATATTCAAGTTCTAGTTCATTAGTAGCTGAAACTATCTTTGAATTAGAATGTCTGTATTTCATGATAGGTTTTTTTAAAAATGTAAGTAAAATACAAGGAAGCAAGAAAAAATTTTATAAGAGAATTTGCTGTATTCTAATAAAGTTCTTAAAGTTTAGAGAAAAAAATACCTTTTAGGAACTATTTAACATGTATGGATGCTCTGCTTGCATATATGTCTGTATGCCACGTGTGGACATGATGCCTGCAAAGGTGAGAAGAGGGTGTCACATCAGATAGCCGTGAGCCTTCATGGGCACTGGGAACTGAGTCCTGGTCCTCTGAGAGCAGCCAATGCTTTTAATACTGAGAGCAAACTGTATTGTCTACCTTCTTTCTGTTGATGCGCTGTATCTTCACACACGGTAATTCCTTGTATGATGTATTTATGCTTATAATTCTAACAGTCTCATCTGAGGCTTGCAGATAGATATTTATATGTAATATAAATTATAGATGATTATATAATTATTGTATATGTAACTATGATTTATGCCCCTCATTTTGCCACAGCACTAGAATTATTTTTTCTTACCTTAAACTTTATTTGCATTGAAGAAAGACAATTTCATCTTTAGCATAAACCAAGAAATCACATGGTTAGCTATAAAACCTTTATTTAATAAACTCTAACCTGGGCTGGAGAGGTGGCGGCTCGGAGTTTAAGAGCACTGGCTGCTTTTCCAGAGGTTCTGAGTTCAATTCCCAGTATCCACATGGTGGCTTACATGCATCTATGAGATCTGGTGGTACATGCAGGAAGAACACTGCATACATAATAAATGAATGAATGAATGAATGAATAAATAAATAAATAAATAGATAAATAGATAAGTCTTTAAAGAAACCAAACACTAACCTACAAATGAGAGAGTAGCATCCATTAATTATATCACCTCTAGTGTGCTTTAAAGTTTGTCTATGTTTTTCAAACAAATTTTTAACTGCTAGAAAATACTATGTAAGTTTATACATATCAGTTGAAATGCCAGAGTAATGTCTCTCAAACCTGGCATTTGTAAAGCTAAGCTATTTTTACGAGTACTAGTCTTTTCTTCATTTTCTCCTAGCCACTGTTCTACTGTCTATTGGAATTCTTGGGCTTTTTATAATCATGTATTATTTTCACCTCGTTCTATAACCAATCCAACTTTACCTTCTCTGTCAATCTTTTCTGAGCTCAGCTACTGTGCTGTTATTTGAGAAAAGTAGAGAAGGAAAGAAAATAAGCAGCATATTAAGCAAGAGCAATAATAAATTTGAAAAGTTCTGTAGAGTATTTGATCAATGCAAATTTATATGTTATGTAAATACACAGGTGGTGTCATTGATGTCTTTGGATTGCTTCAAGGAAACGGTGGGGTGTGATGAGTAGTTTTAAAAGTCACAATCTGCTTCTTCAAAGGAGAGCTGATAGAATCAATATATTAAAATAAGATGCACACATTTGCAGTTGGGGGCAGCAGTGGCGTAAGATGTAGCTCTGTAGGTTAGAGCGTTAGCTCAGCTATCATCTTCAAATAATTACTCAGCACAGTCTTATTTCCCTTCAAACATCTGGGGAACAGTTTGAAAATTGCAGATAGTATTCTGAACTTTGTCAGGGATGAGGACTGCAGTGATTAAATATGTGTGGAGTTTCTGCACATTTTGCCCTCATTCTGAATCCTCACACAGGCCTGTGTACAAATGAATGACTTGCAATTGACAGTGGTAGACTTCATTGAGGATTTTTATTTTGTAAAATATCAATATTACTCAGATTATTTATATTTAAACCCAACTATTCCATGCACATTTGCATTAAGGTTGTTGGCCTAAACTGTAGGTTCTGTGACTAAGTATTATATATATATATATATATATATATATATATATATATATATATATATAGTGTTAAGTGTGCCCATAAATAGAACATGTTTTGTACATCCTGCAGATTAACTTGTAAACGTATTAGGGCAGAAGCTGCTAATCCTTTTACGTTATGATACATAATTAAAGTTTTGAAACAAAGTGCGTGGACAGGGGATGATAAATACAGTACTTGTTGACATAAAAAGAATTGATGTCAGCTGGGCATGGTGCCACACGCCTGTGATCCTAGCACTCGGGTAGGCAGAGGCAGGCGGATCTCTGTGAGTTGGAGGCTAGCCTGGTCTATAAAGCAAGTCCAGGACAGCCAGGGCTATACAGTGAGACCCTGTCTCAAAAAACAAAAACAGAACAACAACAACAAAAAGACTTAATGACAGTGTGTGTACTGACGTCATGGTGTGCCGGGGCTGTGTTGCCAGTTCCCACGTTCCTACGGTACTGACAGTATTGCATTTAGGGTTGGTAAGAAAATGGATTCGTGGCATAACACGATAGTAATTACAGTCCATGATGGATCAAGAGTTTATCAGCCTATTCAGAAACCCACAATCTTGGTCTATTAAGATATTACATTCCATACAACTCCCAAGTGTGTTCTCACGAGGGACATGGCAGAAGGTTAGAGGTCTGCATTCAGTAGCAACATATAACCTAAGTGTACATGGCTCCTGTCTGTCTTTCACTCACTTACTTCATACAATCCTTCTGGATCTTACCACTTGTTTCTAGTCTCCTGTACATTGTAGTTTAAAAGTTTTTACACTGTCTATTTTTTTTTTTCTCTTGTCATTTTTCAAGTGCCCATTTCATGAGATAAACCTCTTGGCTTTCCTGTGTACTGTAATCACAAGAACACTCCTCTGCCTCCTTTAAAGGAATTGACCCTTTCCCTCCAAAGCCTTTACTAAGTACTACTTTATGTCTTTAAAAAAAGCAAAACAAAACAAAGACAAATAACTTTTGAATAGTCTAAGATGCTTATTGAGTGAACTGTATAATGAATGTTTTCTCAAACATATTTGTGAATTTGTACATAATATACCACAATCCCACCCCAGCCCTTTTGTGATAGCCAGAGTATTGTTTGCCCTCACGAAATCTGTTTGTCCCCTAGTTCTCAGACTAGTGTTCCTTGGAGTGAACCATTTAAACACAGTACTTTCTAACTAAAAAAAGGCTGATTCTAATATTACTTTTAGGATTAAATTTTTATGATTTTTGTTGGTTTTAGTCAAAATCTAAAGATAGAATTCAAATAGAACCTTGGTGTGCTTTAAGCTTAGCATAACATTAACCTTCTCTGAAAATTTGTATTTTCTTGGGTGTTAGGTGTATCTGTTATAGGTTAGGTTAGGTGAGGTGGCACATACCTTTAATCCCAGCACTCTAGAGGTAGAGACAGGAGGATCACTGTAAGTTTAAGGCCAATCAGGTCTACATAGAAAGTTTCAGGACAAACAAGGTTATGTATTGAGCATCCCCTCCCCCAATACTTATCTGTTGACATAGATTGTTAGAAAGAATATGAATAAATTATTTACTGGGGACTTGCTTTTATTTTAATACAAGGTTAAGATTCTTTATAAAGATGTCGATAAAAGTGTTAGTTTATGTAGTACTTGAAATAAAAGTAGATTGACAGGATTTCCTTAAAAATCTATGGTTTATAAAATGAAAAACTTACAGGTGGTACATGACAGTTAAATATGCAGTAATGTGTTCAAATACCTGTAGTTAATTCAGTTAATTTTTGATCCAGGGCAATGTAGCGTGTTGAGTAGAGGAAATTTAAAAAAACATTTGGACTTTGAGATTGCACTAAATTAAATTCCATTTTGACTCTGGCTTTATAGCACTAGTAGCGCATACCTTGCACAAGTAGCCATTCATAGTAATAACTACATGCTGGCCTATAGTGAAGGGGCGAGGGGGAGGGAAGATGGGTGTTTGTCTTTAAGAATTCAGAGCGAGAGCTGGCTGTGGTGGTGCAAGTAGGTGGATGTCCGCCAAACATAATCTATGAGTGTGCTTACCATAATTGTTCTTGAGTAGAATTGCTAGGCATTCAGGTAAATGGTCTCTTAGTTTGAGTTAGATATATCAGTTTGTGTTTTGTCTCTATTTTCTTATCGAAGCTTACTTATGGACTAAGTATGTATGAATAATAAAAAACAGGAAAAGTTAAATTTTTCTCTCTTCTGCACTTAAGAGTATCAGGGACTAATTATTCTCAGATTTCTCATTTTATCTTAAGCCAGATTCTGTAAATGTGAGTTTAGTTATATCTTCTAAATAAATTGCATGTCAGTGATTACATTTGCATCCTGTGGGCACTGTTGAATGTTGTATTTGTCCTCAAAAGTAAAAATGATTTTTATATTGACAGTAATAATTTTGCATATTTAAGAACATAATTTAAAATGTGTCAACTTATTTTCCTTAGACACCAGAGAAGAAACAATCTGAGTCATCCAGGGGAAGAAAGAGAAAAGCAGAAAATCAGAATGAAAGTAGTCAGGGTAAGCAGACTCCGTCTTTGTTCAGAGACTGTGCACACTTAACAACTCACTTCTCTGATTTTTAACTAATTAGGATGGTAATTGTTGAATAAGTGGCTTTGTGGTTTGCAGATTTTATATCTGGTATGTATTCTCTGTATTTGTAATGGCTTAGGACTGTACTTCTCATAGAAATAATAAAAACTTGAAACTGCAGGCCTTTGTACTGTGTAGTTAGCTCACGGTTAGTGTTTGTGAGCTTTGACATTTCCATGTTGATTTGGGTGTAGAGTCTGGTAAGCATTTCTTTATCTCCTTTCATTTTTCCTTTTTCTTATTAAATACAATATTAAAATGGCTTCTTTAAAAAAAAATACAATCTTTACATCTAACTTTAAAACAAGCAACCTGTTCTCTTTAAAAAAATTTTAAGAATAGATTCTAATTAAAGCATCTGTGTTTTATAATGCTCATTTTTTATTCTTTCTTGTATATATAAACTTGTGATATAAACTTAAGTTATTTTGTTAGACTATACATGATCTCTAAAATTGTTTGTGTGTGTGTGTGGGGGGGGGGGTGCTTGTGCATATGTGTTTGTAGGTGAGTGTGTCTGTTCATGTGTACAGGGGCCAGATTTTCTCTGTCACTTTCTGCCTATTTCTTTGAGGTAGGGTCTCCTTGAACCTAAGGCTCATTTTTCTTGATTGGGCTGGAAGCCAGCAAGCCCCAGCAATCCTCCTGTTCCCACCCTGCTTGGAGCTGGAATTTGTAAGGGGCCCGGTTTGTTATGTGGGTGCTGAGACCCATCAGTTCTAGGACCTAACTTGATCTTGTAGTAAGCACTTTTAGCCACTGAGCCAACACTCTGGCCCAGAAGACATGGTTTCATATCACAAACTGATATTATTTGATTTGGGCCCTGAAAAGATAGATAGAAACTTGGGCCCCTCGGTCGTTTGTATTGGTGATTTTATGTATAGGAGTTGCATGTTTTGGGGCCAGTCTTTAGGCTTATGAGCTGCCTTGCCACTTTACACATGGCACTGGAGTCAAACCGTGTTTGTTGTTTGCAGCAGTTGTCTTGGGCCTCTTTAAGGTGTGTGGTATGTTGGATCTCAGCTTTCAGTTGCTCCGTTTTGTCTTGGAATAGGCCCTCCAGCCTGTGGCTAGGGAACATGTAACTTCATTGTAAAGGGACATTAACTCATTTCAGCAACTCAGAAAGTAAACTTTCCAAATAGGGTGAGGATTCTGCATTGGTTTAGCTAACTTGTCTTTAAGAACTAGTGTAAAACATTGAGGTGGCCATTGAGATTGCTTAGTGGTTAAAGACACTTGCCACCATGCCTGATGACTTGAGCTCAGTCCTTGGCGCTTGCATGATAGAACAAGAGAACCAAGTCCTGCAAGTGACCTCTGACCTCCACATGTATACTGCGTGCCACTCCTTACCCCTCACACTTCCGGACACTAAGTACACTGAATAAGAGCGCAGGCCTTTTAAGTGTCTGGTCTGCTGCCCACAAAAATGCCTGGTGTTCTTGGTGAAGATGGTTGTCTAAATTGGATCGCCTCATTTTTTCCTCACTGAGCATTTGCTTTAGAATGACCCTGGCTTATTTTCTCTTCCACCCCACCCTTCTGTGAAGTGAGTTTCAAGCCCAGAGGCAAACCTACCATGTCACCTCATGACTGTTAAGTCATGTTTCCATTCCGTAAGCAGTAATGTATAATAGAAGTACTGTTGCTTTAGGAAATCAGACCGCCTCTGAAACTAAACAGTGGGGTAACTTTCTCCTTAACAATAATGGACCTTGGAGGAGTGGTTCTTGGTTAAAATTAACTTCTGATGAGGGAAATACCAAACGGGAGTGCAGCTAGATAGGAGCAGGCTCTTCCTGAAATGAGATGTCATATATATGGGAAAGGATATAACATATGCATATAAATTTGGGCTCTTAATAGAGAAAAAGAATTAGGGAACTAACTTCTAGGTAGGCAGCATACATCTTTTCTTCACTGACAGGTAGTGTCTCTTCCAAATCTTCATGGATGTCATCAGAGACACAAAGAACATCTGTTTAGGATAAAGACTGACCTCTAAATCAATTGATATGAAAGTGTTGGTCACAATTCTGGATAGCATTTGTTGTCCTGAGTCCTCACAATGCCTGGCCCTCAAGATGTGTTTGTTGTGCTGATAAGAGAGCTCCGTTGATAAACTCTCTTTGTAGACCAGGCTGCTTTACAGAGATCCTTCTGCCTCTGCCTGCCCGAGTGCTGGGATTAAAGGCGTGAAAATACTACCTTTCTTAATAATAAGTCTTTTATGCCTGGTGGTAGTGTCACACGCCTTTAATCCCAGCACTTGGGAGGCAGAGGCAGGAGGATTTCTAAGTTTGAGCCAACTTAGAAATCTACAGAGTGAATTCCAGGACACCTAGGGCTGCACAGAGAAATCCATTCTTCAAAGGGAGAAAAAAAAAATCCTTTAAAACTAATGGAAACTTGGGCTGGAGAGATGGCTCAGGTTAAGAGCACTGGCTGTTCTTCCAAAGGTCCCAAGTTCAATTCCCAGCAACCACATGGCTCCTTACCATCTGTAATGAAATCTGGTGTTCTTTTTCTGGCCTGCAGGCATACATGCAGGCAGACTACTTTGTAAATGATAAATGAATCTTAGGAAAAAAAAAATGTAAGGAACGGTGTGACCTGTGATGACCCTACTTATCAATATGGTTATAAGAACAGCTTTTAAAATGTGGACTTTTAAAACATACATCCTGTTAATTTACAACAAACACATTTTAGACGAAGTGAGACCCTAACTCAAAAAAGAAAAACTGAAAAGAAAAATCAAAACATATTTTACAAAATAATATGACAATAACTATGTTGTCTGTCCAGCAGATTAAATTTGTGTTTGTATCAATCAAAGCTGGTTTTCATCATCGTTATTAATAAAATGTGGCTTAGGTTGTCAAATACAAACTAATTTGTCTTTTCAGTTTATTGATTTTAAACATATATATATATATTAAGGAATATTAGTAATGTTTTGAAGATTAAGGTCCATTTGCTGAGGGTATGGCCATGCTGCTCAGTGGTAGAGTACCCTTAGCATAACTGAAGCCCTGGGTTCGGCCCCCAGCAATCCCTCTCCAACAAGGAAAGGAGAAAGGTGGGAGGATAGAGAAAGGGAAGAGACAGAAGGAAGAGAAGGAAGCAGGAAATCCTTAATGTTATTTGTCTGAGTTTTCAGTAAGTGCCACACTTCCATAAATTGGTATGTATCTATTAAAATGTGATTTGATTAGGTTTTATAAATGTTTAAAGACTATTAGTATTTTTAATACTCTTACCTTATTTAAATGCCACACACTTTTAAACTAAATAGTTTTTATATGCTTTTAATTAAATAAGTTTTGTTTTAATTTGACACTTTTCTCTTTTTGATGTAATAAACGGTAATCACAACTGTCTTTTAAATCTATGCATTTCAAAAATATATTTTAGGAAAAAGTATTGGAGGACGTGGCCACAAGATTAGCGACTATTTTGAGGTAAGTTTGTTAAGAATTATTTCTAGTTCCTAATTCAGTATAGTTGTTCTGCAAGTTGATAATCTTTTCTTTGAAGCACAAGGTCAGCTTTTGAGAAGAATGTTAGTATTTCTTTCCTCGGAACATTAAAACATGAGAAAATTTCAGAGCACTTTCTTACATTCTTACTTAAGTGACTCATACTGTAGGTAAACTTAGCTCTTGTGTTTTCTTTGCAGATGGAGAAACTAAAGACAAGTAAAGTAGCTGCCCAGATCATAGAATAAATTGGAGTAACAGAGTAGAACCTGTGATCTTACCATGTCCTTTCAACATGGGCTTTATCATCTAATGGCAACATTAGATGAACCCTATGGATAGAGGTTAAAAGGTTAAGAGGCCCTGAAAAAAAAAAAAAGTTATGTTTTTAGTCTTTCTTAATCTAGACTATTTCCTTGATTCTGCATACTTTAGGTTTCCAGTTCCTATTTGAAAGTACTGATTTGCTTGTTAAAACAACAAATGTTACTTCTTCAGTAGAAAAACCTGTCTTCACTATTGAGTGAGAGCAGAATTGGCTGATTAAGACAACAGATAAGTTCGGACAGCACACTCCTCCAGAAGTTTGTTTGTTTGTTTGTTTTGTGGGGGAGGGAGTGTTTTTTTGTTTGTTTGTTTGTTTGTTTGTTTTTTGGAGGTTAAAAGAATCCAGTGTAAAACTGTTTCTAGCCCCAAATTATCAACTGCTTTTTAGTTGAGTTGAACCACTCAAGGTGAATATCATAAAGAACTTGTAGGGGTGAAATCAAATAATCTTAGGCTCTTGAGTGCCTATTGTGTGCTGGATGATAAGCTAAACACTAGATAAATTGAGTTAAGAAAAATTCTTGGGTTGCAAGAAGTTGTTTAGTGAACACACTAGCCAGTTCCCATTTCTGCCATTCATATCAAACTTAAGTTAAAATTAATAAAAGATGGCATAGACAATAAAGTCTACCCCAAGAGGAACCATGCAGCAGTGAACTGCTTATTGTGTTCTTGGTTCAGAAGCCTGAGCTAGGGAGAAAGCACTGTGCGGCAGGTGGCTGACATCAGTATGCAATGAAGGCATGCACTTCATAAGAATGAATGGCATTTGTAAAGTTTTTTTGTTGTCATTACAGGAAAGGATTTGTCCTATATAATAATTTTATGTAATGCACTGAATATTTGGATATCATAACAGATCCTGTGAATAATGATTCTAAGATGGTCATGTTCACAGAAATCACATAAAAAGTTTTACATTTCTTGGGATTAGAGACTTTCTGGTTTCCTTTAAATAATAATTTAAATAATTTTCCTTTAAATAATAATAGGGAAACTTTGCTGATCTTTTGAGGAACCATATAATATGTTCATTTTGGGGGTGATTTATTTGTCTTTGACACAGTAACAAATTGTAGCCAGAAGATAAAAGTAGTGAGTGGTCATTGTTATATCATGTAGTCTTAGGTTTTATATAGCTGACCTTGCTCTTGCTTTTTCTGGACCCATTTAAATGACTTTGATTTTATCTGAAGCAAAGTATAATTAGATCTGGAGATATAGACCATCTGTGTGAGGCTCTGGGTTCACTCTCCTGGACTAGAAATAAAGTAAGATATATTTGAGTTAATTCCTTAGTGCCAAGTCTAAAATAGTGACTGTGCTTTCCTATTTCTTTTTCTCAGTACCAAGGTGGAAATGGCTCGAGTCCAGTAAGAGGCATACCTCCTGCAATCCGTTCTCCACAAAACTCACACTCACATTCCACTCCTTCCTCATCTGTAAGCTTTTACTACTCAAGGTTTTAATGCATTGTCTTTGTCTTAGAGGTTATATATATTGAATAACTTATAATGTATTCTTTTTGTTGATACTGCTTTTGTTTGTTTGTGTTTGAGACAGGGTTTATCTGTGTGGCCTTGGCTTTGTAGACCAGGCTGGCCTTGAACTCACAGAGATCCTCCTGCCTCTGCCTCTTTTGAGTGCTGAGGTTGCAGGTGTGAGCCACTGCGCCTGGCTTGTTGACACTTTAATATAGTCAAATTTGTGCTTTAAAAAGGAGATCACAGGGGCTGGAGAGATGGCTCAGAGGTTAAGAGTATTGGTTGCTCTTCCAGAGGTTCTGAGTTCAATTCCCGGCAACCAAATGATGGCTCACAACCATCTACAATGAGATTTGGTACTCTCTTCTGGCTTGCACACATACATTCAGGCAAAATACTGTATACATAATAAATAAATAAATCTTAAAAAAAAAAAAAGGAGATCACTTCAGTGACAATCGAATCTTCTTTAATGATCTGATTCTTCTGGAACTTTTATTTTTGAAAATGAGTGTCTTAGCCAGGCATTGTGTTGCATGCCTGTTATCCCAGCACTTAAAAGAGAGGAAAATACGAGTAAGATTTCAAGGTCAGGGCTAGAGAGATGTCTTTTTGGTTAAGATAGCACTGTCTGTGGCTGTTCTTTTAGAAGACCCAGATTTGATTCCTCACAAACATCTCTAACTCCAGTACCAGGGCATCTGAAAACACTTTCTGGCTTCTGTAGGCACCAGGCATGCAGAGAGAGAGAGAGAGAGAGAGAGAGAGAGAGAGAGAGATAAAAATTTTAAAAATCAAGAAATTTAGAGTCATAGCTATACAGAGAGTTGGGCTGTCCTGGGCTACTTGGGAGCCTGTCTCAGAATTTTAAGAAGAGAGTTTTTAAGCTGAAGCTTTCCTAGATTAATTGATTGTATGTATCCAAGAAGTGTTATTAAAAAAAAAAAAGCCTGTAGAGCCTGTGGAGTAAGGTAAATACTATAGCATCTCTATATTCAGTTACTAATTTCTGATTTTTAACTTTGTTATTGATTAAATTTAACATGAAAATAATCATGAATCATTTAGAGAAATTCTTTTAATTAATTATTTATTCATATTACATCCTAATTGTAGCCCTTCTCCTTCCCTTTTCACCCTCCTTCTTCCCCCCCACCCCTCGTTTAGGGGAATTCTTAAGAAAAAGTCTGGCTGTTCAGTTCAGCACAGAAAAAAAGATAAAATTAGCTTGTAAAGTTATTTGTTTTTAACATTTTAAGACACAGTTTTTATGTGCATGGTTTTGTATCTTAGATTTTATTTTTCATTAACTTGGAAGTTGGCTATTTTCTTATAATAAAAAATTATAATGTATTTACATCCCAGTTGTAGCTCCCTCCCTCATCTCCTCCCAGTCCCATCCCTCCTCCTCCTCCTCTATCCTCCTCCCCTATTCCTCAAAAAGGGGGAACCCTCCTCCTATACCATCTGACCCCAGCCTATCAAGTCTCATTAGGATTGCCTGCATCCTCTGTAGCCTGGCAAGCCTCCCCCAACCCCTACCACCGCCAGGGGGAAGTGATCAAAGAGCAGGCAACAGAGTCCATGTCAGAGACAGCCCCTACTCCCCTTACTAGGGAACCCACATGCAGACTGACCTACCTATCGGGTACATCTGAACAGGGGTTCTAGGTCCTCTCCATGTGTGGTCCTGGCTTGGTCCATCTGTGGAAGTTGACTATTTAACTAGAACAATAACATTGGCTTTCAGTATTTGAAAACAAATTATTAGTTGGTAAAAACCAGACTTTCTCTTACTTATTTAAGCACCCTTTCATTATTTCCTACATCTTCTATTCATTGTCTGTTAGACTTGCCTAGTTATGTCTTACTCATTTTGTTGCTTGGGATACAGTACATTGCCATTTGGGAAGGAAGGCTTAAGACTCAACTGTGAAAGCGGATGCAGCATTGATGCAGTGTTGCCATCCACTGTTTTCAGATTTAAACCATGAAACTCATTAATGAATATAATTTTAGAGTACTTAAACCATGTATTATGATTCCAGTACTAAAATGTCCGTATTCAGACTTAAGATTCCTTCCTTCCTGCCTTCCTCCCTTCTTCTCTTCCTTCCTCTCTCCTTCCCTCCCTCTTCTCCCCTTCACCCTCCCTTTCTTTCTCTGTTTCTCCCTCATCTTGTTCTCTCTTTCCCTCTCTTCCTTTCTCTCCAACTGTCTCTTCAGGGTCTCTATATGCCTAGCCTGGGAGCTACCTGGGATTATACACATGAGCTAATGTGTTTCAGTGATTTCTTCTTTTAGTCAGGATAATATTTTTAATACTTTTGTTCCAGGCCATACTTTGTTTATTAAAGTACTAAGCTTTTATGGATCTGAGTAATCCCCTTTAGGTCAAGGAATGTAAGGCTGTTCACACTGGCTCTCATACAGGAGATTCTCAAGAATGCTTGTTGAATAAATGATGACTAAGAGTTTTAAAAAGGTATTACAAGATAAATATCTTCAGAAAGCCAGGTGTGGTAGCGCATGCCTTTAAATCCCAGCACTCAGGAGCCAGAGGCAGGCAGATCTCTTGTGAGTTTGGGACCAGCCTGCTCTACATACTAAGTTCCAGGACTGCCAAAACTGTTGTACAGAGAGACACTATTTCAGCACCCCACCCCAGCCCCAAAAAAGAAAAGAAATCTTCAGAAATGTTAAGTAATTGTTGCTAAGTAGAAATGTCTTTTTCCCTGAGGTAGAAATTTTACCATATTTTTCAGGTTCGACCGAATAGTCCTTCTCCTACTGCATTAGCTTTTGGGGACCACCCTGCTGTACAACCAAAGCAGTTATCCTTTAAGATCATTCAGGTAAGTGATAGTTTTACAATTTTACTGTGACAGTTAGGAAACTTCTGACCATGTTTATATTAACAATTAAAATATTTATGGTTTGTTCTGGATAGAATTGTAAAGTAAAATTAAACATAAGAGCTGACTAAACTAAAGCATTTGTAGGTAGGAGGAACTGAAGCATTCATCTTACCATGAGCCTGCAAATGTCTCAGGCAATAAAATAACCAGAGCAGGCACCACATGTCAGTTTTGTTTACTGAACGGCTTTGAACCTGCATCCAAGTATACATGTATAGTGGATATCTTCATGATGTTGCTGTGTTGGTTGTAAGTGAATACCAAAGAAGCCATCTTAGTGTCTATGTTTATACCATTTAGAAAAAAATAACGTCTTGGACATAGTAATTTCATTATTATTACTATTAACATTCAGTTTTATGAATTTTAAACATATCACGCTTTGGGGGGAGGTTTTTATTTTTTGTTTCTGCTTTGCTTTTGGTGCTGAGGATTGAATTTGGGCCCCAGTGCAAGTAATAGGCAGATGCTCAGCCACTAAATTGTACACCTAGTCCTAGTTGTTCCTTCGTTCGTTTGTTCAGTCATTCATTTTACATGCGGCAGTTTCTGACTAATGCCTTTTCAGACTTGAGATTAGAGAGTTGATGTGTTGATTGAGCACCTTTCCTCCACAACTGTATTTCCTTTAGACTTCCTGGGTCACATAAAGTGCTGTTGTGCGTGTATCAAAACTTTCTCTGAGCTGACCGTGGTGCCACGTTCCTTTAATCCCAGCACCCTGGAGGCAGAGGCAGGTGGATCTCTTGAGTTCAAGGCCAGCCTGATCAAAACATATCCATCATATAAATATGAGCAGTTTTTACTTGTCAGGTATAAACAGATTAAAAACTGGTTTTACGAAGATACACTAGAGTAATGTATATGTGAAACATCTGTGTATGCACTTGAATAAATTTTACAAAAAATTTTCAGCATTTACACTTCAGAAGCTTAAAACTACACTAAGATATCTGGGGATGTCTTTTTACATACCACAGACTATTGTTTTTGGTTGTTTGAAATTGGTAAAATATGCCTTCACGTTTATGCTTAATAGTGTATATGATAGAGTTAATAAAATATCTTTCTTTCATTTAGACTGATCTTACAATGCTGAAATTGGCAGCATTAGAAAGTAATAAAAATCAGGACCTGGAAAAAAAGGAAGGTCGGATAGATGATTTGCTCAGGGTAAGTAATATGTCATGGAGAGGAAATTATGCAACTTATTTTGGCAGCAGTGAAACTATTGAGAAAATACTAAATATGACAAAGTGTTCTGTATTTTAAAACTAAACTTTTCTACTACTGAATGGATGTGATTGAAATCCACCTTATGGGCTAGAAAGATGGCTCAACTGTTTGCCTCTGCAATCACCTCCATACCTATATATAGATACACACACTAACTAAAGTACAAACAAATGTTGAAAATACCCACTTTACAGTCAACATACTTTATTAGCTCTATGAGTGTGAATTTAGAAATTGTTGAAGAAATAGAAGTAGGTTTATAAATTTTATTTGATCATCTACCTCCAGACAGATACTCACTTACTGTTAAATAGTTTATTGCTCTCTGCCTGACATTTGATACCACTGAGGAAGGACTTACTACCATAGTCCTGTGAGATTTTTAATGGAACCTTTATTTTAAAAAATAAATTCAGGGATTGGTGAGTTTGCTCAGTGGTGGCTCTGGTGGCACACACCTGTAATGTTAACACCCTGGAAGGCAGAAACAGGCAGATCTCTGTGAGTTCGAAGCCAGCCTGGTTTACAAAGGACAGCCTTTGTAAACCAGTCCAGGACAGCCAAAGCTGCACACAAAGAAACCTTGTCTCAGGAAAAAAAAAAAAAAAAGTTAAACAAAAATAAAGAAATAAATAAAAAGAACACTTGCTGCTTACACAGGACCCTTGGTTTGGGTTCCCAAAATCTACCTGGTAGCTCACAACTCTCTGTAACTTCAGTTCCAAGGGATTTGAAGCACTCTGGCCACCTTGGGCACCTCAAGCATGCGGTACACAGATATATATGCCAGCAATATGTACGTACATATACACACTTACACAGAAAATAAAGCTGTAAGGTATTTGGCAAGTGACTTTGCAAATAAAGGTGCTTGCTATGCAAGCCTGAAGACCTAAGTTTTATCTCTGGAACTTACATAAAGGTGGAAGGAGAGAACTGACTTCACAAAGTTGTGATTTGCACACAAACACCAAGGCAAGGCACGTGCATTCACACACTCATACACATATATTGTGCACATACACAATAAAATCTAAAAACAGACCCCAAAGTATACCTAGAATGTGAGTAAGGCATAAGGCAGGTTTTCTTGTCCTTTGCCACTCATTAGGATCACAGAAGTACTAATGTTGAACTCTACCGTGTGGAGTTCTGATTAAATTGACATGATGTAGCGTGGATGTTGATAATTTTAAAAGCTTCTATCAACTGTTGTGATTTAAACCAGCACTCAGAGCCAGTGGCTTAAAAAATTAATAAAGCCAACATCCATCATGCCATGGTACCTTTGGAACATTGCTGTCACATCCCTTACTGCTGACCACTCTCCTGGCATCAGTCATACATCATCATTCCTCTGTGTTTCTTGTATATGTGTATTTTGTGTGTGTGTGCATGTTCATGTGTGTGCGTGTGTGTCCCCATCTGCTTTGAGATAGGATCTTTCATTGGCCCAAAGCTCAGTAGTTAGACTAGACGAGCTGGCTGCTGCCTGTGTTCTTCCCCAGCACTGGGACTACAAGCCCATACTATGGGTTCTGGGGATCAAACTCAGTTCCTTGGACTTGCAAGCTCTTTAGTGACTTAGCCATCTTCCCAGCCACTGTGTAGACTTTCTTTTTAACACATTCTTACTTGTTAAAATTGTCATATATGGATCCTTTGCGCTTTGTTTTTACTGAACATTATATGTGAGAAACACACCCACACTGGTAAATATAACTAGATGTTACTTTTCATTGCTGTGATAAAATACCTGAGCAAATCAGCCTACAGGAAGATTTATTTTGGCTCATAGTTTTTACAAATTTTAGTCTATGGTCTCTTGGCTTCAGTTTTCTGGGCCCTTGGTAAGATAGGGGCATCATAGTATGAGGACCTGGGGCAAATCAGCACGTACCAGAACAGAGCAGTATTACTTCACAACAGCCAGAAAACAGAAACAGGAGGGTCAGATAACAGACACACATTTCAAATTTAGCTTCCAGTGGCCGTGTACTTCCTTTACCAGCCTGCTGTTAAAGGTTTGCTCGTCTGTAAGTTTATCAAATGGTTAATTCTCGGATGAAGTAAAAGCCCTTTTGATTTCATCATGGCACAAGCTCCCATTAGCTGTCAGCCATCCCTTGAGTGCTTGAGCCTCTGGGGTGATTTTATAGATCCAGCCACCACGCTGCAGTTTGCTTCTCCCTGTTCCTGAACTAAGGCACTAAGGAAGCGTCCTTCAGCTCTGGGCTGAGGCTTTGTCTCTGACTCTTCTAATACAAAGAATTCTGCCAAGCATTTGTCAGTACGTGGCTCCTAGGACAAATGCAGGATTTTGCTGTTGTGAGCATAGGAAACAGGAATAGACAAGAGCACAGGGTGTGGGCATCCTGTACATTATGACACCAGAATTTAATGTAACAACTGTTATTGTGTGCCAGGTCCTCAAATACTCTTCTTCCTGAGGGCTGATGGACAGCTGTAATGTGGTGTCTTGTGATTTTGTTACACATTTCTGTTGACTGGCTGGTGTTCAGCATCTTAAAAAACACTTTTAAAAATAATTAGTAGATATTTGTCTTGTTTTCTGTGAAATAAGTAAAGATATAGGGTCTCATCGTAGCTTAGCTGAGGCTGGCCTTGAATTCCAGATCCCCCTACATCCCAAGTGCTAGAATTAGATAGAGGGGTGTGTGTGTGTTGGTGATCAAACCTAGGACCACACATGCTAGGCAAGTGCTATGCCACTGAACTACCCTCAGCCATTTTTCACTTTTTATTAGACTGGTTCTTTCTTAGTTTTTAGTTTTTAGGTTTTTTGTATGTTGCATTCTTCCACTTTCTGAGATGTCTTTTCATTACATCATGCTGTCTTTTGATGATTAATTTTGTTTTTACATATTAAGTGCCTTAGATTTATACTTTGTATATACTTAATTATCAAATATACAAAAGAACTGATTATAAGATATTCTTCAGGGCTGGAGAGATGGCTCAGAGGTTAAGAGCACTGGCTATTCTTCTAGAGGTCCTGAGTTCAATTCCCAGCAACCACATGGTGGCTCACAACCATCTGTAATGAGATCTGGTGCCCTCCTCTGATATGCAGGCATACATGCAGACAGAATACTGTATACATAATAAATAAAAATAAAATCTTAATATATATATATATATATTCTCCAATGAAGAATAAGACCATATGTTTTAACAGAGCAAGGAGGGATGTATATGGGTGGTTGGAGGAAGAAAGGGGAAGGGAGAAATGTAACTATAATCTCGATTTTTTTTTTAAGTAAAAATAATTTTTTTGATCTTTTGGTATAATTTGGTGATCTCACTAGAATTGGTTTGTGGTATAGTGTGGAACAGGGATTTCTTCCTATATAGCCAGTTATCCACTTGAATTAAAAAGTTAATTCCTATACTTCAGGCTCCACCATTAAATCTTATTTCTAGATGCAGTGCACCTACTTCTGTCCTGGGTCTTGTTTTGTTTTGTGTATTACTAAATCAGCCCTGAAACACTGTTTAGCATTTAGCAGTGTCTTTGTTAGTAACACAATATAAACAGCAGCACTTCACATGAGATAGAAATGTGTTTTGGAAAAGAACAAAAGTGACAGCAACCTAGATATAATTGCTCAACAGTTTCAAGAGACCTTGGCTTCTTTAGCAGTTTGCTTTTTGTCTTTAGTGTATGACTTCCATCTTAAAGATCACCTCTGGGTCCAAAATAAAAATAGTCACAATCACAGTGTCTGTGTTCTAAGCAGAGACCAGGAAAAAGAGAACTACAAAAAGCACAATTCTGTGTGCAGCCTTTTTGAATATTTACTAAATTTACTTTTCTTTTTAAGAGAACCTGGTAACTAGTCTTTTAGCTAGGTACGTATCATTTCAGAATTAAAATTTTATTTCCATTATTATAAAAGAAGGAGATTAGAGTGATTGTAATTACTGTGGCTTTATATTAAGGCTTTTTCTTTGTTTTGTTTTGGTGAGACAGGGTTTTCTTATATAGCCTTGGCTATCCTGGAACTCACTCTGTAGACCAGGTTGGTCTTGAACTCAAGATCCAACTGCCTCTGCCAACCAAGTGCTGGGATTAAACCTGTGTGCCACCACCACCTGGCTATATTAAATCTTGAAATGTAGTGTGAAAGACGAAATTTACATTCCCTCTTAAATGTGTTATACATACAATACATACCACATTTTATTTTTAGCTGAAGTACATTATACTTGTTCGTTTAGAAATAAGGGAACTGAACTTAGATTCAGATTATGTAGCCAAAACTATATACCTTGGAATATACATGTAAATATCTAGAGTGTGTGTATAAATTTTCTGTGTTTTTACTATGTGGTTAAATTAATGTTTAATAGTAAATAACTTTTGGTATTTTTCTTACCTAGATAACTTATTCAAAATGCTAAAACCATTGCTAAGATATTCATACACTGAGTCTAGACCTTTCATTTTCTACTCATGTTGTAGGCCAATTGTGATCTCAGGCGGCAAATAGATGATCAACAAAAATTACTTGAAAAATACAAGGAACGATTAAATAAGTGTATATCAATGAGCAAGAAGCTTCTTATTGAAAAGGTGAGTCATTACCAAATTTCCCTTTTCCCCAGTAGCTTGCTTTGCCTTGCATGCTTTTACAGTTTGAATGAATAGCTTGGTGGTGATGGCACATGCCTTCAATCACTGCACTGGGGAGGCAGAGACAGGTGGATCTCTTGAGTTCAGGGCCAGCCTGGGCTACAGAGTGAGTTCCAGGACACCCAGGGCTACACAGAGAAACCCTGTCTCGAAAATTTTTTCACAAGGCGGGGGGATTTTGAATGAATATAATTGATGATTTTTCCTCATTTTCAGAGTACACAAGAAAAATTGTCAAGCAGAGAGAAGAGTATGCAAGATCGGTTACGCCTTGGGCACTTTACAACAGTTAGACATGGCGCTTCTTTTACAGAACAATGGACAGATGGTTTTGCATTTCAAAATCTTGTGAAGTTAGTAATGGTTACATTTTAAAGTTTTTATTTTTAAATTATGTGTGCATATTTGCGTACTCGTGTGTGTGTGCACATGTGTGTATGTGCGTTATTCTTACTAGAAGAGGAATTTTATGAGGGCCTGTGTTTCCTGGGATTCTTTTTTTTAAACAGGGTTTCTCTGTGTGTAGCTTTTGCTGTCTTGGACTCAATTTGTAGACCAGGCTGGCCTCGAACTCACAAAGATGTGCCTGCCTCTGCCTCTCTAAGTCCTGGGACTACAGGCATGCACTACCATGCCCAGCTCCTGGAATTCTTTTTTTTTCCCCCTTTTTAAATTTTATCTGTCTGTCTGTCTTTCTATCTCAATTTATTCACTTTGTATCCCGCCTGTAGCCCTCTCCATCTCCTCCAAGTTCCACCCATCCTCCCTCTCCTTTCCCAGTGCTTTTCCCTAGTCTCCTGATAGGGGAGGACCTCCTCCCCTTCTCTCTGACCCTAGCCTGTCAGATAGTCTCATCAAGGCTGGCTGCATCATCTTCCTGTGTGGCCTGGTAAGGCTGCAACTCCCAGGGGGAGGTGATCAGGGAGCCTGCCACTGAGTCCATGTCAGAGATGGCCCCTGCTGGAACTCATTTTTAATGAGCCTTGCTGTGTTACTAAAGTTGGCCTTGAATTCCTGAACTTAACTGGTCCTGCATGTTGGGACTGCAGGTACACACCACCGTGTCCACCTTTTTAAAAACTCTTGTCTCCTTACCCTCTCTTAAGTATTAAAAAAATCAGCACTACATGATTTTTTTTGCCTCAGCACAGTACCTCACACTTTAGTTGACCTAAACATACAGCTTTAGGGTTTCAATGGTAAACTTTAAAACAAAGAAATTGTCAGTACTTTTGGTTTTTGTTTTGTTTGTTTGTTTTTAAGTTCATATGGTGATAGGTAAGGGCGTGTTGGCTGTGTGTCTGGGAGTCGAGACCAGATCCTATCTTTTGTTTTTTGCCTTGAAACATTTTAAATACCTAGAGAGTAGGAGTGTCAGTGTCTGCCTAGCTTTCCGGGAGCACAGCCTGTTTCACATAGTATCAAATTAGTGTTACTGTTTCACACACATAATCACAAAGTGGCCTTGTCTTGTCCCCTGGTTTATCAAGTTTTTGCTGGAGACAGCTGTGCTAGGTACTAGCTCATCACAGTGAAAGACAAAATCTCTACAAAGCTAATGAATTTGGGGGTTAGTTCTGTCTGTTAAAAGTTAGAATGTGGTATATGTGATCAGAATTGAGATACTAAGTAACTTGATAACACAGAAATAATATTTAGAAAAAGATAAATTATTGACAGTTAAGATGGACAGATATTCAATAGGGAGAGATATTGTTTATACTTGATAAAATACTGAATGCAAAAGTAGCAGGAAATGGGTTTGAGATGAAAACCATAATTTTTAATATTTTGTGAGCAAGAATCTCTGCTACTAAACTCAACCCTGACTGTCATACAGTTATGTAAATTATTAAGGTATAAATTATTAAGGGCTGGAGACGATAACTCGGTAGTTAAGAGCACTGGCTGCTCTTCCAGAGGACCCAGGTTCAATTTCCAGCACTTACATGGCAGCTCATAACAATCTTTAATTCCAGTCCCAGCATATCAGTGTTCTCTTTTGGCTCCAGCAGGCACCAAGAATGCACATGACACACAGACATACATACAGGCAAAGTACCCATACACATAAAATAAAAATAGTGGAAAAATAATTTAAGAATAAAACATTAATTATGGCAGTAGTTCCATTTTCTCATAGAAATTATTTGCATATTCTGTCACTGATAAGAACTGATTTGAGGACCTGTGCTGTTACACGATGTTTACATTCATTGTTAAAACCCAGAGTGCTTAGAAAATGAGAAGAGAAATGAATAAATGAAAAGTTAGGAACGTGTTAGTGAATAATTTCTGGACCCACTTGTGATCCCTGAATAAGCATTAACTTTTTATTTGCCTCTAGGCTCTTTATGTGTACTCATAGCTGCTTTTCTAAAGTACATTTAAAGTTTAGTTTTAATTGTTTTTGTTTGTGGTTCTGGGGATCTGACTGAACAGCTCACACATACTGGACAAGTGCCCCACTACCGTGCTGTATCCCTGGCCTTCAGGTTGGCTGTTCATTAAGTCAGAGTACAGATTATTCCTTCATCCAGACGGAAACAGGATTAACATCTCATTCTTACTTTGCTAGTTTTGAGATTTTCTATTTTGGTTCTTGATATTTTTCACTCTTATCTTAGCTCTGCTCCCTCACTAAGGCCACAGAAAAAGAATGTGAAGAATGAATACTTCAGCCACAAAGTCAGAGCTGTGGGGTTCCTTTTTGAAGGGTGGACTGGGGCAGACCATTTAGCTTGCTCTGAATCTCAGTAATATGACCATGTAGAACTGCACCATTTTTTCTTGACACGATAGGAGACCTCAAAGGAACATGGTTACTATCAGAATGAACATACTATGTGGTAGGTTTACAGGTTCCTCTGTTGGTATTGGGATGCCCATCAGGGAAAAGCACTAGCACCAAGCCTGATGAGCTGAGTAACATCCCTGCCATCCTGGGGAAGAGCAGAACAGACTGGAAGGCTGTTTTCTGACTTCCCCCTGTGCACACACGCCTCCAACTTTTGTTTTTTTGAGACAGGATTTCCTCTATGTAGCTTTGGTGTCCTGGACTCGTAGACCAGGCTGGCCACTGAACTCACAGAGGTCCTTCCGCCTCTGCCTCTCTGAGTGCTGGGATTAAAGGCGTGCTCAGTTTATCTCCAGCTTTTTGATGCAAATTTTGCTCTGTAACCTAAATTGTTTTAAACTTGCAAAGTCCCACACCTCCTAACACACACTCTAAGATTATAGGTCTATAACCATCCTATAATTCTATGACAGACACAGTGTCTGTTAGTTAGAATTGAGCTTTTTGAAAAATTGTTTTACATTCTTCTAAATTTGTGTTTATTAATGTAAGAGGTAAATTTTTCAAATTTCTGTTCTTTGGGGTGTTTTTGTTTTTTACACTAAGGTGAACTTTTATTTCAAAATGTCAACTGTGCATTCCTATCTTTTTTCACTTGCCGTTTATAAGCTTATTTCCAAATATTAATGCTAAGTGATAAAATGTATACTTAAAACTCTCCCATACTTCATTAAATGGGGCTTGGGTTTTGTTTTGTTTTTAATTCGTTTCTTTAATAGGCTCTTACTGTGTGTACTAGTATGTTTTGAGCATCATGCCAGACAGTAAGGTACAGTAGAGCATGTGTGCACACGGGTTTGTGTATAGAAAAGCACTGTCTGTTTTTATGAAAAGATTAGCCTAACTGAACTCATTCTGATGATGTGTCTGTAGGAATGGCATTTGTTAGTAAGGAAAAGGTGCTGTGAAATTCTTCGTGGCCACACACTTGCTCTTGCCTTGAGGTTTAGGAACAGCTCGTTTAAAGACTGAGTGAAGTGAGACCTGTAGGATGTTGTGCTTCACGAGTGTGGGGCCCAGAGGCCTGGAGGGCTGGCTCTGGTGGTAAGAGCACTTGGCTGCTGCTCAGAGGATCTGAGAGCCAGGGTTTGATTCCCAGCCTGCAGGTGGTGGCTCACAACCTATTTTGCAACTGCCGTTCTAGGGCAACTGATAACCTCATCTGGCCTCTAGGGGCACCAGACACTCTGGTGATGCTCGTAGGTACACACAGGCAGCACACTCAATTGGTTCTGGTGGTGCACACTTTTAATTTCAGCACTCGGGAGGCAGAGGCAGGTAGGTCTCTGTGAGTTCTAGACCAGCCAAGGCTACACAGTAAGATACTGTCTAAACTACAAATAAACAAACCACTCATACACATTAAATGATTAAGTAAATATTTAAAAATTTTAAAAAGAGTGGGACCAAAAGAATACAGACTTATATTATAAAATTGTTTCTTAAGGTGTATTTTTTTTTTCACGTTTTAATTGTGGAAAGTAATGGGAGATTACTATGGCTTTTTTTATTCATTTTTACACAGGCAACAAGAATGGGTGAATCAACAAAGGGAAGATATTGAACGGCAAAGGAAACTTCTAGCCAAACGCAAACCTCCCACAGCTAATAATTCTCAGGCACCTGCTACCAATTCTGAACCCAAACAAAGGAAAACCAAGGCAGTGAACGGAGCGGAGAATGATCCCTTCGTTAGGCCAAACTTACCACAACTGTAAGCCTTTTTAAATTTCTTGCATACATTGTTAGCAGTGAGCAGGAGTGCTAATGATGTTATTCATAATTAATACTGCAAAACCAAAAATAGTCAGGAATGATGTTAATTGAAAAGGTATCTCTGACATAAATCTCCAAGTCTGAATTTTTAAGTGGAGAGTGGGTTCTACCCCTCTTGTGTATGGGACTCAGTTGGCTGTATCAGTCTAATGTTCAAATTAATGTACCTTTTAAGTACTGTTGGTGTTGTTTATTTTCTGAACCTATAAACCCAGTTCACAGGTAGTTAACAGATATTTGTTCCTTTTCTGCTTTCTGATTTTTCTGTGTCAATTATTCTTTGTAATTCAACAGACAGAGATGCTTAAAATAGTTACATGTTTATAGAAAATTTGGTAAGTTGTCCAAAAATGTATGTGAGTGAAGATGCATTGTTGTTTCCTCTGTTTAAAGACAGTGCTTGGACTCTAACCCTGCCATGTCAGGACTTCTGAAAGCAGTGTGCAAAACAAAGTGCTCATTACATTACAAACATCAGTTCCACTCAGCCACACACTTGCTCTTGTCTTGAGGTTTAGGAACAGCTCGTTTAAAGACTGTGTGAAATGAGACCTGTAGGATATTGTGCTTCACCAGTGTGGGGCCCAGAGGCCTCCTCCACATGCATATTGTCTTGTGTTTTCACACTAGTTTCCCCCATTCTCTTCTATGCTAGTCATTCATCTTCATCTTCCCTTTCTCTCCCCTCTATTCCATTTTTGTTGCGTTCTTTGGTTTCCTCTTTATTGCCCTATGTTGACTGGCTGATCTTTAACTTCTGGGCTCAGGTGGACCTCTTGCTTCAGGCTTCCAAAAATCTTGACACTACATGTACAGACCACCATGCCCAGCTTCTCCAAAATCTATCTCAAGGGACCTGGAGAGATGGCTCAGCGGTTAAGAGTATTGCCTGCACTTCTGAGTTCAATTCCCAGCAATCACTTGGTAGCTCACTACCATCTATATTGGGATCCAGTGCCCTCTTCTGGCATGCAGGTGCACATGCAGATAACATTCATATGCATAAAAATAAATAATTTTTTAAAAATCCTTAAAAAATTCATCTCAAAATCACTTCTTCGAGTCATTCCTAATTTTCTTCTACAATTAGTACACTAAACTGTTAGCTTAAAAAAAAATAAAAAACAAGCAGGGGCTGGCATGAACTCAGTAGCAGGCTCTTTGATCACCTCTGGGGGTGGGGGTGGGGGTGGGGGGGAGGGCGCACAGCCTTGCCAGGCCACGGAGGAAGGCAATGCAGCCAGTCCTGATGAGAGCTGATGGGCTAGGGTCAGCTAGAAGGGGAAGAGGTCCTCCCCTATCAGTGGACTAGGGGAGGGGCATGGGAGAGAAGAGGGAGGGTGGGTGCGACTGGGGGGGGGGCACAGCCGGGATACAGAGTGAATAAATTGTAATAAATAATAAATTAAAAAAAAAAAACAGTAAGGACCTATTAGCAACAGAGTAGCTATCTTAAAAGCTTTGGCTTTTAACTATCCCTAAAGACTAGTCCTTTCATTGTCTGAAGATGTGGTCCTTTAACTGTTCTGTAGACACCTAGACTTTCAACTCTGCCCCTATAAACACCTGCCCCTTTAAGTTCTGCAGCAGAATTTTTTATAGTTCTTCACATAAAAATCTTTTTTGTTTTGTTTTCCCCCTGAGACAGGGTTTCTCTGTGTAGCCTTAGCTGTCCTGAACCCACTTTGTAGACCAGGCTGGCCTCAAACTCAGATCCACCTGCCTCTGCATCTACAAATGCTAGGATTACAGGCACGTGCAACCATGCCTGACTCACATAAAAGTCATTAACCTCCGGATTTAAATTTATTCCTAGATCTTCTCTTTGGCTTCTGTTGAATGCTGTTGAAATTGTTAGTCCCCTGTGGCTGTTTGTTTCTAGAAACAAGCATGTGTAGAAACTGTGACTTATATTTGTTGTCTCATACCTTAGAGCATTGCAGAATTTATTTAATGGGCTTTTATCCTTGTGCTTTTCTTTGTTTTTTTGTTTGTTTTTAATATGTAGAATCATGTCATCTGTGAAAATATTTTTAGTTCTTTCTGTACGGTTAGGATACAAATTCTAGTCTCCAGGTCCCTTCCTGATCTGGCTTCCACTTGATAGTCTTCTTTTTCTTCCTTTTACATACTAACAATATTCTAAGAATCTTTGCACTTGCTGTAACCAGTGTCTGAGATGCCCTCCCTACGTAGACTTCTCCCCATGGCTAATAACCAGAGCAAATTAAATAGTCATTATCATGCCATCTTTTGATTTTTCTTCGTAGTACATGCTATTTAAAAATTTTCCCATTGAATTGTTTCTTTTTCTACCTTTTTTTATCCTTACTGCTGATTGTAAGCTCAAAACAGAATATAAGAAGAAACTGTCTTCCTTTCTATACATATGTCCTTAGATTTCATAGCATCACTTGATTAATGACACCTATTGTATAGTGGTTAGTTAATTACTCCAGCCCAAAATGTTAAATCTACGCTGAAGAGTATCTTAAAGGGGTTTTGTGACTTCTGTATTTTACGCTTTAGTTTATCAGTATTTCAACTTAAGTATTTTTTTTTAATCATGTTTTCTTGGTTTTTAATTTTAAAAAGTACTAAGCATTAATCTCAATATAAAATTAAATTTCACTTTTGACAGGCTGACTCTGGCAGAATATCATGAACAAGAGGAAATTTTCAAGCTTAGACTAGGACATCTCAAAAAGGTACGTTGCAGCCCATGATGCTTTTCTAGTTTGTTACCAAGACTGTGGAGAATTGAATTCATTTCTTTGACTTAATTCTTAATTCATTCAATAGTAATTTTTAAATGTTTTTATTAAAATATATGAATAGGAAATTTTATAACCAGTTGATTCAGTATGAAGTGATAAAACTGAGAAAAATGGTTGCTATGTGTTAAGTTTTTGTTTTTGTATCACTTTACACTTGTTTATAAGTTTTGAAACTATAAATCTGTTGTTTTTATAGCTCTAATTTTGATGCAGCTCATTTCCAAATACTAGTAGAGATTTTTTTTTTCCTTCAAAATGAAGTTTTGAACAGACTGAAAATTTTCTTCCATTCAGCCTTTTATTTTACTTATTACATATCAGTTGTTTGACTTTTTAAATAGGATGACGTATAGATACAATTGAACTAAGTGAAGATAGTGTCTGTGAAGTCATCTCTGGGAGTTGGGTGGGCCGGACCCGTGGTAGAGGCAGCTGCTGGTGAACTACATACTCAGCCCTGTTTGACACGTTACCTGTATGCCACTTGGTTAGAGCATGCAGAAAACTCAGAAAGCATCAGCCTAAACTATGAATCAGTGAGTCCCAAAATGATTTATGTTGGCCCTCTTTTGTTTCCCTGATGTCCTTCTACTCTGTTGTGATGGTTCAGTTTCCCCATGTTCTTTGAGATAAATAGACAGCTGCAGTCTGTTCTCCAAAGCAGACAGAACTGCAGATAGAATTGTAGCAATAGTACAACCATTAATGAACTGTGAGGTACAGCTGAGTCACAAGTATTTTTATGTCCATCTACGCTGTTTTGATAAAAGGAGGAATGTTTGATGCCTCATATAAAAATTCACCAAGGGCAAGTAAAATAGATCAGCAGGTAAAGGTGCCTGGAAACCCAAGGTCTGCATGATGGGAGAAGCAGAATGATTCCATCCACCTGTCCTTTGACCTCCACACTTGTGCTGTGGCATGTATGGTTTATGCACAAAGGAACACAGAACTAAAAATAAAATTCCATAAGCATTTTATTTAATGCCTTAGTTGAAACATAGGAAGTTTAGTATGTGTTTTTTGGTGAGCCCTTGATAATAAAGGGATACCGTGTGTGTGGTTGCTTATTCTGTGGCTGAGGAAATGCTTAGTCACAGTGCTGTTGAGGCTGTGTGTTAATACTTAGACTACTGGTGAGTGAATGCTGCTGTGCTACTGAAGGTGCACTTAGAGCTTTGTCTGGAAGTCACTGGTCACACATGTGGTGGCACATTTAAATTACCCTTCCTCATGACATTTTCTATCTGCCTTATTCAGCTAAAACTAAAACTTTATAGCAGTTAAAGTCAACATTACTGTATGTGGGTTGTTGTTGCTTAATAAACTTTTGAAAGCATTCAGGTTTGCATTTTGGCAGTAGATTTTTGAGTTTAAAGTTTTCTTGGTACTTTGAAAATATTTACTGTCTATGACCAATGCTTTATTTTCTCAAGTAAAATCTACCTTCATGTCTCATTACTACCATAATAATTTTCTGTGCATTTTCCCAATTTATATATCAAATTTGCTGAATCTTAGATTTCTAGCATCTTCTATTCAACCAATTCCCAACATGACCCCCACCCCCTTATTTCTCTTCAATGAAGTATTTTGGGAGAAAGTGTCAATTCACAGTACTGAAAGACTTAAGTACTTACAGCTTTTTTCTTAGGGACTGTTTTGGGTGAGAAGAATGATAGTGTTTATAAAGGCAGTTGCTGGCAATTCATAGAGATACTAAAACTGAGCAAGTAATGTCACCTTAGAGAGCAACTAAATAGGAGCTGCCTGTTTAAAACTGGGTATTTATGCTTTAGTTATTCCATTAGAAATAAGCACGAACTTGATTTGTATTAAAAATAGGTTCCTAAGCACAGCTAGAAAGTAGGTCATTCTGGTGTGTGTGTGTGTGTGAGAGAGAGAGAGAGAGACAGACAGAGACAGAGACAGATAGAGTGTGTGAAACCAAGAAACAGAGACTCAACATACAAAGGGTGGTCTTGGTTCAAGATAAAATTTTGTTTTATTGGTTCCCAAGCTCCTGGATTTGGTGCTGGTAGAGCAAAACCTCAGTTGTGAATATATAGCTTCTGCCATAGGCTGGGCTGCTCTGGTAGTGAGTACTTGATGTTTGTGGGACCTACTAACTAAATAGCAGATCAGATAAGGGTGTAGATTTGGAGCCGGGCATGTTAGAGTAGCAAAGGTCTCTCTCGGATCCTTCCTCCTGCTGCCCTTCTCTTTTCTTCCTCTCTCTCCCAGAAATAAACTCTTAACGTAAAGTAGAATTATTATATTAGCCATAAATTATAAGCATATTTCTTGTTAAGGAATCCAACACCATAAGAATTTAGAATAGAAAGGGCATTTTAAGTGTAAAATTGATACTCTGTGATGTAGTTCATAATTTGTTCATATGCATTTCATATTTAATGGTAATTAAAGAGGTAAACAATATAGAGAAGCTTATTTATTATTAATTGAATCATGTTCAGTTTATAGCTATGCAACTCTGGAGTCTTAGAAAATAAAATTCTAAAGTATGATAAAGTCAATAGGAACCTTTAAAAGTATGTGGCTTAAAGTGAATAAATCAAATTTGCCACCAAAACTTAATCAAAAACTTTACTTAAGTGCCAGGTATTGTCTTCTAGGATTATGAAGGTCACTCTGTATTATCTCACGGTATATCAAGAATTCTTAAGCCAGGCACAGTGGCACACTCCTGTATCCCTAGAACATAGGCAGCTGCAGTGGGAGGAGTCACCAAGCACCCTCTACACAGTGAGGGTGTGTAGACCCACTTGTGTCTCAAAAAACAAAACAACCCCTCCTCCAGAAAAAAAGCCAGAATGCTGTGTATGAGGCCTGGGTTCCAGCCTCAGTACTGTGCACAAAAGGTTTTTAAATATTTATGATAAGAATTGAGTTTTCAGGAGTCTATGCAATCATTGCTCTCATGTTCATGTGTGGTTTATTTTACTCTGTCTGATGCAGGCATGATTCTCAGGCCTCAATGGAATTACACATACTGTGTTCTTTCTTTCTTTCTTTCTTTCTTTCTTTCTTTCTTTCTTTCTTTC